>NC_141004.1:71175407-71380439 GCF_052327205.1 Somniosus microcephalus | reverse complement strand
GGAACGGAGTTTGTGGCGGGGAACGGAGTTTGTGGCGGGGAACGGAGTTTGTGGCTAGGAAACGGAGTTTGTGGCTAGGGAACGGAGTTTGTGGCTAGGGAACGGAGTTTGTGGTGAGGAACGGAGTTTGTGGCTAGGGAACGGAGTTTGTGGCTAGGGAACGGAGTTTGTGGCTAGGGAACGGAGTTTGTGGCGGGGAACGGAGTTTGTGGCGGGGAACGGAGTTTGTGGCTAGGGAACGGAGTTTGTGGCTAGGGAACGGAGTTTGTGGCTAGGGAACGGAGTTTGTGGCTAGGAACCGGAGTTTGTGGCTAGGGAACGCAGTTTGTGGCTAGGGAACGGATTTTGTGGCTAGGAACCGGAGTTTGTGGCTAGGGAACGGAGTTTGTGGTGGGGAATGGAGTTTGTGGTGGGGAACGGAGTTTTTGGCTAGGGAACGGAGTTTGTGGCGGGGACCGGAGTTTGTGGCTAGGGAACGGAGTTTGTGGTGGGGACACGGAGTTTGTGGTGGGGAACGGAGTTTGTGGCTAGGGAACGGAGTTTGTGGTGGGGAATGGAGTTTGTGGCGGGGAACGGAGTTTGTGGCGGGGAACGGAGTTTGTGGCTAGGGAACGGAGTTTGTGGCGGGGAATGGAGTTTGTGGCGGGAAACGGAGTTTGTGGCGGGAAACGGAGTTTGTGTCTAGGGAACGGAGTTTGTGGCTAGGGAACGGAGTTTGTGGCTAGGGAACGGAGTTTGTGGCTAGGGAACGGAGTTTGTGGCGGGGAACGGAGTTTGTGGCGGGAAACGGAGTTTGTGTCTCGGGAACGGAGTTTGTGGCTAGGGAACGGAGTTTGTGGCTAGGGAACGGAGTTTGTGGCTAGGGAACGGAGTTTGTGGCTAGGGAACGGAGTTTGTGGCTAGGGAACGGAGTTTGTGGCGGGGAACGGAGTTTGTGGCAAGGGAACGGAGTTTGTGGCTAGGGAACGGAGTTTGTGGTGGGGAACGGGGTTTGTGGCTAGGGAACGGAGATTGTGGCTAGGGAACGGAGTTTGTGGCGGGGAACGGAGTTTGTGGCGGGGGAACGGAGTTTGTGGCTAGGAAACGGAGTTTGTGGCTAGGGAACGGAGTTTGTGGCTAGGGAATGGAGTTTGTGGTGAGGAACGGAGTTTGTGGCTAGGGAACGGAGTTTGTGGCTAGGGAACGGAGTTTGTGGCTAGGGAACGGAGTTTGTGGCTAGGGTACGGAGTTTGTGGCTAGGGAACGGAGTTTGTGGCTAGGGAACGGAGTTTATGGAGGGGAACGGAATTTATGGCTACGGAACGGAGTTTCTGGCGGGGAACGGAGTTTGTGGCTAGGGAACGGAGTTTGTGGCGGGGAACGGAGTTTGTGGCTAGGGAACGGAGTTTGTGGCTAGGGAACGGAGTTTGTGGCTAGGAACCGGAGTTTGTGGCTAGGGAACGAAATTTGTGGCTAGGAACCGGAGTTTGTGGCTAGGGAACGGAGTTTGTGGTGTGGAACGGAGTTTGTGGCTAGGAACCGGAGTTGTGGCTAGGGAACGGAGTTTGTGGCGGGGAAAGGAATTTGTGGCTGGGAAACGGAGTTTGTGGCTAGGGAACGGAGTTTGTGGCTAGGGTACGGAGTTTGTGGCGAGGAACGGAGTTTGTGGCTAGGGAACGGAGTTTGTGGCTAGGGAACGGTGTTTGTGGCTAGGGTACGGAGTTTGTGGCTAGGGAACGGAGTTTGTGGCTAGGAACCGGAGTTTGTGGCTAGGGAACGGAGTTTGTGGCGGGGAACGGAGTTTGTGGCTAGGGACCGGAGTTTGTGGCTAGGGAACAGAGTTTGTGGAGGGGAACGGAATTTATGGCTAGGGAACGGAGTTTGTGGCGGGGAACGGAGTTTGTGGCGGGGAACGGGGTTTGTGGCTAGGAACCGGAGTTTGTGGCTAGGGAACGGAGTTTGTGGCGGGGAACGGAGTTTGTGGCGGGGAACGGAGTTTGTGGCTAGGAAACGGAGTTTGTGGCTAGGGAACGGAGTTTGTGGCTAGGGAACGGAGTTTGTGGCGAGGAACGGAGTTTGTGGCTAGGGAACGGAGTTTGTGGCTAGGGAACGGAGTTTGTGGCTAGGGAACGGAGATTGTGGCTAGGGAATGGAGTTTGTGGCTAGGGTACGGAGTTTGTGGCTAGGGAACGGAGTTTGTTGCTAGGGAACGGAGTTTGTGGAGGTGAACGGAATTTATGGCTAGGGAACGGAGTTTGTGGCGGGGAACGGAGTTTGTGGCTAGGGAACGGAGTTTGTGGCTAGGGAACGGAGTTTGTGGCTAGGAACCGGAGTTTGTGGCTAGGGAACGGAGTTTGTGGTGTGGAACGGAGTTTGTGGCTAGGAACCGGAGTTTGTGGCTAGGGAACGGAGTTTGTGGCGGGGAACGGAATTTGTGGCTGGGAATCGGAGTTTGTGGCTAGGGAACGGAGTTTGTGGCTAGGGAACGGAGTTTGTGGCGAGGAACGGAGTTTGTGGCTAGGGAACGGAGTTTGTGGCTAGGGAACGGAGTTTGTGGCTAGGGTACGGAGTTTGTGGCTAGGGAACGGAGTTTGTGGCTAGGGAACGGAGTTTGTGGCTAGGGAACGGAGTTTGTGGCTAGGGAACGGAGATTGTGGCGGGGAACGGAGTTTGTGGCGGGAAACGGAGTTTGTGTCTCGGGAACGGAGTTTGTGGCTAGGGAACGGAGTTTGTGGCTAGGGTACGGAGTTTGTGGCTAGGGAACGGAGTTTGTGGCTAGGGAACGGAGTTTATGGAGGGGAATGGAATTTATGGCTAGGGAACGGAGTTTGTGGCGGGGAACGGAGTTTGTGGCTAGGGAACGGAGTTTGTGGCTAGGGAACGGAGTTTGTGGCTAGGAACCGGAGTTTGTGGCTAGGGAACGAAATTTGTGGCTAGGAACCGGAGTTTGTGGCTAGGGAACGGAGTTTGTGGTGTGGAACGGAGTTTGTGGCTAGGAACCGGAGTTTGTGGCTAGGGAACGGAGTTTGTGGTGGGGAAAGGAATTTGTGGCTGGGAAACGGAGTTTGTGGCTAGGGAACGGAGTTTGTGGCTAGGGAACGGAGTTTGTGGCGAGGAACGGAGTTTGTGGCTAGGGAACGGAGTTTGTGGCTAGGGAACGGTGTTTGTGGCTCGGGTACAGAGTTTGTGGCTAGGGAACGGAGTTTGTGGCTAGGAACCGGAGTTTGTGGCTAGGGAACGGAGTTTGTGGCGGGGAACGGAGTTTGTGGCTAGGAACCGGAGTTTGTGGCTAGGGAACAGAGTTTGTGGAGGGGAACGGAATTTATGGCTAGGGAACGGAGTTTGTGGCGGGGAACGGAGTTTGTGGCGGGGAACGGGGTTTGTGGCTAGGAACCGGAGTTTGTGGCTAGGGAACGGAGTTTGTGGCGGGGAACGGAGTTTGTGGTGGGGAACGGAGTTTGTGGCTAGGAAACGGAGTTTGTGGCTAGGGAACAGCGTTTGTGGCTAGGGAACGGAGTTTGTGGCGAGGAACGGAGTTTGTGGCTAGGGAACGGAGTTTGTGGCTAGGGAACGGAGTTTGTGGCTAGGGAACGGAGATTGTGGCTAGGGAATGGAGTTTGTGGCTAGGGTACGGAGTTTGTGGCTAGGGAACGGAGTTTGTTGCTAGGGAACGGAGTTTGTGGAGGGGAACGGAATTTATGGCTAGGGAACGGAGTTTGTGGCGGGGAACGGAGTTTGTGGCTAGGGAACGGAGTTTGTGGCTAGGGAATGGAGTTTGTGGCTAGGAACCGGAGTTTGTGGCTAGGGAACGGAGTTTGTGGCTAGGAACCGGAGTTTGTGGCTAGGGAACGGAGTTTGTGGTGTGGAACGGAGTTTGTGGCTAGGAACCGGAGTTTGTGGCTAGGGAACGGAGTTTGTGGCGGGGAACGGAATTTGTGGCTGGGAATCGTAGTTTGTGGCTAGGGAACGGAGTTTGTGGCTAGGGAACGGAGTTTGTGGCGAGGAACGGAGTTTGTGGCTAGGGAACGGAGTTTGTGGCTAGGGAACGGAGTTTGTGGCTAGGGAACGGAGTTTGTGGCTAGGGAACGGAGTTTGTGGCTAGGGAACGGAGTTTGTGGCTAGGGAACGGAGTTTGTGGCTAGGGAACGGAGATTGTGGCGGGGAACGGAGTTTGTGGCGGGAAACGGAGTTTGTGTCTCGGGAACGGAGTTTGTGGCTAGGGAACGGAGTTTGTGGCTAGGGAACGGAGTTTGTGGCTAGGGAACGGAGTTTGTGGCTAGGGAACGGAGTTTGTGGCTAGGGAACGGAGTTTGTGGCGGGGAACGGAGTTTGTGGCAAGGGAACGGAGTTTGTGGCTAGGGAACGGAGTTTGTGGCGGGGAACAGGGTTTGTGGCTAGGGAACGGAGTTTGTGGCTCGGGAACGGAGTTTGTGGCGGGGAACGGAGTTTGTGGCGGGGAACGGAGTTTGTGGCTAGGAAACGGAGTTTGTGGCTAGGGAACGGAGTTTGTGGCTAGGGAACGGAGTTTGTGGTGAGGAACGGAGTTTGTGGCTAGGGAACGGAGTTTGTGGCTAGGGAACGGAGTTTGTGGCTAGGGAACGGAGTTTGTGGCGGGGAACGGAGTTTGTGGCGGGGAACGGAGTTTGTGGCTAGGGAACGGAGTTTGTGGCTAGGGAACGGAGTTTGTGGCTAGGGAACGGAGTTTGTGGCTAGGAACCGGAGTTTGTGGCTAGGGAACGCAGTTTGTGGCTAGGGAACGGAGTTTGTGGCTAGGAACCGGAGTTTGTGGCTAGGGAACGGAGTTTGTGGTGGGGAATGGAGTTTGTGGTGGGGAACGGAGTTTGTGGCTAGGAAACGGAGTTTGTGGCGGGGACCGGAGTTTGTGGCTAGGGAACGGAGTTTGTGGTGGGGACACGGAGTTTGTGGTGGGGAACGGAGTTTGTGGCTAGGGAACGGAGTTTGTGGTGGGGAATGGAGTTTGTGGCGGGGAACGGAGTTTGTGGCGGGGAACGGAGTTTGTGGCTAGGGAACGGAGTTTGTGGCGGGGAATGGAGTTTGTGGCGGGGAACGGAGTTTGTGGCGGGGAACGGAGTTTGTGGCTAGGGAACGGAGTTTGTGGCGGGGAATGGAGTTTGTGGCGGGAAACGGAGTTTGTGGCGGGAAACGGAGTTTGTGTCTAGGGAACGGAGTTTGTGGCTAGGGAACGGAGTTTGTGGCTAGGGAACGGAGTTTGTGGCTAGGGAACGGAGTTTGTGGCGGGGAACGGAGTTTGTGGCGGGAAACGGAGTTTGTGTCTCGGGAACGGAGTTTGTGGCTAGGGAACGGAGTTTGTGGCTAGGGAACGGAGTTTGTGGCTAGGGAACGGAGTTTGTGGCTAGGGAACGGAGTTTGTGGCTAGGGAACGGAGTTTGTGGCGGGGAACGGAGTTTGTGGCAAGGGAACGGAGTTTGTGGCTAGGGAACGGAGTTTGTGGTGGGGAACGGGGTTTGTGGCTAGGGAACGGAGATTGTGGCTAGGGAACGGAGTTTGTGGCGGGGAACGGAGTTTGTGGCGGGGAACGGAGTTTGTGGCTAGGAAACGGAGTTTGTGGCTAGGGAACGGAGTTTGTGGCTAGGGAATGGAGTTTGTGGTGAGGAACGGAGTTTGTGGCTAGGGAACGGAGTTTGTGGCTAGGGAACGGAGTTTCTGGCTAGGGAACGGAGTTTGTGGCTAGGGAACGGAGTTTGTGGCTAGGGTACGGAGTTTGTGGCTAGGGAACGGAGTTTGTGGCTAGGGAACGGAGTTTATGGAGGGGAACGGAATTTATGGCTAGGGAACGGAGTTTGTGGCGGGGAACGGAGTTTGTGGTTAGGGAACGGAGTTTGTGGCTAGGGAACGGAGTTTGTGGCTAGGAACCGGAGTTTGTGGCTAGGGAACGAAATTTGTGGCTAGGAACCGGAGTTTGTGGCTAGGGAACGGAGTTTGTGGTGTGGAACGGAGTTTGTGGCTAGGAACCGGAGTTTGTGGCTAGGGAACGGAGTTTGTGGCGGGGAAAGGAATTTGTGGCTGGGAAACGGAGTTTGTGGCTAGGGAACGGAGTTTGTGGCTAGGGAACGGAGTTTGTGGCGAGGAACGGAGTTTGTGGCTAGGGAACGGAGTTTGTGGCTAGGGAACGGTGTTTGTGGCTAGGGTACGGAGTTTGTGGCTAGGGAACGGAGTTTGTGGCTAGGAACCGGAGTTTGTGGCTAGGGAACGGAGTTTGTGGCGGGGAACGGAGTTTGTGGCTAGGAACCGGAGTTTGTGGCTAGGGAACAGAGTTTGTGGAGGGGAACGGAATTTATGGCTAGGGAACGGAGTTTGTGGCGGGGAACGGAGTTTGTGGCGGGGAACGGGGTTTGTGGCTAGGAACCGGAGTTTGTGGCTAGGGAACGGAGTTTGTGGCGGGGAACGGAGTTTGTGGCGGGGAACGGAGTTTGTGGCTAGGAAACGGAGTTTGTGGCTAGGGAACGGAGTTTGTGGCTAGGGAACGGAGTTTGTGGCGAGGAACGGAGTTTGTGGCTAGGGAACGGAGTTTGTGGCTAGGGAACGGAGTTTGTGGCTAGGGAACGGAGATTGTGGCTAGGGAATGGAGTTTGTGGCTAGGGAACGGAGTTTGTGGCTAGGGAACGGAGTTTGTGGCGAGGAACGGAGTTTGTGGCTAGGGAACGGAGTTTGTGGCGGGGAACGGGGTTTGTGGCTAGGAACCGGAGTTTGTGGCTAGGGAACGGAGTTTGTGGCGGGGAACGGAGTTTGTGGCGGGGAACGGAGTTTGTGGCTAGGAAACGGAGTTTGTGGCTAGGGAACGGAGTTTGTGGCTAGGGAACGGAGTTTGTGGCGAGGAACGGAGTTTGTGGCTAGGGAACGGAGTTTGTGGCTAGGGAACGGAGTTTGTGGCTAGGGAACGGAGATTGTGGCTAGGGAATGGAGTTTGTGGCTAGGGTACGGAGTTTGTGGCTAGGGAACGGAGTTTGTTGCTAGGGAACGGAGTTTGTGGAGGGGAACGGAATTTATGGCTAGGGAACGGAGTTTGTGGCGGGGAACGGAGTTTGTGGCTAGGGAACGGAGTTTGTGGCTAGGGAACGGAGTTTGTGGCTAGGAACCGGAGTTTGTGGCTAGGGAACGGAGTTTGTGGCTAGGAACCGGAGTTTGTGGCTAGGGAACGGAGTTTGTGGTGTGGAACGGAGTTTGTGGCTAGGAACCGGAGTTTGTGGCTAGGGAACGGAGTTTGTGGCGGGGAACGGAATTTGTGGCTGGGAAACGGAGTTTGTGGCTAGGGAACGGAGTTTGTGGCTAGGGAACGGAGTTTGTGGCTAGGGAACGGAGTTTGTGGCTAGGGTACGGAGTTTGTGGCTAGGGAACGGAGTTTGTGGCTAGGAACCGGAGTTTGTGGCTAGGGAACGGAGTTTGTGGCGGGGAACGGAATTTGTGGCTAGGAACCGGAGTTTGTGGCTAGGGAACGGAGTTTGTGGAGGGGAACGGAATTTATGGCTAGGGAACGGAGTTTGTGGCGGGGAACGGAGTTTGTGGCTAGGGAACGGAGTTTGTGGCTAGGGAACGGAGTTTGTGGCTAGGGAACGGAGTTTGTGGCGGGGAACGGAGTTTGTGGCGGGGAACGGAGTTTGTGGCTAGGGAACGGAGTTTGTGGCTAGGGAACGGAGTTTGTGGCTAGGGAACGGAGTTTGTGGCGGGGAACGGAGTTTGTGGCGGGGAACGGAGTTTGTGGCTAGGGAACGGAGTTTGTGGCTAGGGAACGGAGTTTGTGGGTAGGAACCGGAGTTTGTGGCTAGGGAACGCAGTTTGTGGCTAGGGAACGGAGTTTGTGGCTAGGAACCGAAGTTTGTGGCTAGGGAACGGAGTTTGTGGTGGGGAATGGAGTTTGTGGTGGGGAACGGAGTTTGTGGCTAGGGAACGGAGTTTGTGGCGGGGACCGGAGTTTGTGGCTAGGGAACGGAGTTTGTGGTCGGGACACGGAGTTTGTGGTGGGGAACGGAGTTTGTGGCTAGGGAACGGAGTTTGTGGTGGGGAATGGAGTTTGTGGCGGGGAACGGAGTTTGTGGCGGGGAACGGAGTTTGTGGCTAGGGAACGGAGTTTGTGGCGGGGAACGGAGTTTGTGGCGGGAAACGGAGTTTGTGGCGGGAAACGGAGTTTGTGTCTAGGGAACGGAGTTTGTGGCTAGGGAACGGAGTTTGTGGCTAGGGAACGGAGTTTGTGGCTAGGGAACGGAGTTTGTGGCGGGGAACGGAGTTTGTGGCGGGAAACTGAGTTTGTGTCTCGGGAACGGAGTTTGTGGCTAGGGAATGGAGTTTGTGGCTAGGGAACGGAGTTTGTGGCTAGGGAACGGAGTTTGTGGCTAGGGAACGGAGTTTGTGGCTGGGGAACGGAGTTTGTGGCTCGGGAACGGAGTTTGTGGCGGGGAACGGAGTTTGTGGCGAGGGAACGGAGTTTGTGGCTAGGGAACGGAGTTTGTGGTGGGGAACGGGGTTTGTGGCTAGGGAACGGAGTTTGTGGCTAGGGAACGGAGTTTGTGGCGGGGAACGGAGTTTGTGGCGGGGAACGGAGTTTGTGGCTAGGAAACGGAGTTTGTGGCTAGGGAACGGAGTTTGTGGCTAGGGAACGGAGTTTGTGGTGAGGAACGGAATTTGTGGCTAGGGAACGGAGTTTGTGGCTAGGGAACGGAGTTTGTGGCTAGGGAACGGAGTTTGTGGCTAGGGAACGGAGTTTGTGGCTAGGGTACGGAGTTTGTGGCTAGGGAACGGAGTTTGTGGCAAGGGAACGGAGTTTGTGGAGGGGAACAGAATTTATGGCTAGGGAACGGAGTTTGTGGCGGGGAACGGAGTTTGTGGCTAGGGAACGGAGTTTGTGGCTAGGGAACGGAGTTTGTGGCTAGGAACCGGAGTTTGTGGCTAGGGAACGGAGTTTGTGGCTAGGAACCGGAGTTTGTGGCTAGGGAACGGAGTTTGTGGTGTGGAACGGAGTTTGTGGCTAGGAACCGGAGTTTGTGGCTCGGGAACGGAGTTTGTGGCGGGGAACGGAATTTGTGGCTGGGAAACGGAGTTTGTGGCTAGGAAACGGAGTTTGTGGCTAGGGAACGGAGTTTGTGGCGAGGAACGGAGTTTGTGGCGAGGAACGGAGTTTGTGCTAGGGACGACGATTTTGTGGCAAGGGAACGGAGTTTGTGGCTAGGGTACGAGTTTGTGGCTAGGGAACGGAGTTTGTGGCTAGGAACCGGAGTTTGTGGCGAGGGACGGAGTTTGTGGCGGGGAACGGAGTTTGTGGCTAGGAACCGGAGTTTGTGGCTAGTGAACGGAGTTTGTGGAGGGGAACGGAATTTATGGCTAGGGAACGGAGTTTGTGGCGGGGAACGGAGTTTGTGGCGGGGAACGGGGTTGTGGCTAGGAACCGGAGTTTGTGGCTAGGGAACGGAGTTTGTGGCGGGGAACGGAGTTTGTGGCGGGGAACGGAGTTTGTGGCTAGGAAACGGAGTTTGTGGCTAGGGAACGGAGTTTGTGGCTAGGGAACGGAGTTTTGTGGCGAGGAACGGAGTTTGTGGCTAGGGAACGGAGTTTGTGGCTAGGGAACGGAGTTTGTGGCTAGGCAACGGAGTTTGTGGTGTGGAACGGAGTTTTGTGGCTAGGAACCGGAGTTTGTGGCTCGGAACGGAGTTTGTGGCGGGGAACGGAATTTGTGGCTGGGAAACGGAGTTTTGTGGCTAGGGAACGGAGTTTGTGGCTAGGGAACGGAGTTTGTGGCGAGGAACGGAGTTTTTTGTGGCTAGGGAACTGAGTTTGTGGCAAGGGAACGGAGTTTGTGGCTAGGGTACGGAGTTTGTGGCTAGGGAACGGAGTTTGTGGCTAGGAACCGGAGTTTGTGGCGAGGGAACGGAGTTTGTGGCGGGGAACGGAGTTTGTGGCTAGGAACCGGAGTTTGTGGCTAGTGAACGGAGTTTGTGGAGGGGAACGGAATTTATGGCTAGGGAACGGAGTTTGTGGCGGGGAACGGAGTTTGTGGCGGGGAACGGGGTTTGTGGCTAGGAACCGGAGTTTGTGGCTAGGGAACGGAGTTTGTGGCGGGGAACGGAGTTTGTGGCGGGAACGGAGTTTGTGGCTAGGAAACGGAGTTTGTGGCTAGGGAACGCGAGTTTGTGGCTAGGGAACGGAGTTTGTGGCGAGGAACGGAGTTTGTGGCTAGGGAACGGAGTTTGTGGCTAGGGAACGGAGTTTGTGGCTAGGGAACGGAGTTTGTGGCTAGGGTACGGAGTTTGTGGCTAGGGAACGGAGTTTGTGGCTAGGGAACGGAGTTTGTGGAGGGGAGCGGAATTTATGGCTAGGGAACGGAGTTTGTGGCGGGAACGGAGTTTGTGGCGAGGGAACGGAGTTTGTGGCTAGGGAACGGAGTTTGTGGCTAGGACCCGGAGTTTGTGGCTAGGGAACGGAGTTTGTGGCTAGGAACCGGAGTTTGTGGCTAGGGAACGGAGTTTGTGGTGTGGAACGGAGTTTGTGGCTAGGAACCGGAGTTTGTGGCTTGGGAACGGAGTTTGTGGCGGGGAGCGGAATTTGTGGCTGGGAAACGGAGTTTGTGGCTGGGGAACGGAGTTTGTGGCTAGGGAACGGAGTTTGTGGCGAGGAACGGAGTTTGTGGCTAGGGAACGGAGTTTGTGGCTAGGGAACGAGTTTGTGGCTAGGGTACGGAGTTTGTGGCTAGGAACGGAGTTTGTGGCTAGGAACCGGAGTTTGTGGCTAGGGAACGGAGTTTGTGGCGGGGAACGGAGTTTGTGGCTAGGAACCGGAGTTTGTGGCTAGGGAACGGAGTTTGTGGAGGGGAACGGAATTTATGGCTAGGGAACGGAGTTTGTGGTGGGGAACGGAGTTTGTGGCTAGGGAACGGAGTTTGTGGCTAGGGAACGGAGTTTGTGGCGGGGAACGGAGTTTGTGGCGGGAACGGAGTTTGTGGCTAGGGAACGGAGTTTGTGGCGGGGAACGGAGTTTGTGGCGGGAAACGGAGTTTGTGGCGGGAAACGGAGTTTGTGTCTAGGGAACGGAGTTTGTGGCTAGGGAACGGAGTTTGTGGCTAGGGAACGGAGTTTGTGGCTAGGGAACGGAGTTTGTGGCGGGGAACGGAGTTTGTGGCGGGAAACTGAGTTTGTGTCTCGGGAACGGAGTTTGTGGCTAGGGAATGGAGTTTGTGGCTAGGGAACGGAGTTTGTGGCTAGGGAACGGAGTTTGTGGCTAGGGAACGGAGTTTGTGGCTGGGGAACGGAGTTTGTGGCTCGGGAACGGAGTTTGTGGCGGGGAACGGAGTTTGTGGCGAGGGAACGGAGTTTGTGGCTAGGGAACGGAGTTTGTGGCGGGGAACGGGGTTTGTGGCTAGGGAACGGAGTTTGTGGCTAGGGAACGGAGTTTGTGGCGGGGAACGGAGTTTGTGGCGGGGAACGGAGTTTGTGGCTAGGAAACGGAGTTTGTGGCTAGGGAACGGAGTTTGTGGCTAGGGAACGGAGTTTGTGGTGAGGAACGGAATTTGTGGCTAGGGAACGGAGTTTGTGGCTAGGGAACGGAGTTTGTGGCTAGGGAACGGAGTTTGTGGCTAGGGAACGGAGTTTGTGGCTAGGGTACGGAGTTTGTGGCTAGGGAACGGAGTTTGTGGCAAGGGAACGGAGTTTGTGGAGGGGAACAGAATTTATGGCTAGGGAACGGAGTTTGTGGCGGGGAACGGAGTTTGTGGCTAGGGAACGGAGTTTGTGGCTAGGGAACGGAGTTTGTGGCTAGGAACCGGAGTTTGTGGCTAGGGAACGGAGTTTGTGGCTAGGAACCGGAGTTTGTGGCTAGGGAACGGAGTTTGTGGTGTGGAACGGAGTTTGTGGCTAGGAACCGGAGTTTGTGGCTCGGGAACGGAGTTTGTGGCGGGGAACGGAATTTGTGGCTGGGAAACGGAGTTTGTGGCTAGGGAACGGAGTTTGTGGCTAGGGAACGGAGTTTGTGGCGAGGAACGGAGTTTGTGGCTAGGGAACGGAGTTTGTGGCAAGGGAACGGAGTTTGTGGCTAGGGTACGGAGTTTGTGGCTAGGGAACGGAGTTTGTGGCTAGGAACCGGAGTTTGTGGCGAGGGAACGGAGTTTGTGGCGGGGAACGGAGTTTGTGGCTAGGAACCGGAGTTTGTGGCTAGTGAACGGAGTTTGTGGAGGGGAACGGAATTTATGGCTAGGGAACGGAGTTTGTGGCGGGGAACGGAGTTTGTGGCGGGGAACGGGGTTTGTGGCTAGGAACCGGAGTTTGTGGCTAGGGAACGGAGTTTGTGGCGGGGAACGGAGTTTGTGGCGGGGAACGGAGTTTGTGGCTAGGAAACGGAGTTTGTGGCTAGGGAACGGAGTTTGTGGCTAGGGAACGGAGTTTGTGGCGAGGAACGGAGTTTGTGGCTAGGGAACGGAGTTTGTGGCTAGGGAACGGAGTTTGTGGCTAGGCAACGGAGTTTGTGGTGTGGAACGGAGTTTGTGGCTAGGAACCGGAGTTTGTGGCTCGGGAACGGAGTTTGTGGCGGGGAACGGAATTTGTGGCTGGGAAACGGAGTTTGTGGCTAGGGAACGGAGTTTGTGGCTAGGGAACGGAGTTTGTGGCGAGGAACGGAGTTTGTGGCTAGGGAACTGAGTTTGTGGCAAGGGAACGGAGTTTGTGGCTAGGGTACGGAGTTTGTGGCTAGGGAACGGAGTTTGTGGCTAGGAACCGGAGTTTGTGGCGAGGGAACGGAGTTTGTGGCGGGGAACGGAGTTTGTGGCTAGGAACCGGAGTTTGTGGCTAGTGAACGGAGTTTGTGGAGGGGAACGGAATTTATGGCTAGGGAACGGAGTTTGTGGCGGGGAACGGAGTTTGTGGCGGGGAACGGGGTTTGTGGCTAGGAACCGGAGTTTGTGGCTAGGGAACGGAGTTTGTGGCGGGGAACGGAGTTTGTGGCGGGGAACGGAGTTTGTGGCTAGGAAACGGAGTTTGTGGCTAGGGAACGGAGTTTGTGGCTAGGGAACGGAGTTTGTGGCGAGGAACGGAGTTTGTGGCTAGGGAACGGAGTTTGTGGCTAGGGAACGGAGTTTGTGGCTAGGGAACGGAGTTTGTGGCTAGGGTACGGAGTTTGTGGCTAGGGAACGGAGTTTGTGGCTAGGGAACGGAGTTTGTGGAGGGGAGCGGAATTTATGGCTAGGGAACGGAGTTTGTGGCGGGAACGGAGTTTGTGGCTAGGGAACGGAGTTTGTGGCTAGGGAACGGAGTTTGTGGCTAGGACCCGGAGTTTGTGGCTAGGGAACGGAGTTTGTGGCTAGGAACCGGAGTTTGTGGCTAGGGAACGGAGTTTGTGGTGTGGAACGGAGTTTGTGGCTAGGAACCGGAGTTTGTGGCTTGGGAACGGAGTTTGTGGCGGGGAGCGGAATTTGTGGCTGGGAAACGGAGTTTGTGGCTGGGGAACGGAGTTTGTGGCTAGGGAACGGAGTTTGTGGCGAGGAACGGAGTTTGTGGCTAGGGAACGGAGTTTGTGGCTAGGGAACGGAGTTTGTGGCTAGGGTACGGAGTTTGTGGCTAGGGAACGGAGTTTGTGGCTAGGAACCGGAGTTTGTGGCTAGGGAACGGAGTTTGTGGCGGGGAACGGAGTTTGTGGCTAGGAACCGGAGTTTGTGGCTAGGGAACGGAGTTTGTGGAGGGGAACGGAATTTATGGCTAGGGAACGGAGTTTGTGGTGGGGAACGGAGTTTGTGGCTAGGGAACGGAGTTTGTGGCTAGGGAACGGAGTTTGTGGCGGGGAACGGAGTTTGTGGCGGGGAACGGAGTTTGTGGTGTGGAACGGAGTTTGTGGCTAGGAACCGGAGTTTGTGGCTCGGGAACGGAGTTTGTGGCGGGGAACGGAATTTGTGGCTGGGAAACGGAGTTTGTGGCTAGGGAACGGAGTTTGTGGCAAGGGAACGGAGTTTGTGGCGAGGAACGGAGTTTGTGGCTCGGGAACGGAGTTTGTGGCAAGGGAACGGAGTTTGTGGCTAGGGTACGGAGTTTGTGGCTAGGGAACGGAGTTTGTGGCTAGGAACCGGAGTTTGTGGCGAGGGAACGGAGTTTGTGGCGGGGAACGGAGTTTGTGGCTAGGAACCGGAGTTTGTGGCTAGTGAACGGATTTTGTGGAGGGGAACGGAATTTATGGCTAGGGAACGGAGTTTGTGGCGGGGAACGGAGTTTGTGGCGGGGAACGGGGTTTGTGGCTAGGAACCGGAGTTTGTGGCTAGGGAACGGAGTTTGTGGCGGCGAACGGAGTTTGTGGCGGGGAACGGAGTTTGTGGCTAGGAAACGGAGTTTGTGGCTAGGGAACGGAGTTTGTGGCTAGGGAACGGAGTTTGAGGCGAGGAACGGAGTTTGTGGCTAGGGAACGGAGTTTGTGGCTAGGGAACGGAGTTTGTGGCTAGGGAACGGAGTTTGTGGCTAGGGTACGGAGTTTGTGGCTAGGGAACGGAGTTTGTGGCTAGGGAACGGAGTTTGTGGAGGGGAGCGGAATTTATGGCTAGGGAACGGAGTTTGTGGCGGGAATGGAGTTTGTGGCTAGGGAACGGAGTTTGTGGCTAGGGAACGGAGTTTGTGGCTAGGACCCGGAGTTTGTGGCTAGGGAACGGAGTTTGTGGCTAGGAACCGGAGTTTGTGGCTAGGGAACGGAGTTTGTGGTGTGGAACGGAGTTTGTGGCTAGGAACCGGAGTTTGTGGCTTGGGAACGGAGTTTGTGGCGGGGAACGGAATTTGTGGCTGGGAAACGGAGTTTGTGGCTGGGGAACGGAGTTTGTGGCTAGGGAACGGAGTTTGTGGCGAGGAACGGAGTTTGTGGCTAGGGAACGGAGTTTGTGGCTAGGGAACGGAGTTTGTGGCTAGGGTACGGAGTTTGTGGCTAGGGAACGGAGTTTGTGGCTAGGAACCGGAATTTGTGGCTAGGGAACGGAGTTTGTGGTGGGGAACGGAGTTTGTGGCTAGGGAACGGAGTTTGTGGCTAGGGAACGGAGTTTGTGGCTAGGGAACGGAGTTTGTGGCGGGGAACGGAGTTTGTGGCGGGGAACGGAGTTTGTGGCTAGGGAACGGAGTTTGTGGCTAGGGAACGGAGTTTGTGGCTAGGAACCGGAGTTTGTGTCTAGGGAACGCAGTTTGTGGCTAGGGAACGGAGTTTGTGGCTAGGAACCGGAGTTTGTGGCTAGGGAACGGAGTTTGTGGTGGGGAATGGAGTTCGTGGTGGGGAACGGAGTTTGTGGCTAGGGAACGGAGTTTGTGGCTAGGAACTGGAGTTTGTGGCTAGGGAACGGAGTTTGTGGCTAGAGAACGGAGTTTGTGGCGGGGAACGGAGTTTGTCGCTAGGAAACGGAGTTTGTGGCTAGGGAACGGAGTTTGTGGCTAGGGAACGGAGTTTGTGGCGGGGAACGGAGTTTTTGGCGGGGAACGGAGTTTGTGGCTAGGGAACGGAGTTTGTGGCTAGGGAACGGAGTTTGTGGCTAGGGAACGGAGTTTGTGGCGGGGAACGGAGATTGTGGCGGGGAACGGAGTTTGTGGCTAGGGAACGGAGTTTGTGGCTAGGGAACGGAGTTTGTGGCTAGGGAACGGAGTTTGTGGCTAGGAACCGGAGTTTGTGGCTAGGGAACGCAGTTTGTGGCTAGGGAACGGAGTTTGTGGCTAGGAACCGGAGTTTGTGGCTAGGGAACGGAGTTTGTGGTGGGGAATGGAGTTTGTGGTGGGGAACGGAGTTTGTGGCTAGGGAACGGAGTTTGTGGCGGGGACCGGAGTTTGTGGCTAGGGAACGGAGTTTCTGGTGGGGACACGGAGTTTGTGGTGGGGAACGGAGTTTGTGGCTAGGGAACGGAGTTTGTGGTGGGGAATGGAGTTTTTGGCGGGGAACGGAGTTTGTGGTGGGGAACGGAGTTTGTGGCTAGGGAACGGAGTTTGTGGCGGGGAACGGAGTTTGTGGCGGGAAACGGAGTTTGTGGCGGGAAACGGAGTTTGTGTCTAGGGAACGGAGTTTGTGGCTAGGGAACGGAGTTTGTGGCTAGGGAACAGAGTTTGTGGCTAGGGAACGGAGTTTGTGGCTAGGGAACGGAGTTTGTGGCGGGGAACGGAGTTTGTGGCGGGAAACGGAGTTTGTGTCTCGGGAACGGAGTTTGTGGCTAGGGAACGGAGTTTGTGGCTAGGGAACGGAGTTTGTGGCTAGGGAACGGAGTTTGTGGCTAGGGAACGGAGTTTGTGGCTAGGGAACGGAGTTTGTGGCGGGGAACGGAGTTTGTGGCTAGGGAACGGAGTTTGTGGCGGGGTACGGGGTTTGTGGCTAGGGAACGGAGTTTGTGGCTAGGGAACGGAGTTTGTGGCGGGGAACGGAGTTTGTGGCGGGGAACAGAGTTTGTGGCTGGGAAACGGAGTTTGTGGCTAGGGAACGGAGTTTGTGGCTAGGGAACGGAGTTTGTGGCGAGGAACGGAGTTTGTGTCTAGGGAACGGAGTTTGTGGCTAGGGAACGGAGTTTGTGGCTAGGGTACGGAGTTTGTGGCTAGGGAACGGAGTTTGTGGCTAGGAACCGGATTTTGTGGCTAGGGAACGGAGTTTGTGGCGGGGAACGGAGTTTGTGGCTAGGAACCGGAGTTTGTGGCTAGGGAACGGAGTTTGTGGTGGGGACACGGAGTTTGTGGTGGGGAACGGAGTTTGTGGCTAGGGAACGGAGTTTGTGGTGGGGAATGGAGTTTGTGGCGGGGAATGGAGTTTGTGGCGGGGAACGGAGTTTGTGGCGGGGAACGGAGTTTGTGGCTAGGGAACGGAGTTTGTGGCGGGGAACGGAGTTTGTGGCTAGGGAACGGAGTTTGTGGTGGGGACACGGAGTTTGTGGTGGGGAACGGAGTTTGTGGCTAGGGAACGGAGTTTGTGGTGGGGAATGGAGTTTGTGGCGGGGAATGGAGTTTGTGGCGGGGAACGGAGTTTGTGGCAGGGAACGGAGTTTGTGGCTAGGGAACGGAGTTTGTGGCGGGGAACGGAGTTTGTGGCGGGAAACGGAGTTTGTGGCGGGAAACGGAGTTTGTGTCTAGGGAACGGAGTTTGTGGCTAGGGAACGGAGTTTGTGGCTAGGGAACGGAGTTTGTGGCTAGGGAACGGAGTTTGTGGCTAGGGAACGGAGTTTGTGGCGGGGAACGGAGTTTGTGGCGGGAAACGGAGTTTGTGTCTCGGGAACGGTGTTTGTGGCTAGGGAACGGAGTTTGTGGCTAGGGAACGGAGTTTGTGGCTAGGGAACGGAGTTTGTGGCTAGGGAACGGAGTTTGTGGCTAGGGAACGGCGTTTGTGGCTAGGGAACGGAGTTTCTGGCGGGGAACGGAGTTTGTGGCTAGGGAACGGAGTTTGTGGCTAGGGAACGGAGTTTGTGGCGGGGAACGGGGTTTGTGGCTAGGGAACGGAGTTTGTGGCTAGGGAACGGAGTTTGTGGCGGGGAACGGAGTTTGTGGCGGGGAACAGAGTTTGTGGCTAGGAAACGGAGTTTGTGGCTAGGGAACGGAGTTTGTGGCTAGGGAACGGAGTTTGTGGCGAGGAACGGAGTTTGTGGCTAGGGAACGGAGTTTGTGGCTAGGGAACGGAGTTTCTGGCTAGGGAACGGAGTTTGTGGCGGGGAACGGAGTTTGTGGCTAGGGAACGGAGTTTGTGGAGGGGAACGGAATTTATGGCTAGGGAACGGAGTTTGTGGCGGGGAACGGAGTTTGTGGCTAGGGAACGGAGTTTGTGGCTAGGGAACGGAGTTTGTGGCTAGGGAACGGAGTTTGTGGCGGGGAACGGAGTTTGTGGCGGGGAACGGAGTTTGTGGCTAGGGAACGGAGTTTGTGGCTAGGGAACGGAGTTTGTGGAGGGGAACGGAATTTATGGCTAGGGAACGGAGTTTGTGGCGGGGAACGGAGTTTGTGGCTAGGGAACGGAGTTTGTGGCTAGGGAACGGAGTTTGTGGCTAGGGAACGGAGTTTGTGGCGGGGAACGGAGTTTGTGGCGTGGAACGGAGTTTGTGGCTAGGGAACGGAGTTTGTGGCTAGGGAACGGAGTTTGTGGCTAGGGAACGGAGTTTGTGGCGGGGAACGGAGTTTGTGGCGGGGAGCGGAGTTTGTGGCTAGGGAACGGAGTTTGTGGCTAGGGAACGGAGTTTGTGGCTAGGGAACGGAGTTTGTGGCTCAGAACCGGAGTTTGTGGCTAGGGAACGCAGTTTGTGGCTAGGGAACGGAGTTTGTGGCTAGGAACCGGAGTTTGTGGCTAGGGAATGGAGTTTGTGGTGGGGAATGGAGTTTGTGGCGGGGAACGGAGTTTGTGGCTAGGGAACGGAGTTTGTGGTGGGGACACGGCGTTTGTGGTGGGGAACGGAGTTTGTGGCTAGGGAACGGAGTTTGTGGTGGGGAATGGAGTTTGTGGCGGGGAACGGAGTATGTGGCTAGTGAACGGAATTTGTGGCTAGGAACTGGAGTTTGTGGCTAGGGAATGGAGTTTGTGGCTATAGAACGGAGTTTGTGGCGGGGAACGGAGTTTGTGGCTAGGGAACGGAGTTTGTGGCTAGGGAACGGAGTTTGTGGCTAGGGAACGGAGTTTGTGGCGAGGGAATGGAGTTTGTGGCGGGGAACGGAATTTATGGCTAGGGAACGGAGTTTGTGGCGGGGAACGGAGTTTGTGGCGGGGAACGGGGTTTGTGGCTAGGAACCGGAGTTTGTGGCTAGGGAACGGAGTTTGTGGCGGGGAACGGAGTTTGTGGCGGGGAACGGAGTTTGTGGCTAGGAAACGGAGTTTGTGGCTAGGGAACGGAGTTTGTGGCTAGGGAACGGAGTTTGTGGCGAGGAACGGATTTTGTGGCTAGGGAACGGAGTTTGTGGCTAGGGAACGGATTTTGTGGTGAGGGAACGGAGTTTGTGGCTAGGGTACGGAGTTTGTGGCTAGGGAACGGAGTTTGTGGCTAGGGAACGGAGTTTGTGGCGAGGAACGGAGTTTGTGGCTAGGGAACGGAGTTTGTGGCTAGGGAACGGAGTTTCTGGCTAGGGAACGGAGTTTGTGGCGGGGAACGGAGTTTGTGGCTAGGGAACGGAGTTTGTGGAGGGGAACGGAATTTATGGCTAGGGAACGGAGTTTGTGGCGGGGAACGGAGTTTGTGGCTAGGGAACGGAGTTTGTGGCTAGGGAACGGAGTTTGTGGCTAGGGAACGGAGTTTGTGGCGGGGAACGGAGTTTGTGGCGGGGAACGGAGTTTGTGGCTAGGGAACGGAGTTTGTGGCTAGGGAACGGAGTTTGTGGAGGGGAACGGAATTTATGGCTAGGGAACGGAGTTTGTGGCGGGGAACGGAGTTTGTGGCTAGGGAACGGAGTTTGTGGCTAGGGAACGGAGTTTGTGGCTAGGGAACGGAGTTTGTGGCGGGGAACGGAGTTTGTGGCGTGGAACGGAGTTTGTGGCTAGGGAACGGAGTTTGTGGCTAGGGAACGGAGTTTGTGGCTAGGGAACGGAGTTTGTGGCGGGGAACGGAGTTTGTGGCGGGGAGCGGAGTTTGTGGCTAGGGAACGGAGTTTGTGGCTAGGGAACGGAGTTTGTGGCTAGGGAACGGAGTTTGTGGCTCAGAACCGGAGTTTGTGGCTAGGGAACGCAGTTTGTGGCTAGGGAACGGAGTTTGTGGCTAGGAACCGGAGTTTGTGGCTAGGGAATGGAGTTTGTGGTGGGGAATGGAGTTTGTGGCGGGGAACGGAGTTTGTGGCTAGGGAACGGAGTTTGTGGTGGGGACACGGCGTTTGTGGTGGGGAACGGAGTTTGTGGCTAGGGAACGGAGTTTGTGGTGGGGAATGGAGTTTGTGGCGGGGAACGGAGTATGTGGCTAGTGAACGGAATTTGTGGCTAGGAACTGGAGTTTGTGGCTAGGGAATGGAGTTTGTGGCTATAGAACGGAGTTTGTGGCGGGGAACGGAGTTTGTGGCTAGGGAACGGAGTTTGTGGCTAGGGAACGGAGTTTGTGGCTAGGGAACGGAGTTTGTGGCGAGGGAATGGAGTTTGTGGCGGGGAACGGAATTTATGGCTAGGGAACGGAGTTTGTGGCGGGGAACGGAGTTTGTGGCGGGGAACAGGGTTTGTGGCTAGGAACCGGAGTTTGTGGCTAGGGAACGGAGTTTGTGGCGGGGAACGGAGTTTGTGGCGGGGAACGGAGTTTGTGGCTAGGAAACGGAGTTTGTGGCTAGGGAACGGAGTTTGTGGCTAGGGAACGGAGTTTGTGGCGAGGAACGGATTTTGTGGCTAGGGAACGGAGTTTGTGGCTAGGGAACGGATTTTGTGGTGAGGGAACGGAGTTTGTGGCTAGGGTACGGAGTTTGTGGCTAGGGAACGGAGTTTGTGGCTAGGGAACAGAGTTTGTGGAGGGGAGCGGAATTTATGGCTAGGGAACGGAGTTTGTGGCGGGGAACGGAGTTTGTGGCTAGGGAACGGAGTTTGTGGCTAGGGAACGGAGTTTGTGGCTAGGAACCGGAGTTTGTGGCTAGGGAACGGAGTTTGTGGCTAGGAACCGGAGTTTGTGGCTAGGGAACAGAGTTTGTGGTTTGGAACGGAGTTTGTGGCTAGGAACCGGAGTTTGTGGCTAGGGAACGGAGTTTGTGGCGGGGAACGGAGTTTGTGGCTAGGAACCGGAGTTTGTGGCTAGGGAACGGAGTTTGTGGAGGGGAATGGAATTTATGGCTAGGGAACGGAGTTTGTGGCGGGGAACGGAGTTTGTGGCTAGGGAACGGAGTTTGTGGCTAGGGAACGGAGTTTGTGGCTAGGGAACGGAGTTTGTGGCGGGGAACGGAGTTTGTGGCGGGGAATGGAGTTTGTGGCTAGGGAACGGAGTTTGTGGCTAGGGAACGGAGTTTGTGGAGGGGAACGGAATTTATGGCTCGGGAACGGAGTTTGTGGCGGGGAACGGAGTTTGTGGCTAGGGAACGGAGTTTGTGGCTAGGGAACGGAGTTTGTGGCAAGGGAACGGAGTTTGTGGCGGGGAACGGAGTTTGTGGCGGGGAACGGAGTTTGTGGCTAGGGAACGGAGTTTGTGGCTAGGGAACGGAGTTTGTGGCTAGGGAACGGAGTTTGTGGCGGGGAACGGAGTTTGTGGCGGGGAGCGGAGTTTGTGGCTAGGGAACGGAGTTTGTGGCTAGGGAACGGAGTTTGTGGCTAGGGAACGGTGTTTGTGGCTAGTTACCGGAGTTTGTGGCTAGGGAACGGAGTTTGTGGCTAGGGAACGGAGTTTGTGGCTAGGGAACGGAGTTTCTGGCTAGGGAACGGAGTTTGTGGCGGGGAACGGAGTTTGTGGCTAGGGAACGGAGTTTGTGGAGGGGAACGGAATTTATGGCTAGGGAACGGAGTTTGTGGCGGGGAACGGAGTTTGTGGCTAGGGAACGGAGTTTGTGGCTAGGGAACGGAGTTTGTGGCTAGGGAACGGAGTTTGTGGCGGGGAACGGAGTTTGTGGCGGGGAACGGAGTTTGTGGCTAGGGAACGGAGTTTGTGGCTAGGGAACGGAGTTTGTGGAGGGGAACGGAATTTATGGCTAGGGAACGGAGTTTGTGGCGGGGAACGGAGTTTGTGGCTAGGGAACGGAGTTTGTGGCTAGGGAACGGAGTTTGTGGCTAGGGAACGGAGTTTGTGGCGGGGAACGGAGTTTGTGGCGGGGAACGGAGTTTGTGGCTAGGGAACGGAGTTTGTGGCTAGGGAACGGAGTTTGTGGCTAGGGAACGGAGTTTGTGGCGGGGAACGGAGTTTGTGGCGGGGAGCGGAGTTTGTGGCTAGGGAACGGAGTTTGTGGCTAGGGAACGGAGTTTGTGGCTAGGGAACGGAGTTTGTGGCTCGGAACCGGAGTTTGTGGCTAGGGAACGCAGTTTGTGGCTAGGGAACGGAGTTTGTGGCTAGGAACCGGAGTTTGTGGCTAGGGAACGGAGTTTGTGGTGTGGAATGGAGTTTGTGGTGGGGAACGGAGTTTGTGGCTAGGGAACGGAGTTTGTGGCGGGGACCGGAGTTTGTGGCTAGGGAACGGAGTTTGTGGTGGGGACACGGCGTTTGTGGTGGGGAACGGAGTTTGTGGCTAGGGAACGGAGTTTGTGGTGGGGAATGGAGTTTGTGGCGGGGAACGGAGTTTGTGGCTAGGGAACGGAGTTTGTGGCTAGGGAACGGAGTTTGTGGCTAGGGAACGGAGTTTGTGGCTAGGAACCGGACTTTGTGGCTCGGGAACGCAGTTTGTGGCTAGGGAACGGAGTTTGTGGCTAGGAACCGGAGTTTGTGGCCAGGGAACGGAGTTTGTGGTGGGGAATGGAGTTTGTGGTGGGGAACGGAGTTTGTGGCTAGGGAACGGAGTTTGTGGCGGGGACCGGAGTTTGTGGCTAGGGAACGGAGTTTGTGGTAGGGACACGGAGTTTGTGGTGGGGAACGGATTTTGTGGCTAGGGAACGGAGCTTGTGGCGGGGAATGGAGTTTGTGGCGGGGAACGGAGTTTGTGGCGGGGAATGGAGTTTGTGGCTAGGGAACGGAGTTTGTGGCGGGGAACGGAGTTTGTGGCGGGAAACGGAGTTTGTGGCGGGAAACGGAGTTTGTGTCTAGGGAACGGAGTTTGTGGCTAGGGAACGGAGTTTGTGGCTAGGGAACGGAGTTTGTGGCGGGGAACGGAGTTTGTGGCGGGAAACGGAGTTTGTGTCTCGGGAACGGAGTTTGTGGCTAGGGAACGGAGTTTGTGTCTAGGGAACGGAGTTTGTGGCTAGGGAACGGATTTTGTGGCTAGGGAACGGAGTTTGTGGCTAGGGAACGGAGTTTGTGGCTAGGGAACGGAGTTTCTGGCTAGGGAACGGAGTTTGTGGATGGGAACGGAGTTTGTGGCTAGGGAACGGAGTTTGTGGCTAGGGAACGGAGTTTGTGGTGGGGAACGGGGTTTGTGGCTAGGGAACGGAGTTTGTGGCTAGGGAACGGAGTTTGTGGCGGGGAACGGAGTTTGTGGCGGGGAACGGAGTTTGTGGCTAGGAAACGGAGTTTGTGGCTAGGGAACGGAGTTTGTGGTTGGGAACGGAGTTTGTGGTGAGGAACGGAGTTTGTGGCTAGGGAACGGAGTTTGTGGCTAGGGAACGGAGTTTGTGGCAAGGGAACAGAGTTTGTGGCTAGGGTACGGAGTTTGTGGCTAGGGTACGGAGTTTGTGGCTAGGGAACGGAGTTTGTGGCTAGGGAACGGAGTTTGTGGCTCGGAACCGGAGTTTGTGGCTAGGGAACGCAGTTTGTGGCTAGGGAACGGAGTTTGTGGCTAGGAACCGGAGTTTGTGGCTAGGGAACGGAGTTTGTGGTGTGGAATGGAGTTTGTGGTGGGGAACGGAGTTTGTGGCTGGGGAACGGAGTTTGTGGCGGGGACCGGAGTTTGTGGCTAGGGAACGGAGTTTGTGGTGGGGACACGGCGTTTGTGGTGGGGAACGGAGTTTGTGGCTAGGGAACGGAGTTTGTGGTGGGGAATGGAGTTTGTGGCGGGGAACGGAGTTTGTGGCTAGGGAACGGAGTTTGTGGCTAGGGAACGGAGTTTGTGGCTAGGGAACGGAGTTTGTGGCTAGGAACCGGACTTTGTGGCTCGGGAACGCAGTTTGTGGCTAGGGAACGGAGTTTGTGGCTAGGAACCGGAGTTTGTGGCCAGGGAACGGAGTTTGTGGTGGGGAATGGAGTTTGTGGTGGGGAACGGAGTTTGTGGCTAGGGAACGGAGTTTGTGGCGGGGACCGGAGTTTGTGGCTAGGGAACGGAGTTTGTGGTAGGGACACGGAGTTTGTGGTGGGGAACGGATTTTGTGGCTAGGGAACGGAGTTTGTGGCGGGGAATGGAGTTTGTGGCGGGGAACGGAGTTTGTTGCGGGGAATGGAGTTTGTGGCTAGGGAACGGAGTTTGTGGCGGGGAACGGAGTTTGTGGCGGGAAACGGAGTTTGTGGCGGGAAACGGAGTTTGTGTCTAGGGAACGGAGTTTGTGGCTAGGGAACGGAGTTTGTGGCTGGGGAACGGAGTTTGTGGCTAGGGAACGGAGTTTGTGGCTAGGGAACGGAGTTTGTGGCGGGGAACGGAGTTTGTGGCGGGAAACGGAGTTTGTGTCTCGGGAACGGAGTTTGTGGCTAGGGAACGGAGTTTGTGTCTAGGGAACGGAGTTTGTGGCTAGGGAACGGAGTTTGTGGCTAGGGAACGGAGTTTGTGGCTAGGGAACGGAGTTTGTGGCTAGGGAACGGAGTTTCTGGCTAGGGAACGGAGTTTGTGGATGGGAACGGAGTTTGTGGCTAGGGAACGGAGTTTGTGGCTAGGGAACGGAGTTTGTGGTGGGGAACGGGGTTTGTGGCTAGGGAACGGAGTTTGTGGCTAGGGAACGGAGTTTGTGGCGGGGAACGGAGTTTGTGGCGGGGAACGGAGTTTGTGGCTAGGAAACGGAGTTTGTGGCTAGGGAACGGAGTTTGTGGTTGGGAACGGAGTTTGTGGTGAGGAACGGAGTTTGTGGCTGGGGAACGGAGTTTGTGGCTAGGGAACGGAGTTTGTGGCAAGGGAACAGAGTTTGTGGCTAGGGAACGGAGTTTGTGGCTAGGGTACGGAGTTTGTCGCTAGGGAACGGAGTTTGTGGCTAGGGAACGGAGTTTGTGGCTCGGAACCGGAGTTTGTGGCTAGGGAACGCAGTTTGTGGCTAGGGAACGGAGTTTGTGGCTAGGAACCGGAGTTTGTGGCTAGGGAACGGAGTTTGTGGTGTGGAATGGAGTTTGTGGTGGGGAACGGAGTTTGTGGCTAGGGAACGGAGTTTGTGGCGGGGACCGGAGTTTGTGGCTAGGGAACGGAGTTTGTGGCTAGGGAACGGAGTTTGTGGCTAGGAACCGGAGTTTGTGGCTAGGAACCGGACTTTGTGGCTCGGGAACGCAGTTTGTGGCTAGGGAACGGAGTTTGTGGCTAGGAACCGGAGTTTGTGGCCAGGGAACGGAGTTTGTGGTGGGGAATGGAGTTTGTGGTGGGGAACGGAGTTTGTGGCTGGGGAACGGAGTTTGTGGCTAGGGAACGGAGTTTGTGGTGGGGAATGGAGTTTGTGGCGGGGAACGGAGTTTGTGGCTAGGGAACGGAGTTTGTGGCTAGGGAACGGAGTTTGTGGCTAGGGAACGGAGTTTGTGGCTAGGAACCGGACTTTGTGGCTCGGGAACGCAGTTTGTGGCTAGGGAACGGAGTTTGTGGCTAGGAACCGGAGTTTGTGGCCAGGGAACGGAGTTTGTGGTGGGGAATGGAGTTTGTGGTGGGGAACGGAGTTTGTGGCTAGGGAACGGAGTTTGTGGTAGGGACACGGAGTTTGTGGTGGGGAACGGATTTTGTGGCTAGGGAGCGGAGTTTGTGGCGGGGAATGGAGTTTGTGGCGGGGAACGGAGTTTGTTGCGGGGAATGGAGTTTGTGGCTAGGGAACGGAGTTTGTGGCGGGGAACGGAGTTTGTGGCGGGAAACGGAGTTTGTGGCGGGAAACGGAGTTTGTGTCTAGGGAACGGAGTTTGTGGCTAGGGAACGGAGTTTGTGGCTGGGGAACGGAGTTTGTGGCTAGGGAACGGAGTTTGTGGCTAGGGAACGGAGTTTGTGGCGGGGAACGGAGTTTGTGGCGGGAAACGGAGTTTGTGTCTCGGGAACGGAGTTTGTGGCTAGGGAACGGAGTTTGTGTCTAGGGAACGGAGTTTGTGGCTAGGGAACGGAGTTTGTGGCTAGGGAACGGAGTTTGTGGCTAGGGAACGGAGTTTGTGGCTAGGGAACGGAGTTTCTGGCTAGGGAACGGAGTTTGTGGATGGGAACGGAGTTTGTGGCTAGGGAACGGAGTTTGTGGCTAGGGAACGGAGTTTGTGGTGGGGAACGGGGTTTGTGGCTAGGGAACGGAGTTTGTGGCTAGGGAACGGAGTTTGTGGCGGGGAACGGAGTTTGTGGCGGGGAACGGAGTTTGTGGTTGGGAACGGAGTTTGTGGTGAGGAACGGAGTTTGTGGCTAGGGAACGGAGTTTGTGGCTAGGGAACGGAGTTTGTGGCAAGGGAACAGAGTTTGTGGCTAGGGAACGGAGTTTGTGGCTAGGGTACGGAGTTTGTGGCTAGGGAACGGAGTTTGTGGCTAGGGAACGGAGTTTGTGGAGGGGAACGGAATTTATGGCTAGGGAACGGTGTTTGTGGCGGGGAATGGAGTTTGTGGCTAGGGAACGGAGTTTGTGGCTAGGGAACGGAGTTTGTGGCTAGGAACCGGAGTTTGTGGCTAGGGAACGGAGTTTGTGGCGAGGAACCGGAGTTTGTGGCTAGGGAACGGAGTTTGTGGTGTGGAACGGAGTTTGTGGCTAGGAACCGGAGTTTGTGGCTAGGGAACGGAGTTTGTGGCGGGGAACGGAATTTGTGGCTGGGAAACGGAGTTTGTGGCTAGGGAACGGAGTTTGTGGCTAGGGAACGGAGTTTGTGGCGAGGAACGGAGTTTGTGGCTCGGGAAAGGAGTTTGTGGCAATGGAACGGAGTTTGTGGCTAGGGTACGGAGTTTGTGGCTAGGGAACGGAGTTTGTGGCTAGGAACCGGAGTTTGTGGCGAGGGAACGGAGTTTGTGGCGGGGAACGGAGTTTGTGGCTAGGAACCGGAGTTTGTGGCTAGGGAACGGAGTTTGTGGAGGGGAACGGAATTTATGGCTAGGGAACGGAGTTTGTGGCGGGGAATGGAGTTTGTGGCGGGGAACGGGGTTTGTGGCTAGGAACCGGAGTTTGTGGCTAGGGAACGGAGTTTGTGGCGGGGAACGGAGTTTGTGGCGGGGAACGGAGTTTGTGGCTAGGAAACGGAGTTTGTGGCTAGGGAACGGAGTTTGTGGCTAGGGAACAGAGTTTGTGGCGAGGAACGGACTTTGTGGCTAGGGAACGGAGTTTGTGGCTAGGGAACGGAGTTTGTGGCTAGGGTACGGAGTTTGTGGCTAGGGAATGGAGTTTGTGGCTGGGGAACAGAGTTTGTGGAGGGGAGCGGAATTTATGGCTAGGGAACGGAGTTTGTGGCGGGGAACGGAGATTGTGCCTAGGGAACGGAGTTTGTGGCTAGGGAACGGAGTTTGTGGCTAGGAACCGGAGTTTGTGGCTAGGGAACGGAGTTTGTGGCTAGGAACCGGAGTTTGTGGCTAGGGAACAGAGTTTGTGGTGTGGAACGGAGTTTGTGGCTAGGAACCGGAGTTTGTGGCTAGGGAACGGAGTTTGTGGCGGGGAACGGAATTTGTGGCTGGGAAACGGAGTTTGTGGCTAGGGAACGGAGTTTGTGGCTAGGGAACAGAGTTTGTGGCGAGGAACGGAGTTTGTGGCTAGGGAACGGAGTTTGTGGCTAGGGAACGGAGTTTGTGGCTGGGGTACGGAGTTTGTGGCTAGGGAACGGAGTTTGTGGCTAGGAACCGGAGTTTGTGGCTAGGGAACGGAGTTTGTGGCGGGGAACGGAGTTTGTGGCTAGGAACTGGAGTTTGTGGCTAGGGAACGGAGTTTGTGGAGGGGAACGGAATTTATGGCTAGGGAACGGAGTTTGTGGCGGGGAACGGAGTTTGTGGCTAGGGAACGGAGTTTGTGGCTAGGGAACGGAGTTTGTGGCTAGGGAACGGAGTTTGTGGCGGGGAACGGAGTTTGTGGCGGGGAACGGAGTTTGTGGCTAGGGAACGGAGTTTGTGGCTAGGGAACGGAGTTTGTGGCTAGGGAACGGAGTTTGTGGCGGGGAACGGAGTTTGTGGCGGGGAACGGAGTTTGTGGCTAGGGAACGGAGTTTGTGGCTAGGGAACGGAGTTTGTGGCTAGGGAATGGAGTTTGTGGCTAGGAACCGGAGGTTGTGGCTAGGGAACGCAGTTTGTGGCTAGGGAACGGAGTTTGTGGCTAGGAACCGGAGTTTGTGGCTAGGGAACGGAGTTTGTGGTGGGGAATGGAGTTTGTGGTGGGGAACGGAGTTTGTGGCTAGGGAACGGAGTTTGTGGCGGGGACCGGAGTTTGTGGCTAGGGAACGGAGTTTGTGGTGGGGACACGGAGTTTGTGGTGGGGAACGGAGTTTGTGGCTAGGGAACGGAGTTTGTGGTGGGGAATGGAGTTTGTGGCGGGGAACGGAGTTTGTGGCTAGGGAACGGAGTTTGTGGCTAGGAACTGGAGTTTGTGGCTAGGGAATGGAGTTTGTGGCTAGGGAACGGAGTTTGTGGCGGGGAACGGAGTTTGTGGCTAGGGAACGGAGTTTGTGGCTAGGGAACGGAGTTTGTGGCTAGGGAACGGAGTTTGTGGCGAGGGAACGGAGTTTGTGGCGGGGAACGGAGTTTGTGGCTAGGAACCAGAGTTTGTGGCTAGGGAACGGAGTTTGTGGAGGGGAACGGAATTTATGGCTAGGGAACGGAGTTTGTGGCGGGGAACGGAGTTTGTGGCGGGGAACGGGGTTTGTGGCTAGGAACCGGAGTTTGTGGCTAGGGAACGGAGTTTGTGGCGGGGAACGGAGTTTGTGGCGGGGAACGGAGTTTGTGGCTAGGAAACGGAGTTTGTGGCTAGGGAACGGAGTTTGTGGCTAGGGAACGGAGTTTGTGGCGAGGAACGGACTTTGTGGCTAGGGAACGGAGTTTGTGGCTAGGGAACGGAGTTTGTGGTGAGGGAACGGAGTTTGTGGCTAGGGTACGGAGTTTGTGGCTAGGGAACGGAGTTTGTGGCTAGGGAACAGAGTTTGTGGAGGGGAGCGGAATTTATGGCTAGGGAACGGAGTTTGTGGCGGGGAACGGAGTTTGTGGCTGGGGAACGGAGTTTGTGGCTAGGGAACGAAGTTTGTGGCTAGGAACCGGAGTTTGTGGCTAGGGAACGGAGTTTGTGGCTAGGAACCGGAGTTTGTGGCTAGGGAACAGAGTTTGTGGTGTGGAACGGAGTTTGTGGCTAGGAACCGGAGTTTGTGGCTAGGGAACGGAGTTTGTGTCGGGGAACGGAATTTGTGGCTGGGAAACGGAGTTTGTGGCTAGGGAACGGAGTTTGTGGCTAGGGAACGGAGTTTGTGGCGAGGAACGGAGTTTGTGGCTAGGGAACGGAGTTTGTGGCTAGGGAACGGAGTTTGTGGCTAGGGTACGGAGTTTGTGGCTAGGGAACGGAGTTTGTGGCTAGGAACCGGAGTTTGTGGCTAGGGAACGGAGTTTGTGGCGGGGAACGGAGTTTGTGGCTAGGAACCGGAGTTTGTGGCTAGGGAACGGAGTTTGTGGAGGGGAACGGAATTTATGGCTAGGGAACGGAGTTTGTGGCGGGGAACGGAGTTTGTGGCTAGGGAACGGAGTTTGTGGCTAGGGAACGGAGTTTGTGGCTAGGGAACGGAGTTTGTGGCGGGGAACGGAGTTTGTGGCGGTGAACGGAGTTTGTGGCTAGGGAACGGAGTTTGTGGCTAGGGAACGGAGTTTGTGGCTAGGGAACGGAGTTTGTGGCGGGGAACGGAGTTTGTGGCGGGGAACGGAGTTTGTGGCTAGGGAACAGAGTTTGTGGCTAGGGAACGGAGTTTGTGGCTAGGGAATGGAGTTTGTGGCTAGGAACCGGAGTTTGTGGCTAGGGAACGCAGTTTGTGGCTAGGGTACGGAGTTTGTGGCTAGGAACCGGAGTTTGTGGCTAGGGAACGGATTTTGTGGTGGGGAATGGAGTTTGTGGTGGGGAACGGAGTTTGTGGCTAGGGAACGGAGTTTGTGGCGGGGTCCGGAGTTTGTGGCTAGGGAACGGAGTTTGTGGTGGGGACACGGAGTTTGTGGTGGGGAACGGAGTTTGTGGCTAGGGAATGGAGTTTGTGGTGGGGAATGGAGTTTGTGGCGGGGAACGGAGTTTGTGGCTAGGGAACGGAGTTTGTGGCTAGGAACTGGAGTTTGTGGCTAGGGAATGGAGTTTGTGGCTAGGGAACGGAGTTTGTGGCGGGGAACGGAGTTTGTGGCTAGGGAACGGAGTTTGTGGCTAGGGAACGGAGTTTGTGGCTAGGGAACGGAGTTTGTGGCGGGGAACGGAGTTTGTGGCTAGGGAACGGAGTTTGCGGCGGGGAACGGAGTTTGTGGCTAGGGAACGGAGTTTGTGGCTAGGGAACGGAGTTTGTGGCTAGGGAACGGAGTTTGTGGCGGGGAACGGTTTTTGTGGCTAGGGAACAGAGTTTGTGGCGAGGAACGGAGTTTGTGGCTAGGAACCGGAGTTTGTGGCTAGGAAACGGAGTTTGTGGCTAGGGAACGGAGTTTGTGGCGGGGAACGGAGTTTGTGGCTAGGGAACAGAGTTTGTGGCGAGGAACGGAGTTTGTGGCAAGGAACCGGAGTTTGTGGCTAGGAAACGGAGTTTGTGGCTAGGGAACGGACTTTGCAGCGGGGAGTGGAGTTTGTGGCTAGGGAATGGAGTTTTTGGCTAGGGAACAGAGTTTTTGGCTAGGAACCGGAGTTTGTGGCTGGGGAATGGAGTTTGTGGCGGGGAACGGAGTTTGTGGCGGGGAACCGGAGTTTGTGGCTCTGGAACGGAGTTTGTGGCTAGGAACCGGAGTTTGTGGCTAAGGAACGGAGTTTGTGGCTAGGGAACGGAGTTTGTGGCGGGGAACGGAGTTTGTGGCTAGGGAACGGAGTTTGTGGCTAGGGAACGGAGTTTGTGGCTAGGGAACGGAGTTTGTGGCTAGGGAACGGAGTTTGTGGCTAGGGAACGGAGTTTGTGGCTAGGGAACGGAGTTTGTGGCTAGGGAACGGAGTTTGTGGCGGGGAACGGAGTTTGTGGCGAGGGAACGGAGTTTGTGGCGGGGAACGGAGTTTGTGGCTAGGGAATGGAGTTTGTGGCTAGGGAACGGAGTTTGTGGCTGGGGAACAGAGTTTGTGGTGAGGAACGGAGTTTGTGGCTAGGAACCGGAGTTTGTGGCTAGGAAACGGAGTTTGTGGCTAGGGAACGGAGTTTGTGGCGGGGAACGGAGTTTGTGGCTAGGGAACAGAGTTTGTGGCGAGGAACGGAGTTTGTGGCAAGGAACCGGAGTTTGTGGCTAGGAAACGGAGTTTGTGGCTAGGGAACGGACTTTGCAGCGGGGAGTGGAGTTTGTGGCTAGGGAATGGAGTTTTTGGCTAGGGAACAGAGTTTTTGGCTAGGAACCGGAGTTTGTGGCTGGGGAATGGAGTTTGTGGCGGGGAACGGAGTTTGTGGCGGGGAACCGGAGTTTGTGGCTCTGGAACGGAGTTTGTGGCTAGGAACCGGAGTTTGTGGCTAAGGAACGGAGTTTGTGGCGGGGAACGGAGTTTGTGGCTAGGGAACGGAGTTTGTGGCGGGGAACGGAGTTTGTGGCTAGGGAACGGAGTTTGTGGCTAGGGAACGGAGTTTGTGGCTAGGGAACGGAGTTTGTGGCTAGGGAACGGAGTTTGTGGCTAGGGAACGGAGTTTGTGGCTAGGGAACGGAGTTTGTGGCTAGGGAACGGAGTTTGTGGCGGGGAACGGAGTTTGTGGCTAGGGAACGGAGTTTGTGGCGGGGAACGGAGTTTGTGGCTAGGGAACGGAGTTTGTGGCTAGGGAACGGAGTTTGTGGCTAGGGAACGGAGTTTGTGGCGGGGAACGGAGTTTGTGGCTAGGGAACAGAGTTTGTGGCGAGGAACGGAGTTTGTGGCTAGGAACCGGAGTTTGTGGCTAGGAAACGGAGTTTGTGGCTAGGGAACGGAGTTTGTGGCGGGGAACGGAGTTTGTGGCTAGGGAACAGAGTTTGTGGCGAGGAACGGAGTTTGTGGCAAGGAACCGGAGTTTGTGGCTAGGAAACGGAGTTTGTGGCTAGGGAACGGACTTTGCAGCGGGGAGTGGAGTTTGTGGCTAGGGAATGGAGTTTTTGGCTAGGGAACAGAGTTTTTGGCTAGGAACCGGAGTTTGTGGCTGGGGAATGGAGTTTGTGGCTAGGGACCGGAGTTTGTGGCTAGGGAATGGAGTTTGTGGCTAGGGAATGGAATTTGTGGCGGGGAACGGAGTTTGTTGCTAGGGAACGGAGTTTGTGGTGGGGAACAGAGTTTGTGGCTAGGGAACGGAGTTTGTGGCGGGGAACGGAGTTTGTGGCTAGGGAACAGAGTTTGTGGCGAGGAACGGAGTTTGTGGCTAGGAACCGGAGTTTGTGGCTAGGAAACGGAGTTTGTGGCTAGGGAACGGAGTTTGTGGCGGGGAACGGAGTTTGTGGCTAGGGAACAGAGTTTGTGGCGAGGAACGGAGTTTGTGGCAAGGAACCGGAGTTTGTGGCTAGGAAACGGAGTTTGTGGCTAGGGAACGGAATTTGCAGCGGGGAGTGGAGTTTGTGGCTAGGGAATGGAGTTTTTGGCTAGGGAACAGAGTTTTTGGCTAGGAACCGGAGTTTGTGGCTGGGGAATGGAGTTTGTGGCTAGGGACCGGAGTTTGTGGCTAGGAAACGGAGTTTGTGGCTAGGGAACGGAGTTTGTGGTGGGGAACGGAGTTTGTGGCTAGGGAACAGAGTTTGTGGCGAGGAACGGAGTTTGTGGCAAGGAACCGGAGTTTGTGGCTAGGAAACGGAGTTTGTGGCTAGGGAACGGACTTTGCAGCGGGGAGTGGAGTTTGTGGCTAGGGAATGGAGTTTTTGGCTAGGGAACAGAGTTTTTGGCTAGGAACCGGAGTTTGTGGCTGGGGAATGGAGTTTGTGGCGGGGAACGGAGTTTGTGGCGGGGAACCGGAGTTTGTGGCTCTGGAACGGAGTTTGTGGCTAGGAACCGGAGTTTGTGGCTAAGGAACGGAGTTTGTGGCTAGGGAACGGAGTTTGTGGCGGGGAACGGAGTTTGTGGCTAGGGAACGGAGTTTGTGGCTAGGGAACGGAGTTTGTGGCTAGGGAACGGAGTTTGTGGCTAGGGAACGGAGTTTGTGGCTAGGGAACGGAGTTTGTGGCTAGGGAACGGAGTTTGTGGCTAGGGAACGGAGTTTGTGGCGGGGAACGGAGTTTGTGGCGAGGGAACGGAGTTTGTGGCGGGGAACGGAGTTTGTGGCTAGGGAATGGAGTTTGTGGCTAGGGAACGGAGTTTGTGGCTGGGGAACAGAGTTTGTGGTGAGGAACGGAGTTTGTGGCTAGGAACCGGAGTTTGTGGCTAGGAAACGGAGTTTGTGGCTAGGGAACGGAGTTTGTGGCGGGGAACGGAGTTTGTGGCTAGGGAACAGAGTTTGTGGCGAGGAACGGAGTTTGTGGCAAGGAACCGGAGTTTGTGGCTAGGAAACGGAGTTTGTGGCTAGGGAACGGACTTTGCAGCGGGGAGTGGAGTTTGTGGCTAGGGAATGGAGTTTTTGGCTAGGGAACAGAGTTTTTGGCTAGGAACCGGAGTTTGTGGCTGGGGAATGGAGTTTGTGGTGGGGAACGGAGTTTGTGGCGGGGAACCGGAGTTTGTGGCTCTGGAACGGAGTTTGTGGCTAGGAACCGGAGTTTGTGGCTAAGGAACGGAGTTTGTGGCGGGGAACGGAGTTTGTGGCTAGGGAACGGAGTTTGTGGCGGGGAACGGAGTTTGTGGCTAGGGAACGGAGTTTGTGGCTAGGGAACGGAGTTTGTGGCTAGGGAACGGAGTTTGTGGCTAGGGAACGGAGTTTGTGGCTAGGGAACGGAGTTTGTGGCTAGGGAACGGAGTTTGTGGCTAGGGAACGGAGTTTGTGGCGGGGAACGGAGTTTGTGGCTAGGGAACGGAGTTTGTGGCGGGGAACGGAGTTTGTGGCTAGGGAACGGAGTTTGTGGCTAGGGAACGGAGTTTGTGGCTAGGGAACGGAGTTTGTGGCGGGGAACGGAGTTTGTGGCTAGGGAACAGAGTTTGTGGCGAGGAACGGAGTTTGTGGCTAGGAACCGGAGTTTGTGGCTAGGAAACGGAGTTTGTGGCTAGGGAACGGAGTTTGTGGCGGGGAACGGAGTTTGTGGCTAGGGAACAGAGTTTGTGGCGAGGAACGGAGTTTGTGGCAAGGAACCGGAGTTTGTGGCTAGGAAACGGAGTTTGTGGCTAGGGAACGGACTTTGCAGCGGGGAGTGGAGTTTGTGGCTAGGGAATGGAGTTTTTGGCTAGGGAACAGAGTTTTTGGCTAGGAACCGGAGTTTGTGGCTGGGGAATGGAGTTTGTGGCTAGGGACCGGAGTTTGTGGCTAGGGAATGGAGTTTGTGGCTAGGGAATGGAATTTGTGGCGGGGAACGGAGTTTGTTGCTAGGGAACGGAGTTTGTGGTGGGGAACAGAGTTTGTGGCTAGGGAACGGAGTTTGTGGCGGGGAACGGAGTTTGTGGCTAGGGAACAGAGTTTGTGGCGAGGAACGGAGTTTGTGGCTAGGAACCGGAGTTTGTGGCTAGGAAACGGAGTTTGTGGCTAGGGAACGGAGTTTGTGGCGGGGAACGGAGTTTGTGGCTAGGGAACAGAGTTTGTGGCGAGGAACGGAGTTTGTGGCAAGGAACCGGAGTTTGTGGCTAGGAAACGGAGTTTGTGGCTAGGGAACGGAATTTGCAGCGGGGAGTGGAGTTTGTGGCTAGGGAATGGAGTTTTTGGCTAGGGAACAGAGTTTTTGGCTAGGAACCGGAGTTTGTGGCTGGGGAATGGAGTTTGTGGCTAGGGACCGGAGTTTGTGGCTAGGGAATGGAGTTTGTGGCTAGGGAACGGAATTTGTGGCGGGGAACGGAGTTTGTTGCTAGGGAACGGAGTTTGTGGTGGGGAACAGAGTTTGTGGCGGGGAACGGAGTTTGTGGTTAGGAACCGGAGTTTGTGGCTAGGAACTGGAATTTGTGGCTAGGGAACGGAGTTTGTGGCGGGGAACGGAGTTTGTGGCGGTGAACGGAGTTTGTGGCTAGGCACCGGTGTTTGTGGCTAGGGAACGGAGTTTGTGGCTAGGGAACGGAGTTTGTGGCTAGGAACCGGAGTTTGTGGCTAGGGAACGGAGTTTGAGGCTAGGGAACGGAGTTTGTGGCTAGGGAGCGGTGTTTGTGGCTAGGGAACGGAGTTTGTGGCTAGGAACCGGAGTTTGTGGCTAGGGAAAGGAGTTTGTGGCTAGGGAACGGAGTTTGTGGCTAGGGAAAGGAGTTTGTGGCTAGGGAACGGAGTTTGTGGCTAGGGAACGGAGTTTGTGGCGGGGAACGGAGTTTGTGTCTAGGGAACGGAGTTTGTGGTGGGGAACGGAGTTTGTGGCTAGGGAACGGAGTTTGTGTCTAGGGAACGGAGTTTGTGGTGGGGAACGGAGTTTGTGGCTAGGGAACGGAGTTTGTGGCGGGGAACGGAGTTTGTGACGGGGAACGGAATTTGTGGCTAGGAACCGGAGTTTGTGGCTAGGAACCGGAGTTTGTGGCTGGGGAACGGAGTTTGTGGCTAGGGAACGGAGTTTGTGGCGAGGGACCGGAGTTTGTGGCTAGGGAACGGAGTTTGTGGCTAGGGAACGGAGTTTGTGGCAAGGGAACGGAGTTTGTGGCTAGGGAACGGAGTTTGTGGCTAGGGAACGGAGTTTGTGGCGGGGAACGGAGTTTGTGGCTAGGGAACGGAGTTTGTGGCTAGGAACCGGAATTTGTGGCTAGGGAACGGAGTTTGTGGCGGGGAACGGAGTTTGTGGCTAGGGAACGGAGTTTGTGTCTAGGGAACGGAGTTTGTGTCGGGGAACGGAGTTTGTGGCTAGGGAACGGAGTTTGTGGCTAGGGAACGGAGTTTGTGGCTAGGGAACGGAGTTTGTGGCGGGGAACAGAGTTTGTGGCTAGGGAACGGAGTTTGTGGCGGGGAACGGAGTTTGTGGCTAGGAACCGGAGTTTGTGGCTAGGGAACGGAGTTTGTGGCGGGGAACGGAATTTGTGGCTAGGGAACGGAGTTTGTGGCTCGGGAACGGAGTTTGTGGCGGGGAACGGAGTTTGTGGCGGGGAACGGAGTTTGTGGCTAGGGAACGGAGTTTGTGGCTAGGGAACGGAGTTTGTGGCTAGGGAACGGAGTTTGTGGCTAGGGAACGGAGTTTGTGGCGGGGAACGGAGTTTGTGGTGGGGAACGGAGTTTGTGGCGGGGAACAGAGTTTGTGGCAAGGGAACGGAGTTTGTGGCTAGGGAACGGAGTTTGTGGCTAGGGAACGGAGTTTGTGGCTAGGAACCGGAGTTTGTGGCGGGGAACGGAGTTTGTGGCTAGGGAACGGAGTTTGTGGCGGGGAACGGAGTTTGTGGCTAGGGAACGGAGTTTGTGGCGGGGAACGGAGTTTGTGGCTAGGGAACGGAGTTTGTGGCTAGGGAACGGAGGTTGTGGCTAGGGAACGGAGTTTGTGGCGGGGAACGGAGTTTGTGGCTAGGGAATGGAGTTTGTGGCGGGGAACGGAGTTCGTGGCTAGGGAACAGAGTTTGTGGCTAGGGAACGGAGTTTGTGGCGGGGAACGGAGTTTGTGGCGCGGAACGGAGTTTGTGGCTGGGGAACGGAGTTTGTGGCTAGTGAACGGAGTTTGTGGCTAGGAACCGGAGTTTGTGGCTAGGGAACAGAGTTTGTGGCGAGGGAACGGAGTTTGTGGCTAGGGACCGGAGTTTGTGGCGGGGAACGGAGTTTGTGGCTAGGGAACAGTGTTTGTGGCTGGGGATCGGAGTTTGTGGCTAGGGAACGGAGTTTGTGGCTAGGGAACGGAGTTTGTGGCTAGGGAACGGAGTTTGTGGTGGGGAACGGAGTTTGTGGCTAGGGAACGGAGTTAATGGTGGGGAACGGAGTTTGTGGTGGGGAACGGAGTTTGTGGCTAGGGAACGGAGTTTGTGGCTAGGGAACGGAGTTTCTGGCTAGGGAACGGAGTTTGTGGCTAGGGAACGGAGTTTGTGGCTAGGGAACGGAGTTTGTGGCTAGGGAACGGAGTTTGTGGCGGGGAATGGAGTTTGTGGCTAGGGAACGGAGTTTGTGGAGGGGAACGGAATTTATGGCTAGGGAACGGATTTTGTGGCGGGGAACGGAGTTTGTGGCTAGGAACCGGAGTTTGTGGCTCGGGAATGGAGTTTGTGGCTAGGGAACGGAGTTTGTGGCTAGGAACCGGAGTTTGTAGCTAGGGAACGGAGTTTGTGGCGAGGGAACGGAGTTTGTGGCTAGGGACCGGAGTTTGTGGCGGGGAACGGAGTTTGTGGCTAGGGAACGGTGTTTGTGGCTAGGGATCGGAGTTTGTGGCTAGGGAACGGAGTTTGTGGCTAGGGAACGGAGTTTGTGGCTAGGGAACGGAGTTTGTGGTGGGGAACGGAGTTTGTGGCTCGGGAACTGAGTTTGTGGCTAGGGAACGGAGTTAGTGGCGGGGAACGGAGCTTGTGGCGGGGAACGGAGTTTGTGGCTAGGGAACGGAGTTTGTAGCTAGTGAACGGAGTTTGTGGCTAGGGAACGGAGTTTGTGGCTCGGGAACGGAGTTTGTGGCGGGGAACGGAGTTTGTGGCGGGGAACGGAGTTTGTGGCTAGGGAACGGAGTTTGTGGCTAGGGAACGGAGTTTGTGGCTAGGGAACGGAGTTTGTGGCTAGGGAACGGAGTTTGTGGCGGGGAACGGAGTTTGTGGCTAGGGAACGGAGTTTGTGGCTAGGGAACGGAGTTTGTGGTGGGGAACGGAGTTTGTGGCGGGGAACAGAGTTTGTGGCAAGGGAACGGAGTTTGTGGCTAGGAACCGGAGTTTGTGGCTAGGGAACGGAGTTTGAGGCTAGGGAACGGAGTTTGTGGCTAGGGAGCGGTGTTTGTGGCTAGGGAACGGAGTTTGTGGCTAGGAACCGGAGTTTGTGGCTAGGGAAAGGAGTTTGTGGCTAGGGAACGGAGTTTGTGGCTAGGGAAAGGAGTTTGTGGCTAGGGAACGGAGTTTGTGGCTAGGGAACGGAGTTTGTGGCGGGGAACGGAGTTTGTGTCTAGGGAACGGAGTTTGTGGTGGGGAACGGAGTTTGTGGCTAGGGAACGGAGTTTGTGTCTAGGGAACGGAGTTTGTGGTGGGGAACGGAGTTTGTGGCTAGGGAACGGAGTTTGTGGCGGGGAACGGAGTTTGTGACGGGGAACGGAATTTGTGGCTAGGAACCGGAGTTTGTGGCTAGGAACCGGAGTTTGTGGCTGGGGAACGGAGTTTGTGGCTAGGGAACGGAGTTTGTGGCTAGGGAACGGAGTTTGTGGCTAGGGAACGGAGTTTGTGGCAAGGGAACGGAGTTTGTGGCTAGGGAACGGAGTTTGTGGCTAGGGAACGGAGTTTGTGGCGGGGAACGGAGTTTGTGGCTAGGGAACGGAGTTTGTGGCTAGGAACCGGAATTTGTGGCTAGGGAACGGAGTTTGTGGCGGGGAACGGAGTTTGTGGCTAGGGAACGGAGTTTGTGTCTAGGGAACGGAGTTTGTGTCGGGGAACGGAGTTTGTGGCTAGGGAACGGAGTTTGTGGCTAGGGAACGGAGTTTGTGGCTAGGGAACGGAGTTTGTGGCGGGGAACAGAGTTTGTGGCTAGGGAACGGAGTTTGTGGCGGGGAACGGAGTTTGTGGCTAGGAACCGGAGTTTGTGGCTAGGGAACGGAGTTTGTGGCGGGGAACGGAATTTGTGGCTAGGGAACGGAGTTTGTGGCTCGGGAACGGAGTTTGTGGCGGGGAACGGAGTTTGTGGCGGGGAACGGAGTTTGTGGCTAGGGAACGGAGTTTGTGGCTAGGGAACGGAGTTTGTGGCTAGGGAACGGAGTTTGTGGCTAGGGAACGGAGTTTGTGGCGGGGAACGGAGTTTGTGGTGGGGAACGGAGTTTGTGGCGGGGAACAGAGTTTGTGGCAAGGGAACGGAGTTTGTGGCTAGGGAACGGAGTTTGTGGCTAGGGAACGGAGTTTGTGGCTAGGAACCGGAGTTTGTGGCGGGGAACGGAGTTTGTGGCTAGGGAACGGAGTTTGTGGCGGGGAACGGAGTTTGTGGCTAGGGAACGGAGTTTGTGGCGGGGAACGGAGTTTGTGGCTAGGGAACGGAGTTTGTGGCTAGGGAACGGAGGTTGTGGCTAGGGAACGGAGTTTGTGGCGGGGAACGGAGTTTGTGGCTAGGGAATGGAGTTTGTGGCGGGGAACGGAGTTCGTGGCTAGGGAACAGAGTTTGTGGCTAGGGAACGGAGTTTGTGGCGGGGAACGGAGTTTGTGGCGCGGAACGGAGTTTGTGGCTGGGGAACGGAGTTTGTGGCTAGTGAACGGAGTTTGTGGCTAGGAACCGGAGTTTGTGGCTAGGGAACAGAGTTTGTGGCGAGGGAACGGAGTTTGTGGCTAGGGACCGGAGTTTGTGGCGGGGAACGGAGTTTGTGGCTAGGGAACAGTGTTTGTGGCTGGGGATCGGAGTTTGTGGCTAGGGAACGGAGTTTGTGGCTAGGGAACGGAGTTTGTGGCTAGGGAACGGAGTTTGTGGTGGGGAACGGAGTTTGTGGCTAGGGAACGGAGTTAATGGTGGGGAACGGAGTTTGTGGTGGGGAACGGAGTTTGTGGCTAGGGAACGGAGTTTGTGGCTAGGGAACGGAGTTTCTGGCTAGGGAACGGAGTTTGTGGCTAGGGAACGGAGTTTGTGGCTAGGGAACGGAGTTTGTGGCTAGGGAACGGAGTTTGTGGCGGGGAATGGAGTTTGTGGCTAGGGAACGGAGTTTGTGGAGGGGAACGGAATTTATGGCTAGGGAACGGATTTTGTGGCGGGGAACGGAGTTTGTGGCTAGGAACCGGAGTTTGTGGCTCGGGAATGGAGTTTGTGGCTAGGGAACGGAGTTTGTGGCTAGGAACCGGAGTTTGTAGCTAGGGAACGGAGTTTGTGGCGAGGGAACGGAGTTTGTGGCTAGGGACCGGAGTTTGTGGCGGGGAACGGAGTTTGTGGCTAGGGAACGGTGTTTGTGGCTAGGGATCGGAGTTTGTGGCTAGGGAACGGAGTTTGTGGCTAGGGAACGGAGTTTGTGGCTAGGGAACGGAGTTTGTGGTGGGGAACGGAGTTTGTGGCTCGGGAACTGAGTTTGTGGCTAGGGAACGGAGTTAGTGGCGGGGAACGGAGCTTGTGGCGGGGAACGGAGTTTGTGGCTAGGGAACGGAGTTTGTAGCTAGTGAACGGAGTTTGTGGCTAGGGAACGGAGTTTGTGGCTCGGGAACGGAGTTTGTGGCGGGGAACGGAGTTTGTGGCGGGGAACGGAGTTTGTGGCTAGGGAACGGAGTTTGTGGCTAGGGAACGGAGTTTGTGGCTAGGGAACGGAGTTTGTGGCTAGGGAACGGAGTTTGTGGCGGGGAACGGAGTTTGTGGCTAGGGAACGGAGTTTGTGGCTAGGGAACGGAGTTTGTGGTGGGGAACGGAGTTTGTGGCGGGGAACAGAGTTTGTGGCAAGGGAACGGAGTTTGTGGCTAGGGAACGGAGTTTGTGGCTAGGGAACGGAGTTTGTGGCTAGGAACCGGAGTTTGTGGCGGGGAACGGAGTTTGTGGCTAGGGAACGGAGTTTGTGGCGGGGAACGGAGTTTGTGGCTAGGGAACGGAGTTTGTGGCGGGGAACGGAGTTTGTGGCTAGGGAACGGAGTTTGTGGCTAGGGAACGGAGGTTGTGGCTAGGGAACGGAATTTGTGGCGGGGAACGGAGTTTGTGGCTAGGGAACGGAGTTTGTGGCGGGGAACGGAGTTCGTGGCTAGGGAACAGAGTTTGTGGCTAGGGAACGGAGTTTGTGGCGGGGAACGGAGTTTGTGGCGCGGAACGGAGTTTGTGGCTGGGGAACGGAGTTTGTGGCTAGTGAACGGAGTTTGTGGCTAGGAACCGGAGTTTGTGGCTAGGGAACAGAGTTTGTGGCGAGGGAACGGAGTTTGTGGCTAGGGACCGGAGTTTGTGGCGGGGAACGGAGTTTGTGGCTAGGGAACAGTGTTTGTGGCTGGGGATCGGAGTTTGTGGCTAGGGAACGGAGTTTGTGGCTAGGGAACGGAGTTTGTGGCTAGGGAACGGAGTTTGTGGTGGGGAACGGAGTTTGTGGCTAGGGAACGGAGTTAATGGTGGGGAACGGAGTTTGTGGTGGGGAACGGAGTTTGTGGCTAGGGAACGGAGTTTGTGGCTAGGGAACGGAGTTTCTGGCTAGGGAACGGAGTTTGTGGCTAGGGAACGGAGTTTGTGGCTAGGGAACGGAGTTTGTGGCTAGGGAACGGAGTTTGTGGCGGGGAATGGAGTTTGTGGCTAGGGAACGGAGTTTGTGGAGGGGAACGGAATTTATGGCTAGGGAACGGAGTTTGTGGCGGGGAACGGAGTTTGTGGCTAGGAACCGGAGTTTGTGGCTCGGGAATGGAGTTTGTGGCTAGGGAACGGAGTTTGTGGCTAGGAACCGGAGTTTGTAGCTAGGGAACGGAGTTTGTGGCGAGGGAACGGAGTTTGTGGCTAGGGACCGGAGTTTGTGGCGGGGAACGGAGTTTGTGGCTAGGGAACGGTGTTTGTGGCTAGGGATCGGAGTTTGTGGCTAGTGAACGGAGTTTGTGGCTAGGGAACGGAGTTTGTGGCTAGGGAACGGAGTTTGTGGTGGGGAACGGAGTTTGTGGCTCGGGAACTGAGTTTGTGGCTAGGGAACGGAGTTAGTGGCGGGGAACGGAGCTTGTGGCGGGGAACGGAGTTTGTGGCTAGGGAACGGAGTTTGTAGCTAGTGAACGGAGTTTGTGGCTAGGGAACGGAGTTTGTGGCTAGGGAACGGAGTTTGTGGCTAGGGAACGGATTTTGTGGCTAGGGAACGGAGTTTGTGGCTAGGGAACGGAGTTTGTGGCTAGGGAGCGGAGTTTGTGGCTGGGGAACGGAGTTTGAGGCTAGGGACCGGAGTTTGTGGCGGGGAACGGAGTTTGTGGCGGGGACCGGAGTTTTTGGCGCGGGAACGGAGTTTGTGGCTAGGGAACGGAGATGGTGGCTAGGGAACGGAGTTTGTGGCGGGGAACGGAGTTTGTGGCTAGGGAACGGAGTTTGTGCCTAGGGAATGGAGTTTGTGGTGGGGAACGGAGTTTGTGGCTAGGGAACGGAGTTTGTGCCTAGGGAACGGAGTTTGTGGCTAGGGAACGGAGGTTGTGGCGAGGGAGCGGATTTTCTGGCGAGGGAACGGAGTTTGTGGCGGGGTACGGAGTTTGTGGTGGGGAACGGAGTTTGTGGCTAGGGAACGGAGTTTGTGGCGGGGAACGGAGATTGTGGCGGGAAACGGAGTTTGTGTCTAGGGAACGGAGTTTGTGGCTAGGGAACGGAGTTTGTGGCTAGGGAACGGAGTTTGTGGCGAGGAACGGAGTTTGTGGCTAGGAAACGGAGTTTGTGGCTTGGGAACGGAGTTTGTGGCTAGGGAACGGAGTTTGTGGCGAGGAACGGTGTTTGTGGCTAGGGAACGGAATTTGTGCTAGGGAACGGAGTTTGAGGCTAGGGAACGGAGTTTGTGGCTAGGGAACGGAGTTTGTGGCTAGGGAACGGAGTTTGTGGCTAGGGAACGGAGTTTGTGGCTAGGGAACGGAGTTTGTGGCTAGGAACCGGAGTTTGTGGCTAGGGAATGGAGTTTGTGGCTAGGGAACGGAGGTTGTGGCGGGGAACGGAGTTTGTGGCTAGGAACCGGAGTTTGTGGCTTGGGAACGGAGTTTGTGGAGGGGAACGGAATTTATGGCTAGGGAACGGAGTTTGTGGCGGGGAACGGAGTTTGTGGCTAGGGAACGGAGTTTGTGGCTAGGGAACGGAGTTTGTGGCTAGGAACCGGAGTTTGTGTCTAGGGAACGGAGTTTGTGGCTAGGAACCGGAGTTTGTGGCTAGGGAACGGAGTTTGTGGCTAGGGAACGGAGTTTGTGGCTAGGGAACGGAGTTTGTGGCTAGGGAACGGAGTTTGTGGCTAGGAACCGGAATTTGTGGCTAGGGAACGGAGTTTGTGGCGGGGAACGGAGTTTGTGGCTAGGGAACGGAGTTTGTGGCTAGGGAACGGAGTTTGTGGCGGGGAACGGAGTTTGTGGCTAGGGAACGGAGTTTGTGGCTGGGGAACGGAGTTTGTGGCTAGGGAACGGAGTTTGTGGCGGGGAACAGAGTTTGTGGCTAGGGAACGGAGTTTGTGGCGGGGAACGGAGTTTGTGGCTAGGAACCGGAGTTTGTGGCTAGGGAACGGAGTTTGTGGCGGGGAACGGAATTTGTGGCTAGGGAACGGAGTTTGTGGCTCGGGAACGGAGTTTGTGGCGGGGAACGGAGTTTGTGGCGGGGAACGGAGTTTGTGGCTAGGGAACGGAGTTTGTGGCTAGGGAACGGAGTTTGTGGCTAGGGAACGGAGTTTGTGGCTAGGGAACGGAGTTTGTGGCGGGGAACGGAGTTTGTGGCTAGGGAACGGAGTTTGTGGCTAGGGAACGGAGTTTGTGGTGGGAAACGGAGTTTGTGGCGGGGAACGGAGTTTGTGGCAAGGGAACGGAGTTTGTGGCTAGGGAACGGAGTTTGTGGCTAGGGAACGGAGTTTGTGGCTAGGAACCGGAGTTTGTGGTGGGGAACGGAGTTTGTGGCTAGGGAATGGAGTTTGTGGCGGGGAACGGAGTTTGTGGCTAGGGAACGGAGTTTGTGGCGGGGAACGGAGTTTGTGGCTAGGGAACGGAGTTTGTGGCTAGGGAACGGAGTTTGTGGCTAGGGAACGGAGTTTGTGGCGGGGAACGGAGTTTGTGGCTAGGGAACGGAGTTTGTGGCGGGGAACGGAGTTTGTGGCTAGGGAACAGAGTTTGTGGCTAGGGAACGGAGTTTGTGGCGGGGAACGGAGGTTGTGGCGAGGGAGCGGATTTTCTGGCGAGGGAACGGAGTTTGTGGCGGGGTACGGAGTTTGTGGTGGGGAACGGAGTTTGTGGCTAGGGAACGGAGTTTGTGGCGGGGAACGGAGATTGTGGCGGGAAACGGAGTTTGTGTCTAGGGAACGGAGTTTGTGGCTAGGGAACGGAGTTTGTGGCTAGGGAACGGAGTTTGTGGCGAGGAACGGAGTTTGTGGCTAGGAAACGGAGTTTGTGGCTTGGGAACGGAGTTTGTGGCTAGGGAACGGAGTTTGTGGCGAGGAACGGAGTTTGTGGCTAGGGAACGGAATTTGTGCTAGGGAACGGAGTTTGAGGCTAGGGAACGGAGTTTGTGGCTAGGGAACGGAGTTTGTGGCTAGGGAACGGAGTTTGTGGCTAGGGAACGGAGTTTGTGGCTAGGGAACGGAGTTTGTGGCTAGGAACCGGAGTTTGTGGCTAGGGAATGGAGTTTGTGGCTAGGGAACGGAGGTTGTGGCGGGGAACGGAGTTTGTGGCTAGGAACCGGAGTTTGTGGCTTGGGAACGGAGTTTGTGGAGGGGAACGGAATTTATGGCTAGGGAACGGAGTTTGTGGCGGGGAACGGAGTTTGTGGCTAGGGAACGGAGTTTGTGGCTAGGGAACGGAGTTTGTGGCTAGGAACCGGAGTTTGTGTCTAGGGAACGGAGTTTGTGGCTAGGTACCGGAGTTTGTGGCTAGGGAACGGAGTTTGTGGTGTGGAACGGAGTTTGTGGCTAGGAACCGGAGTTTGTGGCTAGGGAACGGAGTTTGTGGCTAGGGAACGGAGTTTGTGGCTAGGGAACGGAGTTTGTGGCTAGGGAACGGAGTTTGTGGCTAGGGAACGGAGTTTGTGGCTAGGAACCGGAATTTGTGGCTAGGGAACGGAGTTTGTGGCGGGGAACGGAGTTTGTGGCTAGGGAACGGAGTTTGTGGCTAGGGAACGGAGTTTGTGGCGGGGAACGGAGTTTGTGGCTAGGGAACGGAGTTTGTGGCTGGGGAACGGAGTTTGTGGCTAGGGAACGGAGTTTGTGGCGGGGAACAGAGTTTGTGGCTAGGGAACGGAGTTTGTGGCGGGGAACGGAGTTTGTGGCTAGGAACCGGAGTTTGTGGCTAGGGAACGGAGTTTGTGGCGGGGAACGGAATTTGTGGCTAGGGAACGGAGTTTGTGGCTCGGGAACGGAGTTTGTGGCGGGGAACGGAGTTTGTGGCGGGGAACGGAGTTTGTGGCTAGGGAACGGAGTTTGTGGCTAGGGAACGGAGTTTGTGGCTAGGGAACGGAGTTTGTGGCTAGGGAACGGAGTTTGTGGCGGGGAACGGAGTTTGTGGCTAGGGAACGGAGTTTGTGGCTAGGGAACGGAGTTTGTGGTGGGAAACGGAGTTTGTGGCGGGGAACGGAGTTTGTGGCAAGGGAACGGAGTTTGTGGCTAGGGAACGGAGTTTGTGGCTAGGGAACGGAGTTTGTGGCTAGGAACCGGAGTTTGTGGTGGGGAACGGAGTTTGTGGCTAGGGAATGGAGTTTGTGGCGGGGAACGGAGTTTGTGGCTAGGGAACGGAGTTTGTGGCGGGGAACGGAGTTTGTGGCTAGGGAACGGAGTTTGTGGCTAGGCAACGGAGTTTGTGGCTAGGGAACGGAGTTTGTGGCGGGGAACGGAGTTTGTGGCTAGGGAACGGAGTTTGTGGCGGGGAACGGAGTTTGTGGCTAGGGAACAGAGTTTGTGGCTAGGGAACGGAGTTTGTGGCGGGGAACGGAGTTTGTGGCGCGGAACGGAGTTTGTGGCTGGGGAACGGAGTTTGTGGCTAGCGAACGGAGTTTGTGGCTAGGAACCGGAGTTTGTGGCTAGGGAACAGAGTTTGTGGCGAGGGAACGGAGTTTGTGGCTAGGGACCGGAGTTTGTGGTGGGGAATGGAGTTTGTGGCTAGGGAACGGTGTTTGTGGCTGGGGATCGGAGTTTGTGGCTAGGGAACGGAGTTTGTGGCTAGGGAACGGAGTTTGTGGCTAGGGAACGGTGTTTGTGGTGGGGAACGGAGTTTGTGGCTAGGGAACGGAGTTAATGGTGGGGAACGGAGTTTGTGGTGGGGAACGGAGTTTGTGGCTAGGGAACGGAGTTTGTGGCTAGGGAACGGAGTTTCTGGCTAGGGAACGGAGTTTGTGGCTAGGGAACGGAGTTTGTGGCTAGGGAACGGAGTTTGTGGCTAGGGAACGGAGTTTGTGGCTAGGGAACGGAGTTTGTGGCTAGGGAACGGAGTTTGTGGCGGGGAACGGAGTTTGTGGCTAGGGAACGGAGTTTGTGGCGGGGAACGGAGTTTGTGGCTAGGGAACAGAGTTTGTGGCTAGGGAACGGAGTTTGTGGCGGGGAACGGAGGTTGTGGCGAGGGAGCGGATTTTCTGGCGAGGGAACGGAGTTTGTGGCGGGGTACGGAGTTTGTGGTGGGGAACGGAGTTTGTGGCTAGGGAACGGAGTTTGTGGCGGGGAACGGAGATTGTGGCGGGAAACGGAGTTTGTGTCTAGGGAACGGAGTTTGTGGCTAGGGAACGGAGTTTGTGGCTAGGGAACGGAGTTTGTGGCGAGGAACGGAGTTTGTGGCTAGGAAACGGAGTTTGTGGCTTGGGAACGGAGTTTGTGGCTAGGGAACGGAGTTTGTGGCGAGGAACGGAGTTTGTGGCTAGGGAACGGAATTTGTGCTAGGGAACGGAGTTTGAGGCTAGGGAACGGAGTTTGTGGCTAGGGAACGGAGTTTGTGGCTAGGGAACGGAGTTTGTGGCTAGGGAACGGAGTTTGTGGCTAGGGAACGGAGTTTGTGGCTAGGAACCGGAGTTTGTGGCTAGGGAATGGAGTTTGTGGCTAGGGAACGGAGGTTGTGGCGGGGAACGGAGTTTGTGGCTAGGAACCGGAGTTTGTGGCTTGGGAACGGAGTTTGTGGAGGGGAACGGAATTTATGGCTAGGGAACGGAGTTTGTGGCGGGGAACGGAGTTTGTGGCTAGGGAACGGAGTTTGTGGCTAGGGAACGGAGTTTGTGGCTAGGAACCGGAGTTTGTGTCTAGGGAACGGAGTTTGTGGCTAGGTACCGGAGTTTGTGGCTAGGGAACGGAGTTTGTGGTGTGGAACGGAGTTTGTGGCTAGGAACCGGAGTTTGTGGCTAGGGAACGGAGTTTGTGGCTAGGGAACGGAGTTTGTGGCTAGGGAACGGAGTTTGTGGCTAGGGAACGGAGTTTGTGGCTAGGGAACGGAGTTTGTGGCTAGGAACCGGAATTTGTGGCTAGGGAACGGAGTTTGTGGCGGGGAACGGAGTTTGTGGCTAGGGAACGGAGTTTGTGGCTAGGGAACGGAGTTTGTGGCGGGGAACGGAGTTTGTGGCTAGGGAACGGAGTTTGTGGCTGGGGAACGGAGTTTGTGGCTAGGGAACGGAGTTTGTGGCGGGGAACAGAGTTTGTGGCTAGGGAACGGAGTTTGTGGCGGGGAACGGAGTTTGTGGCTAGGAACCGGAGTTTGTGGCTAGGGAACGGAGTTTGTGGCGGGGAACGGAATTTGTGGCTAGGGAACGGAGTTTGTGGCTCGGGAACGGAGTTTGTGGCGGGGAACGGAGTTTGTGGCGGGGAACGGAGTTTGTGGCTAGGGAACGGAGTTTGTGGCTAGGGAACGGAGTTTGTGGCTAGGGAACGGAGTTTGTGGCTAGGGAACGGAGTTTGTGGCGGGGAACGGAGTTTGTGGCTAGGGAACGGAGTTTGTGGCTAGGGAACGGAGTTTGTGGTGGGAAACGGAGTTTGTGGCGGGGAACGGAGTTTGTGGCAAGGGAACGGAGTTTGTGGCTAGGGAACGGAGTTTGTGGCTAGGGAACGGAGTTTGTGGCTAGGAACCGGAGTTTGTGGTGGGGAACGGAGTTTGTGGCTAGGGAATGGAGTTTGTGGCGGGGAACGGAGTTTGTGGCTAGGGAACGGAGTTTGTGGCGGGGAACGGAGTTTGTGGCTAGGGAACGGAGTTTGTGGCTAGGCAACGGAGTTTGTGGCTAGGGAACGGAGTTTGTGGCGGGGAACGGAGTTTGTGGCTAGGGAACGGAGTTTGTGGCGGGGAACGGAGTTTGTGGCTAGGGAACAGAGTTTGTGGCTAGGGAACGGAGTTTGTGGCGGGGAACGGAGTTTGTGGCGCGGAACGGAGTTTGTGGCTGGGGAACGGAGTTTGTGGCTAGCGAACGGAGTTTGTGGCTAGGAACCGGAGTTTGTGGCTAGGGAACAGAGTTTGTGGCGAGGGAACGGAGTTTGTGGCTAGGGACCGGAGTTTGTGGTGGGGAATGGAGTTTGTGGCTAGGGAACGGTGTTTGTGGCTGGGGATCGGAGTTTGTGGCTAGGGAACGGAGTTTGTGGCTAGGGAACGGAGTTTGTGGCTAGGGAACGGTGTTTGTGGTGGGGAACGGAGTTTGTGGCTAGGGAACGGAGTTAATGGTGGGGAACGGAGTTTGTGGTGGGGAACGGAGTTTGTGGCTAGGGAACGGAGTTTGTGGCTAGGGAACGGAGTTTCTGGCTAGGGAACGGAGTTTGTGGCTAGGGAACGGAGTTTGTGGCTAGGGAACGGAGTTTGTGGCTAGGGAACGGAGTTTGTGGCGGGGAATGGAGTTTGTGGTAAGGAAAGGAGTTTGTGGAGGGGAACGGAATTTATGGCTAGGGAACGGAGTTTGTGGCGGGGAACGGAGCTTGTGGCTAGGGAACGGAGTTTGTGGCTAGGGAACGGAGTTTGTGGCGGGGAACGGAGTTTGTGGCTAGGGAACGGAGTTTGTGGCTAGGGAACGGAGTTTGTGGCTAGGAAACGGAGTTTGTGGCGGGGAACGGAGTTTTTGGCTAGGGAACGGAGTTTGTGGCTAGGGAACGGAGTTAGTGGCTAGGGAACGGAGTTTGTGGCTAGGAACTGGAGTTTGTGGCTATGGAACGGAGTTTGTGGCTAGGGAACGGAGTTTGTGGCTAGGGAACGGAGTTTGTGGCTAGGGAACGGAGTTTGTGGCGGGGAACAGAGTTTCTGGCTAGGAAACGGAGTTTTTGGTAGGGAACGGAGTTTGTGGCGGGGAACGGAGTTTGAGGCTAGGGAACGGAGTTTGTGGCTAGGAACCGGAGTTTGTGGCTCTGGAATGGAGTTTGTGGCTAGGGAACGGAGTTTGTGGCTAGGAACCGGAGTTTGTAGCTAGGGAACGGAGTTTGTGGCGAGGGAACGGAGTTTGTGGCTAGGGACCGGAGTTTGTGGCGGGGAACGGAGTTTGTGGCTAGGGAACGGTGTTTGTGGCTAGGGATCGGAGTTTGTGGCTAGGGAACGGAGTTTGTGGCTAGGGAACGGAGTTTGTGGCTAGGGAACGGAGTTTGTGGTGGGGAACGGAGTTTGTGGCTCGGGAACTGAGTTTGTGGCTAGGGAACGGAGTTAGTGGCGGGGAACGGAGCTTGTGGCGGGGAACGGAGTTTGTGGCTAGGGAACGGAGTTTGTAGCTAGTGAACGGAGTTTGTGGCTAGGGAACAGAGTTTGTGGCTAGGGCACGGAGTTTGTGGCTAGGGAACGGATTTTGTGGCTAGGGAACGGAGTTTGTGGCTAGGGAACGGAGTTTGTGGCTAGGGAGCGGAGTTTGTGGCTGGGGAACGGAGTTTGTGGCTAGGGACCGGAGTTTGTGGCGGGGAACGGAGTTTGTGGCGGGGACCGGAGTTTGTGGCGAGGGAACGGAGTTTGTGGCTAGGGAACGGAGTTTGTGGCTAGGGAACGGAGTTTGTGGCGGGGAATGGATTTTGTGGCTAGGGAACGGAGTTTGTGGTGGGGAACGGAGTTTGTGGCTAGGGAACGGAGTTTGTGCCTAGGGAACGGAGTTTGTTGTGGGGAACGGAGTTTGTGGCTAGGGAACGGAGTTTGTGCCTAGGGAACGGAGTTTGTGGCTAGGGAACGGAGGTTGTGGCGAGGGAACGGATTTTCTGGAGAGGGAACGGAGTTTGTGGCGGGGTACGGAGTTTGTGGTGGGGAACGGAGTTTGTGGCTAGGGAACGGAGTTTGTGGCGGGGAACGGAGTTTGTGGCGGGAAACGGAGTTTGTGTCTAGGGAACGGAGTTTGTGGCTAGGGAACGGAGTTTGTGGCTAGGGAACGGAGTTTGTGGCGAGGAACGGAGTTTGTGGCTAGGAAACGGAGTTTGTGGCTTGGGAACGGAGTTTGTGGCTAGGGAACGGAGTTTGTGGCGAGGAACGGAGTTTGTGGCTAGGGAACGGAATTTGTGCTAGGGAACGGAGTTTGTGGCTAGGGAACGGAGTTTGTGGCTAGGGAACGGAGTTTGTGGCTAGGGAACGGAGTTTGTGGCTAGGGAATGGAGTTTGTGGCTAGGGATCGGAGGTTGTGGCGGGGAACGGAGTTTGTGGCTAGGAACCGGAGTTTGTGGCTTGGGAACGGAGTTTGTGGAGGGGAACGGAATTTATGGCTAGGGAACGGAGTTTGTGGCGGGGAACGGAGTTTGTGGCTAGGGAACGGAGTTTGTGGCTAGGGAACGGAGTTTGTGGCTAGGAACCGGAGTTTGTGGCTAGGGAACGGAGTTTGTGGCTAGGTACCGGAGTTTGTGGCTAGGGAACGGAGTTTGTGGTGTGGAACGGAGTTTGTGGCTAGGAACCGGAGTTTGTGGCTAGGGAACGGAGTTTGTGGCTAGGGAACGGAGTTTGTGGCTAGGGAACGGAGTTTGTGGCTAGGGAACGGAGTTCGAGGCTAGGGAACGGAGTTTGTGGCTAGGGAACGGAGTTTGTGGCTAGGAACCGGAGTTTGTGGCAAGGGAACGGAGCTTGTGGCGGGGAACGGAGTTTGTGGCTAGGGAACGGAGTTTGTGGCTAGGGAACGGAGTTTGTGGCGGGGAACGGAGTTTGTGGCGGGGAACAGAGTTTGTGGCTAGGGAACAGAGTTTGTGGCTAGGGAACGGAGTTTGTGGCTAGGGAACGGAGTTTGTGGCTAGGGAACGGAGTTTGTGGCGGGGAATGGAGTTTGTGGTAAGGAAAGGAGTTTGTGGAGGGGAACGGAATTTATGGCTAGGGAACGGAGTTTGTGGCGGGGAACGGAGCTTGTGGCTAGGGAACGGAGTTTGTGGCTAGGGAACGGAGTTTGTGGCTAGGGAACGGAGTTTGTGGCGGGGAACAGAGTTTCTGGCTAGGAAACGGAGTTTTTGGTAGGGAACGGAGTTTGTGGCGGGGAACGGAGTTTGTGGCTAGGGAACGGAGTTTGTAGCTAGGGAACGGAGTTTGTGGCGAGGGAACAGAGTTTCTGGCTAGGAAACGGAGTTTGTGGCTCTGGAATGGAGTTTGTGGCTAGGGAACGGAGTTTGTGGCTAGGAACCGGAGTTTGTAGCTAGGGAACGGAGTTTGTGGCGAGGGAACGGAGTTTGTGGCTAGGGACCGGAGTTTGTGGCGGGGAACGGAGTTTGTGGCTAGGGAACGGTGTTTGTGGCTAGGGATCGGAGTTTGTGGCTAGGGAACGGAGTTTGTGGCTAGGGAACGGAGTTTGTGGCTAGGGAACGGAGTTTGTGGTGGGGAACGGAGTTTGTGGCTCGGGAACTGAGTTTGTGGCTAGGGAACGGAGTTAGTGGCGGGGAACGGAGCTTGTGGCGGGGAACGGAGTTTGTGGCTAGGGAACGGAGTTTGTAGCTAGTGAACGGAGTTTGTGGCTAGGGAACAGAGTTTGTGGCTAGGGCACGGAGTTTGTGGCTAGGGAACGAATTTTGTGGCTAGGGAACGGAGTTTGTGGCTAGGGAACGGAGTTTGTGGCTAGGGAGCGGAGTTTGTGGCTGGGGAACGGAGTTTGTGGCTAGGGACCGGAGTTTGTGGCGGGGAACGGAGTTTGTGGCGGGGACCGGAGTTTGTGGCGAGGGAACGGAGTTTGTGGCTAGGGAACGGAGTTTGTGGCTAGGGAACGGAGTTTGTGGCGGGGAATGGATTTTGTGGCTAGGGAACGGAGTTTGTGGTGGGGAACGGAGTTTGTGGCTAGGGAACGGAGTTTGTGCCTAGGGAACGGAGTTTGTTGTGGGGAACGGAGTTTGTGGCTAGGGAACGGAGTTTGTGCCTAGGGAACGGAGTTTGTGGCTAGGGAACGGAGGTTGTGGCGAGGGAACGGATTTTCTGGAGAGGGAACGGAGTTTGTGGCGGGGTACGGAGTTTGTGGTGGGGAACGGAGTTTGTGGCTAGGGAACGGAGTTTGTGGCGGGGAACGGAGTTTGTGGCGGGAAACGGAGTTTGTGTCTAGGGAACGGAGTTTGTGGCTAGGGAACGGAGTTTGTGGCTAGGGAACGGAGTTTGTGGCGAGGAACGGAGTTTGTGGCTAGGAAACGGAGTTTGTGGCTTGGGAACGGAGTTTGTGGCTAGGGAACGGAGTTTGTGGCGAGGAACGGAGTTTGTGGCTAGGGAACGGAATTTGTGCTAGGGAACGGAGTTTGTGGCTAGGGAACGGAGTTTGTGGCTAGGGAACGGAGTTTGTGGCTAGGGAACGGAGTTTGTGGCTAGGGAATGGAGTTTGTGGCTAGGGAACGGAGGTTGTGGCGGGGAACGGAGTTTGTGGCTAGGAACCGGAGTTTGTGGCTTGGGAACGGAGTTTGTGGAGGGGAACGGAATTTATGGCTAGGGAACGGAGTTTGTGGCGGGGAACGGAGTTTGTGGCTAGGGAACGGAGTTTGTGGCTAGGGAACGGAGTTTGTGGCTAGGAACCGGAGTTTGTGGCTAGGGAACGGAATTTGTGCTAGGGAACGGAGTTTGTGGCTAGGGAACGGAGTTTGTGGCTAGGGAACGGAGTTTGTGGCTAGGGAACGGAGTTTGTGGCTAGGGAATGGAGTTTGTGGCTAGGGAACGGAGGTTGTGGCGGGGAACGGAGTTTGTGGCTAGGAACCGGAGTTTGTGGCTTGGGAACGGAGTTTGTGGAGGGGAACGGAATTTATGGCTAGGGAACGGAGTTTGTGGCGGGGAACGGAGTTTGTGGCTAGGGAACGGAGTTTGTGGCTAGGGAACGGAGTTTGTGGCTAGGAACCGGAGTTTGTGGCTAGGGAACGGAGTTTGTGGCTAGGTACCGGAGTTTGTGGCTAGGAACCGGAGTTTGTGGCAAGGGAACGGAGCTTGTGGCGGGGAACGGAGTTTGTGGCTAGGGAACGGAGTTTGTGGCTAGGGAACGGAGTTTGTGGCGGGGAACGGAGTTTGTGGCGGGGAACAGAGTTTGTGGCTAGGGAACGGAGTTTGTGGCTAGGGAACGGAGTTTGTGGCTAGGGAACGGATTTTGTGGCTAGGAACCGGAGTTTGTGGCGGGGAACGGAGTTTGTGGCTAGGGAACGGAGTTTGTGGCGGGGAACGGAGTTTGTGGCTAGGGAACGGAGTTTGTGGCTAGTGAACGGAGTTTGTGGCTAGGGAACGGAGTTTGTGGCGGGGAACGGAGTTTGTGGCTAGGGAACGGAGTTTGTGGCGGGGAACGGAGTTTGTGGCTAGGAACCGGAGTTTGTGGCTAGGGAACAGAGTTTGTGGCGGGGAACGGAATTTGTGGCTAGGGAACGGAGTTTGTGGCTAGGGAACGGAGTTTGTGGCGGGGAACGGAGTTTGTGGCGGGGAACGGAGTTTGTGGCTAGGGAACGGAGTTTGTGGCTAGGGAACGGAGTTTGTAGCTAGGGAACGGAGTTTGTGGCGAGGGAACGGAGTTTGTGGCTAGGAACCGGAGTTTGTGGCTAGGGAACGGAGTTTGTGGTGTGGAACGGAGTTTGTGGCTAGGAACCAGAGTTTGTGGCTAGGGAACGGAGTTTGTGGCGGGGAACGGAATTTGTGGCTAGGGAACGGAGTTTGTGGCTAGGGAACGGAGTTTGTGGCGGGGAACGGAGTTTGTGGCGGGGAACGGAGTTTGTGGCGAGGGAACGGAGTTTGTGGCTAGGGACCGGAGTTTGTGGCGGGGAACGGAGTTTGTGGCGGGGAACAGAGTTTGTGGCTAGGGAACGGAATTTGTGGCTAGGGAACGGAGTTTGTGGCTAGGGAACGGAGTTTGTGGCTAGGAACCGGAGTTTGTGGCTTGGGAACGGAGTTTGTGGAGGGGAACAGAATTTATGGCTAGGGAACGGAGTTTGTGGTGGGGAACGGAGTTTGTGGCTAGGGAACGGAGTTTGTGGCTAGGGAACGGAGTTTGTGGCTAGGGAACGGAGTTTGTGGTGTGGAACGGAGTTTGTGGCTAGGAACCGGAGTTTGTGGCTAGGGACCGGAGTTTGTGGCGGGGAACGGAGTTTGTGGCTAGGGAACGGTGATTGTGGCTAGGGATCGGAGTTTGTGGCTAGGGAACGGAGTTTGTGGCTAGGGAACGGAGTTTGTGGCTAGGGAACGGAGTTTGTGGTGGGGAACGGAGTTTGTGGCTAGGGAACTGAGTTTGTGGCTAGGGAACGGAGTTAGTGGCGGGGAACGGAGCTTGTGGCGGGGAATGGAGTTTGTGGAGGGGAACAGAATTTATGGCTAGGGAACGGAGTTTGTGGTGGGGAACGGAGTTTGTGGCTAGGGAACGGAGTTTGTGGCTAGGGAACGGAGTTTGTGGCTAGGGAACGGAGTTTGTGGCTAGGGAACGGAGTTTGTGGCTAGGAACCGGAGTTTGTGGCTCGGGAATGGAGTTTGTGGCTAGGGAACGGAGTTTGTGGCTAGGAACCGGAGTTTGTAGCGAGGGAACGGAGTTTGTGGCGAGGGAACGGAGTTTGTGGCTAGGGACCGGAGTTTGTGGCGGGGAACGGAGTTTGTGGCTAGGGAACGGTGATTGTGGCTAGGGATCGGAGTTTGTGGCTAGGGAACGGAGTTTGTGGCTAGGGAACGGAGTTTGTGGCTAGGGAACGGAGTTTGTGGTGGGGAACGGAGTTTGTGGCTAGGGAACTGAGTTTGTGGCTAGGGAACGGAGTTAGTGGCGGGGAACGGAGCTTGTGGCGGGGAATGGAGTTTGTGGCTAGGGAACGGAATTTGTGCTAGGGAACGGAGTTTGTGGCTAGGGAACGGAGTTTGTGGCTAGGGAACGGAGTTTGTGGCTAGGGAACGGAGTTTGTGGCTAGGAACCGGAGTTTGTGGCTAGGGAATGGAGTTTGTGGCTAGGGAACGGAGGTTGTGGCGGGGAACGGAGTTTGTGGCTAGGAACCGGAGTTTGTGGCTTGGGAACGGAGTTTGTGGAGGGGAACAGAATTTATGGCTAGGGAACGGAGTTTGTGGTGGGGAACGGAGTTTGTGGCTAGGGAACGGAGTTTGTGGCTAGGGAACGGAGTTTGTGGCTAGGGAACGGAGTTTGTGGTGTGGAACGGAGTTTGTGGCTAGGAACCGGAGTTTGTGGCTAGGGAACGGAGTTTGTGGCTAGGGAACGGAGTTTGTGGCTAGGGAACGGAGTTTGTGTCTAGGGAACGGAGTTTGTGGCTAGGGAACGGAGTTTGTGGCTAGGGAACGGAGTTTGTGGCTAGGAACCGGAGTTTGTGGCAAGGGAACGGAGCTTGTGGCGGGGAACGGAGTTTGTGGCTAGGGAACGGAGTTTGTGGCTAGGGAACGGAGTTTGTGGCGGGGAACGGAGTTTGTGGCGGGGAACAGAGTTTGTGGCTAGGGAACGGAGTTTGTGGCTAGGGAACGGAGTTTGTGGCTAGGGAACGGATTTTGTGGCTAGGAACCGGAGTTTGTGGCGGGGAACGGAGTTTGTGGCTAGGGAACGGAGTTTGTGGCGGGGAACGGAGTTTGTGGCTAGGGAACGGAGTTTGTGGCTAGTGAACGGAGTTTGTGGCTAGGGAACGGAGTTTGTGGCGGGGAACGGAGTTTGTGGCTAGGGAACGGAGTTTGTGGCGGGGAACGGAGTTTGTGGCTAGGAACCGGAGTTTGTGGCTAGGGAACAGAGTTTGTGGCGGGGAACGGAATTTGTGGCTAGGGAACGGAGTTTGTGGCTAGGGAACGGAGTTTGTGGCGGGGAACGGAGTTTGTGGCGGGGAACGGAGTTTGTGGCTAGGGAATGGAGTTTGTGGCTAGGGAACGGAGTTTGTAGCTAGGGAACAGAGTTTGTGGCGAGGGAACGGAGTTTGTGGCTAGGAACCGGAGTTTGTGGCTAGGGAACGGAGTTTGTGGTGTGGAACGGAGTTTGTGGCTAGGAACCAGAGTTTGTGGCTAGGGAACGGAGTTTGTGGCGGGGAACGGAATTTGTGGCTAGGGAACGGAGTTTGTGGCTAGGGAACGGAGTTTGTGGCGGGGAACGGAGTTTGTGGCGGGGAACGGAGTTTGTGGCGAGGGAACGGAGTTTGTGGCTAGGGACCGGAGTTTGTGGCGGGGAACGGAGTTTGTGGCGGGGAACAGAGTTTGTGGCTAGGGAACGGAATTTGTGGCTAGGGAACGGAGTTTGTGGCTAGGGAACGGAGTTTGTAGCTAGGGAACGGAGTTTGTGGCTAGGGAACGGAGTTTGTGGCTAGGAACCGGAGTTTGTGGCTCGGGAATGGAGTTTGTGGCTAGGGAACGGAGTTTGTGGCTAGGAACCGGAGTTTGTAGCGAGGGAATGGAGTTTGTGGCGAGGGAACGGAGTTTGTGGCTAGGGACCGGAGTTTGTGGCGGGGAACGGAGTTTGTGGCTAGGGAACGGTGTTTGTGGCTAGGGATCGGAGTTTGTGGCTAGGGAACGGAGTTTGTGGCTAGGGAACGGAGTTTGTGGCTAGGGAACGGAGTTTGTGGTGGGGAACGGAGTTTGTGGCTAGGGAACTGAGTTTGTGGCTAGGGAACGGAGTTAGTGGCGGGGAACGGAGCTTGTGGCGGGGAACGGAGTTTGTGGCTAGGGAACGGAGTTTGTAGCTAGTGAACGGAGTTTGTGGCTAGGGAACGGAGTTTGTGGCTAGGGAACGGAGTTTGTGGCTAGGGAACGGAGTTTGTGGCGAGGAACGGAGTTTGTGGCTAGGAAACGGAGTTTGTGGCTTGGGAACGGAGTTTGTGGCTAGGGAACGGAGTTTGTGGCGAGGAACGGAGTTTGTGGCTAGGGAACGGAATTTGTGCTAGGGAACGGAGTTTGTGGCTAGGGAACGGAGTTTGTGGCTAGGGAACGGAGTTTGTGGCTAGGGAACGGAGTTTGTGGCTAGGGAACGGAGTTTGTGGCTAGGAACCGGAGTTTGTGGCTAGGGAATGGAGTTTGTGGCTAGGGAACGGAGGTTGTGGCGGGGAATGGAGTTTGTGGCTAGGAACCGGAGTTTGTGGCTTGGGAACGGAGTTTGTGGAGGGGAACGGAATTTATGGCTAGGGAACGGAGTTTGTGGCGGGGAACGGAGTTTGTGGCTAGGGAACGGAGTTTGTGGCTAGGGAACGGAGTTTGTGGCTAGGAACCGGAGTTTGTGGCTAGGGAACGGAGTTTGTGGCTAGGTACCGGAGTTTGTGGCTAGGGAACGGAGTTTGTGGTGTGGAACGGAGTTTGTGGCTAGGAACCGGAGTTTGTGGCTAGGGAACGGAGTTTGTGGCTAGGGAACGGAGTTTGTGGCTAGGGAACGGAGTTTGTGGCTAGGGAACGGAGTTTGTGGCTAGGGAACGGAGTTTGTGGCTAGGAACCGGAGTTTGTGGCAAGGGAACGGAGTTTGTGGCGGGGCACGGAGTTTGTGGCTAGGGAACGGAGTTTGTGGCTAGGGAACGGAGTTTGTGGCGGGGAACGGAGTTTGTGGCGGCGAACAGAGTTTGTGGCTAGGGAACGGAGTTTGTGGCTAGGGAACGGAGTTTGTGGCTAGGGAACGGATTTTGTGGCTAGGAACCGCAGTTTGTGGCGGGGAACGGAGTTTGTGGCTAGGGAACGGAGTTTGTGGCGGGGGAACGGAGTTTGTGGCTAGGGAACGGAGTTTGTGGCTAGTGAACGGAGTTTGTGGCTAGGGAACGGAGTTTGTGGCGGGGAACGGAGTTTGTGGCTAGGGAACGGAGTTTGTGGCGGGGAACGGAGTTTGTGGCTAGGAACCGGAGTTTGTGGCTAGGGAACAGAGTTTGTGGCGGGGAACGGAATTTGTGGCTAGGGAACGGTGTTTGTGGCTAGGGAACGGAGTTTGTGGCGGGGAACGGAGTTTGTGGCGGGGAACGGAGTTTGTGGCTAGGGAACGGAGTTTGTGGCTAGGGAACGGAGTTTGTAGCTAGGGAACGGAGTTTGTGGCGAGGGAATGGAGTTTGTGGCTAGGAACCGGAGTTTGTGGCTAGGGAACGGAGTTTGTGGTGTGGAACGGGAGTTTGTGGCTAGGAACCGGAGTTTGTGGCTAGGGAACGGAGTTTGTGGCGGGGAACGGAATTTGTGGCTAGGGAACGGAGTTTGTGGCTAGGGAACGGAGTTTGTGGCGGGGAACGGAGTTTGTGGCGGGGAACGGAGTTTGTGGCTAGGGAACAGAGTTTGTGGCTAGGGAACGGAGTTTGTGGCGGGGAACAGAGTTTGTGGCTAGGAAAAGGACTTTGTGGCTAGGGAACGGAGTTTGTGGCGGGGAACGGAGTTCGTGGCTAGGGAACGGAGTTTGTGGCTAGGAACCGGAGTTTGCGGCTCGGGAATGGAGTTTGTGGCTAGGGAACGGAGTTTGTGGCTAGGAACCGGAGTTTGTAGCGAGGGAACGGAGTTTGTGGCGAGGGAACGGAGTTTGTGGCTAGGGACCGGAGTTTGTGGCGGGGAACGGAGTTTGTGGCTAGGGAACGGTGTTTGTGGCTAGGGATCGGAGTTTGTGGCTAGGGAACGGAGTTTGTGGCTAGGGAACGGAGTTTGTGGCTAGGGAACGGAGTTTGTGGTGGGGAACGGAGTTTGTGGCTAGGGAACTGAGTTTGTGGCTAGGGAACGGAGTTAGTGGCGGGGAACGGAGCTTTTGGCGGGGAACGGAGTTTGTGGCTAGGGAACGCAGTTTGTAGCTAGTGAACGGAGTTTGTGGCTAGGGAACGGAGTTTGTGGCTAGGGAACGGAGTTTGTGGCTAGGGAACGGAGTTTGTGGCGAGGAACGGAGTTTGTGGCTAGGAAACGGAGTTTGTGGCTTGGGAACGGAGTTTGTGGCTAGGGAACGGAGTTTGTGGCGAGGAACGGAGTTTGTGGCTAGGGAACGGAATTTGTGCTAGGGAACGGAGTTTGTGGCTAGGGAACGGAGTTTGTGGCTAGGGAACGGAGTTTGTGGCTAGGGAACGGAGTTTGTGGCTAGGGAACGGAGTTTGTGGCTAGGAACCGGAGTTTGTGGCTAGGGAATGGAGTTTGTGGCTAGGGAACGGAGGTTGTGGCGGGGAACGGAGTTTGTTGCTAGGAACCGGAGTTTGTGGCTTGGGAACGGAGTTTGTGGAGGGGAACGGAATTTATGGCTAGGGAACGGAGTTTGTGGCGGGGAACGGAGTTTGTGGCTAGGGAACGGAGTTTGTGGCTAGGGAACGGAGTTTGTGGCTAGGAACCGGAGTTTGTGGCTAGGGAACGGAGTTTGTGGCTAGGTACCGGAGTTTGTGGCTAGGGAACGGAGTTTGTGGTGTGGAACGGAGTTTGTGGCTAGGAACCGGAGTTTGTGGCTAGGGAACGGAGTTTGTGGCTAGGGAACGGAGTTTGTGGCTAGGGAACGGAGTTTGTGGCTAGGGAACGGAGTTTGTGGCTAGGAACCGGAGTTTGTGGCAAGGGAACGGAGTTTGTGGCGGGGAACGGAGTTTGTGGCTAGGGAACGGAGTTTGTGGCTAGGGAACGGAGTTTGTGGCGGGGAACGGAGTTTGTGGCGGGGAACAGAGTTTGTGGCTAGGGAACGGAGTTTGTGGCTAGGGAACGGAGTTTGTGGCTAGGGAACGGATTTTGTGGCTAGGAACCGGAGTTTGTGGCGGGGAACGGAGTTTGTGGCTAGGGAACGGAGTTTGTGGTGGGGAACGGAGTTTGTGGCTAGGGAACGGAGTTTGTGGCTAGTGAACGGAGTTTGTGGCTAGGGAACGGAGTTTGTGGCGGGGAACGGAGTTTGTGGCTAGGGAACGGAGTTTGTGGCGGGGAACGGAGTTTGTGGCTAGGGAACGGAGTTTGTGGCTAGTGAACGGAGTTTGTGGCTAGGGAACGGAGTTTGTGGCGGGGAACGGAGTTTGTGGCTAGGGAACGGAGTTTGTGGCGGGGAACGGAGTTTGTGGCTAGGAACCGGAGTTTGTGGCTAGGGAACAGAGTTTGTGGCGGGGAACGGAATTTGTGGCTAGGGAACGGTGTTTGTGGCTAGGGAACGGAGTTTGTGGCGGGGAACGGAGTTTGTGGCGGGGAACGGAGTTTGTGGCTAGGGAACGGAGTTTGTGGCTAGGGAACGGAGTTTGTAGCTAGGGAACGGAGTTTGTGGCGAGGGAATGGAGTTTGTGGCTAGGAACCGGAGTTTGTGGCTAGGGAACGGAGTTTGTGGTGTGGAACGGAGTTTGTGGCTAGGAACCGGAGTTTGTGGCTAGGGAACGGAGTTTGTGGCGGGGAACGGAATTTGTGGCTAGGGAACGGAGTTTGTGGCTAGGGAACGGAGTTTGTGGCGGGGAACGGAGTTTGTGGCGGGGAACGGAGTTTGTGGCTAGGGAACAGAGTTTGTGGCTAGGGAACGGAGTTTGTGGCGGGGAACAGAGTTTGTGGCTAGGAAAAGGACTTTGTGGCTAGGGAACGGAGTTTGTGGCGGGGAACGGAGTTCGTGGCTAGGGAACGGAGTTTGTGGCTAGGAACCGGAGTTTGCGGCTCGGGAATGGAGTTTGTGGCTAGGGAACGGAGTTTGTGGCTAGGAACCGGAGTTTGTAGCGAGGGAACGGAGTTTGTGGCGAGGGAACGGAGTTTGTGGCTAGGGACCGGAGTTTGTGGCGGGGAACGGAGTTTGTGGCTAGGGAACGGTGTTTGTGGCTAGGGATCGGAGTTTGTGGCTAGGGAACGGAGTTTGTGGCTAGGGAACGGAGTTTGTGGCTAGGGAACGGAGTTTGTGGTGGGGAACGGAGTTTGTGGCTAGGGAACTGAGTTTGTGGCTAGGGAACGGAGTTAGTGGCGGGGAACGGAGCTTTTGGCGGGGAACGGAGTTTGTGGCTAGGGAACGCAGTTTGTAGCTAGTGAACGGAGTTTGTGGCTAGGGAACGGAGTTTGTGGCTAGGGAACGGAGTTTGTGGCTAGGGAACGGAGTTTGTGGCGAGGAACGGAGTTTGTGGCTAGGAAACGGAGTTTGTGGCTTGGGAACGGAGTTTGTGGCTAGGGAACGGAGTTTGTGGCGAGGAACGGAGTTTGTGGCTAGGGAACGGAATTTGTGCTAGGGAACGGAGTTTGTGGCTAGGGAACGGAGTTTGTGGCTAGGGAACGGAGTTTGTGGCTAGGGAACGGAGTTTGTGGCTAGGGAACGGAGTTTGTGGCTAGGAACCGGAGTTTGTGGCTAGGGAATGGAGTTTGTGGCTAGGGAACGGAGGTTGTGGCGGGGAACGGAGTTTGTTGCTAGGAACCGGAGTTTGTGGCTTGGGAACGGAGTTTGTGGAGGGGAACGGAATTTATGGCTAGGGAACGGAGTTTGTGGCGGGGAACGGAGTTTGTGGCTAGGGAACGGAGTTTGTGGCTAGGGAACGGAGTTTGTGGCTAGGAACCGGAGTTTGTGGCTAGGGAACGGAGTTTGTGGCTAGGTACCGGAGTTTGTGGCTAGGGAACGGAGTTTGTGGTGTGGAACGGAGTTTGTGGCTAGGAACCGGAGTTTGTGGCTAGGGAACGGAGTTTGTGGCTAGGGAACGGAGTTTGTGGCTAGGGAACGGAGTTTGTGGCTAGGGAACGGAGTTTGTGGCTAGGAACCGGAGTTTGTGGCAAGGGAACGGAGTTTGTGGCGGGGAACGGAGTTTGTGGCTAGGGAACGGAGTTTGTGGCTAGGGAACGGAGTTTGTGGCGGGGAACGGAGTTTGTGGCGGGGAACAGAGTTTGTGGCTAGGGAACGGAGTTTGTGGCTAGGGAACGGAGTTTGTGGCTAGGGAACGGATTTTGTGGCTAGGAACCGGAGTTTGTGGCGGGGAACGGAGTTTGTGGCTAGGGAACGGAGTTTGTGGTGGGGAACGGAGTTTGTGGCTAGGGAACGGAGTTTGTGGCTAGTGAACGGAGTTTGTGGCTAGGGAACGGAGTTTGTGGCGGGGAACGGAGTTTGTGGCTAGGGAACGGAGTTTGTGGCGGGGAACGGAGTTTGTGGCTAGGAACCAGAGTTTGTGGCTAGGGAACAGAGTTTGTGGCGGGGAACGGAATTTGTGGCTAGGGAACGGTGTTTGTGGCTAGGGAACGGAGTTTGTGGCGGGGAACGGAGTTTGTGGCGGGGAACGGAGTTTGTGGCTGGGGAACAGAGATTGTGGCTAGGGAACGGAGTTTGTAGCTAGGGAACGGAGTTTGTGGCGAGGGAACGGAGTTTGTGGCTAGGAACCGGAGTTTGTGGCTAGGGAACGGAGTTTGTGGCGGGGAACGGAATTTGTGGCTAGGGAACGGAGTTTGTGGCTAGGGAACGGAGTTTGTGGCGGGGAACGGAGTTTGTGGCGGGGAACGGAGTTTGTGGCTAGGGAACAGAGTTTGTGGCTAGGGAACGGAGTTTGTGGCGGGGAACAGAGATTGTGGCTAGGAAACGGAGTTTGTGGCTAGGGAACGGAGTTTGTGGCGGGGAACGGAGTTTGTGGCTAGGGAACGGAGTTTGTGGCTAGGAACCGGAGTTTGTGGCTCGGGAATGGAGTTTGTGGCTAGGGAACGGAGTTTGTGGCTAGGAACCGGAGTTTGTAGCGAGGGAACGGAGTTTGTGGCGAGGGAACGGAGTTTGTGGCTAGGGACCGGAGTTTGTGGCGGGGAACGGAGTTTGTGGCTAGGGAACGGTGTTTGTGGCTAGGGATCGGAGTTTGTGGCTAGGGAACGGAGTTTGTGGCTAGGGAACGGAGTTTGTGGCTAGGGAACGGAGTTTGTGGTGGGGAACGGAGTTTGTGGCTAGGGAACTGAGTTTGTGGCTAGGGAACGGAGTTAGTGGCGGGGAACGGAGCTTGTGGCGGGGAACGGAGTTTGTGGCTAGGGAAAGGAGTTTGTAGCTAGTGAACGGAGTTTGTGTCTAGGGAACGGAGTTTGTGGCTAGGGAACGGAGTTTGTGGCTAGGGAACGGAGTTTGTGGCTAGGGAACGGAGTTTGTGGCTAGGGAACGGAGTTTGTGGCTAGGGAGCGGAGTTTGTGGCTAGGGAACGGAGTTTGTGGCTAGGGACCGGAGTTTGTGGCGGGGAACGGAGTTTGTGGTGGGGACCGGAGGTTGTGGCGAGGGAACGGAGTTTGTGGCTAGGGAACGGAGTTTGTGGCTTGGGAACGGAGTTTGTGGCGGGGAATGGAGTTTGTGGCTAGGGAACGGAGTTTGTGGCGGGGAACGGAGTTTGTGGCTAGGGAACGGAGTTTGTGCCTAGGGAACGGAGTTTGTGGTGGGGAACGGAGTTTGTGGCTAGGGAACGGAGTTTGTGCCTAGGGAACGGAGTTTGTGGCTAGGGAACGGAGATTGTGGCTAGGGAACGGATTTTCTGGCAAGGGAACGGAGTTTGTGGCGGGGTACGGAGTTTGTGGTGGGGAACGGAGTTTGTGGCTAGGGAACGGAGTTTGTGGCGGGGAACGGAGTTTGTGGCGGGAAACGGAGTTTGTGTCTAGGGAACGGAGTTTGTGGCTAGGGAACGGAGTTTGTGGCTAGGGAACGGAGTTTGTGGCGAGGAACGGAGTTTGTGGCTAGGAAACGGAGTTTGTGGCTTGGGAACGGAGTTTGTGGCTAGGGAACGGAGTTTGTGGCGAGGAACGGAGTTTGTGGCTAGGGAACGGATTTTGTGCGAGGGAACGGAGTTTGTGGCTAGGGAACGGAGTTTGTGGCTAGGGAACGGAGTTTGTGGCTAGGGAACGGAGTTTGTGACTAGGAGCCGGAGTTTGTGGCTAGGGAATGGAGTTTGTGGCTAGGGAACGGAGGTTGTGGCGGGGAACGGAGTTTGTGGCTAGGAACCGGAGTTTGTGGCTTGGGAACGGAGTTTGTGGAGGGGAACGGAATTTATGGCTAGGGAACGGAGTTTCTGGCGGGGAACGGAGTTTGTGGCTAGGGAACGGATTTTGTGGCTAGGGAACGGAGTTTGCGGCTAGGAACCGGAGTTTGTGGCTAGGGAACGGAGTTTGTGGCTAGGAACCGGAGTTTGTGGCTAGGGAACGGAGTTTGTGGTGTGGAACGGAGTTTGTGGCTAGGAACCGGAGTTTGTGGCTAGGGAACGGAGTTTGTGGCGGGGAACGGTGTTTGTGGCTAGGAAACGGAGTTTGTGGCTAGGGAACGGAGTTTGTGGCGGGGAACGGAGTTTGTGGCTAGGGAACGGAGTTTGTGGCTAAGGAACGGAGTTTGTAGCTAGGGAACGGAGTTTGTGGCGAGGGAACGGAGTTTGTGGCTAGGAACCGGAGTTTGTGGCTAGGGAACGGAGTTTGTGGTGTGGAACGGAGTTTGTGGCTAGGAACCGGAGTTTGTGGCTAGGGAACGGAGTTTGTGGCGGGGAACGGAATTTGTGGCTAGGGAACGGAGTTTGTGGCTAGGGAACGGAGTTTGTGGTGGGGAACGGAGTTTGTGGCGGGGAACGGAGTTTGTGGCTAGGGAACAGAGTTTGTGGCTAGGGAACGGAGTTTGTGGCGGGGAACAGAGTTTGTGGCTAGGAAACGGAGTTTGTGGCTAGGGAACGGAGTTTGTGGCGGGGAACGGAGTTTGTGGCTAGGGAACGGAGTTTGTGGCTAGGAACCGGAGTTTGTGGCTCGGGAATGGAGTTTGTGGCTAGGGAACGGAGTTTGTGGCTAGGAACCGGAGTTTGTAGTGAGGGACCGGAGTTTGTGGCGGGGAACGGAGTTTGTGGCTAGGGAACGGTGTTTGTGGCTAGGGATCGGAGTTTGTGGCTAGGGAACGGAGTTTGTGGCTAGGGAACGGAGTTTGTGGCTAGGGAACGGAGTTTGTGGTGGGGAACGGAGTTTGTGGCTAGGGAACTGAGTTTGTGGCTAGGGAACGGAGTTAGTGGCGGGGAACGGAGCTTGTGGCGGGGAACGGAGTTTGTGGCTAGGGAACGGAGTTTGTAGCTAGTGAACGGAGTTTGTGGCTAGGGAACAGAGTTTGTGGCTAGGGAACGGAGTTTGTGGCTAGGGAACGGAGTTTGTGGCTAGGGAACAGAGTTTGTGGCTAGGGAACGGAGTTTGTGGCTAGGGAGCGGAGTTTGTGGCTAGGGAACGGAGTTTGTGGCTAGGGACCGGAGTTTGTGGCGGGGAACGGAGTTTGTGGCGGGGACCGAAGGTTGTGGCGAGGGAACGGAGTTTGTGGCTAGGGAACGGAGTTTGTGGCTTGGGAACGGAGTTTGTGGTGGGGAATGGAGTTTGTGGCTAGGGAACGGAGTTTGTGGCGGGGAACGGAGTTTGTGGCTAGGGAACGGAGTTTGTGCCTAGGGAACGGAGTTTGTGGTGGGGAACGGAGTTTGTGGCTAGGGAACGGAGTTTGTGCCTAGGGAACGGAGTTTGTGGCTAGGGAACGGAGATTGTGGCTAGGGAACGGATTTTCTGGCAAGGGAACGGAGTTTGTGGCGGGGTACGGAGTTTGTGGCGGGGAACGGAGTTTGTGGCTAGGGAACGGAGTTTGTGGCGGGGAACGGAGTTTGTGGCGGGAAACGGAGTTTGTGTCTAGGGAACGGAGTTTGTGGCTAGGGAACGGAGTTTGTGGCTAGGGAACGGACTTTGTGGCGAGGAACGGAGTTTGTGGCTAGGAAACGGAGTTTGTGGCTTGGGAACGGAGTTTGTGGCTAGGGAACGGAGTTTGTGGCGAGGAACGGAGTTTGTGGCTAGGGAACGGATTTTGTGCGAGGGAACAGAGTTTGTGGCTAGGGAACGGAGTTTGTGGCTAGGGAACGGAGTTTGTGGCTAGGGAAGGGAGTTTGTGGCTAGGAACCGGAGTTTGTGGCTAGGGAACGGAGTTTGTGGCTAGGAACCGGAGTTTGTGGCTAGGGAACGGAGTTTGTGGTGTGGAACGGAGTTTGTGGCTAGGAACCGGAGTTTGTGGCTAGGGAACGGAGTTTGTGGCGGGCAACGGTGTTTGTGGCTAGGAAACGGAGTTTGTGGCTAGGGAACGGAGTTTGTGGCGGGGAACGGAGTTTGTGGCTAGGGAACGGAGTTTGTGGCTAGGAACCGGAGTTTGTGGCTCGGGAATGGAGTTTGTGGCTAGGGAACGGAGTTTGTGGCTAGGAACCGGAGTTTGTAGCGAGGGAACGGAGTTTGTGGCGAGGGAACGGAGTTTGTGGCTAGGGACCGGAGTTTGTGGCGGGGAACGGAGTTTGTGGCTAGGGAACGGTGTTTGTGGTAAGGGATCGGAGTTTGTGGCTAGGGAACGGAGTTTGTGGCTAGGGAACGGAGTTTGTGGCTAGGGAACGGAGTTTGTGGTGGGGAACGGAGTTTGTGGCTAGGGAACTGAGTTTGTGGCTAGGGAACGGAGTTAGTGGCGGGGAACGGAGCTTGTGGCGGGGAACGGAGTTTGTGGCTAGGGAACGGAGTTTGTAGCTAGTGAACGGAGTTTGTGGCTAGGGAACGGAGTTTGTGGCTAGGGAACGGAGTTTGTGGCTAGGGAACGGAGTTTGTGGCGAGGAACGGAGTTTGTGGCTAGGAAACGGAGTTTGTGTCTTGGGAACGGAGTTTGTGGCTAGGGAACGGAGTTTGTGGCGAGGAACGGAGTTTGTGGCTAGGGAACGGAATTTGTGCTAGGGAACGGAGTTTGTGGCTAGGGAACGGAGTTTGTGGCTAGGGAACGGAGTTTGTGGCTAGGGAACGGAGTTTGTGGCTAGGGAACGGAGTTTGTGGCTAGGAACCGGAGTTTGTGGCTAGGGAATGGAGTTTGTGGCTAGGGAACGGAGGTTGTGGCAGGGAACGGAGTTTGTGGCTAGGAACCGGAGTTTGTGGCTTGGGAACGGAGTTTGTGGAGGGGAACGGAATTTATGGCTAGGGAACGGAGTTTGTGGCGGGGAACGGAGTTTGTGGCTAGGGAACGGAGTTTGTGGCTAGGGAACAGAGTTTGTGGCTAGGAACCGGAGTTTGTGGCTAGGGAACGGAGTTTGTGGCTAGGTACCGGAGTTTGTGGCTAGGGAACGGAGTTTGTGGTGTGGAACGGAGTTTGTGGCTAGGAACCGGAGTTTGTGGCTAGGGAACGGAGTTTGTGGCTAGGGAACGGAGTTTGTGGCTAGGGAACGGAGTTTGTGGCTAGGGAACGGAGTTTGTGGCTAGGGAACGGAGTTTGTGGCTAGGGAACGGAGTTTGTGGCTAGGAACCGGAGTTTGTGGCAAGGGAACGGAGTTTGTGGCGGGGAACGGAGTTTGTGGCTAGGGAACGGAGTTTGTGGCTAGGGAACGGAGTTTGTGGCGGGGAACGGAGTTTGTGGCGGGGAACAGAGTTTGTGGCTAGGGAACGGAGTTTGTGGCTAGGGAATGGAGTTTGTGGCTAGGGAACGGATTTTGTGGCTAGGAACCGGAGTTTGTGGCTAGGGAACGGAGTTTGTGGCGGGGAACGGAGTTTGTGGCTAGGGAACGGAGTTTGTGGCTAGTGAACGGAGTTTGTAGCTAGTGAACGGAGTTTGTGGCTAGGGAACAGAGTTTGTGGCTAGGGAACGGAGTTTGTGGCTAGGGAACGGAGTTTGTGGCTAGGGAACAGAGTTTGTGGCTAGGGAACGGAGTTTGTGGCTAGGGAGCGGAGTTTGTGGCTAGGGAACGGAGTTTGTGGCTAGGGACCGGAGTTTGTGGCGGGGAACGGAGTTTGTGGCGGGGACCGAAGGTTGTGGCGAGGGAACGGAGTTTGTGGCTAGGGAACGGAGTTTGTGGCTTGGGAACGGAGTTTGTGGCGGGGAATGGAGTTTGTGGCTAGGGAACGGAGTTTGTGGCGGGGAACGGAGTTTGTGGCTAGGGAACGGAGTTTGTGCCTAGGGAACGGAGTTTGTGGTGGGGAACGGAGTTTGTGGCTAGGGAACGGAGTTTGTGCCTAGGGAACGGAGTTTGTGGCTAGGGAACGGAGATTGTGGCTAGGGAACGGATTTTCTGGCAAGGGAACGGAGTTTGTGGCGGGGTACGGAGTTTGTGGCGGGGAACGGAGTTTGTGGCTAGGGAACGGAGTTTGTGGCGGGGAACGGAGTTTGTGGCGGGAAACGGAGTTTGTGTCTAGGGAACGGAGTTTGTGGCTAGGGAACGGAGTTTGTGGCTAGGGAACGGACTTTGTGGCGAGGAACGGAGTTTGTGGCTAGGAAACGGAGTTTGTGGCTTGGGAACGGAGTTTGTGGCTAGGGAACGGAGTTTGTGGCGAGGAACGGAGTTTGTGGCTAGGGAACGGATTTTGTGCGAGGGAACGGAGTTTGTGGCTAGGGAACGGAGTTTGTGGCTAGGGAACGGAGTTTGTGGCTAGGGAAGGGAGTTTGTGGCTAGGAACCGGAGTTTGTGGCTAGGGAACGGAGTTTGTGGCTAGGAACCGGAGTTTGTGGCTAGGGAACGGAGTTTGTGGTGTGGAACGGAGTTTGTGGCTAGGAACCGGAGTTTGTGGCTAGGGAACGGAGTTTGTGGCGGGCAACGGTGTTTGTGGCTAGGAAACGGAGTTTGTGGCTAGGGAACGGAGTTTGTGGCGGGGAACGGAGTTTGTGGCTAGGGAACGGAGTTTGTGGCTAGGAACCGGAGTTTGTGGCTCGGGAATGGAGTTTGTGGCTAGGGAACGGAGTTTGTGGCTAGGAACCGGAGTTTGTAGCGAGGGAACGGAGTTTGTGGCGAGGGAACGGAGTTTGTGGCTAGGGACCGGAGTTTGTGGCGGGGAACGGAGTTTGTGGCTAGGGAACGGTGTTTGTGGTAAGGGATCGGAGTTTGTGGCTAGGGAACGGAGTTTGTGGCTAGGGAACGGAGTTTGTGGCTAGGGAACGGAGTTTGTGGTGGGGAACGGAGTTTGTGGCTAGGGAACTGAGTTTGTGGCTAGGGAACGGAGTTAGTGGCGGGGAACGGAGCTTGTGGCGGGGAACGGAGTTTGTGGCTAGGGAACGGAGTTTGTAGCTAGTGAACGGAGTTTGTGGCTAGGGAACGGAGTTTGTGGCTAGGGAACGGAGTTTGTGGCTAGGGAACGGAGTTTGTGGCGAGGAACGGAGTTTGTGGCTAGGAAACGGAGTTTGTGTCTTGGGAACGGAGTTTGTGGCTAGGGAACGGAGTTTGTGGCGAGGAACGGAGTTTGTGGCTAGGGAACGGAATTTGTGCTAGGGAACGGAGTTTGTGGCTAGGGAACGGAGTTTGTGGCTAGGGAACGGAGTTTGTGGCTAGGGAACGGAGTTTGTGGCTAGGGAACGGAGTTTGTGGCTAGGAACCGGAGTTTGTGGCTAGGGAATGGAGTTTGTGGCTAGGGAACGGAGGTTGTGGCAGGGAACGGAGTTTGTGGCTAGGAACCGGAGTTTGTGGCTTGGGAACGGAGTTTGTGGAGGGGAACGGAATTTATGGCTAGGGAACGGAGTTTGTGGCGGGGAACGGAGTTTGTGGCTAGGGAACGGAGTTTGTGGCTAGGGAACAGAGTTTGTGGCTAGGAACCGGAGTTTGTGGCTAGGGAACGGAGTTTGTGGCTAGGTACCGGAGTTTGTGGCTAGGGAACGGAGTTTGTGGTGTGGAACGGAGTTTGTGGCTAGGAACCGGAGTTTGTGGCTAGGGAACGGAGTTTGTGGCTAGGGAACGGAGTTTGTGGCTAGGGAACGGAGTTTGTGGCTAGGGAACGGAGTTTGTGGCTAGGGAACGGAGTTTGTGGCTAGGGAACGGAGTTTGTGGCTAGGAACCGGAGTTTGTGGCAAGGGAACGGAGTTTGTGGCGGGGAACGGAGTTTGTGGCTAGGGAACGGAGTTTGTGGCTAGGGAACGGAGTTTGTGGCGGGGAACGGAGTTTGTGGCGGGGAACAGAGTTTGTGGCTAGGGAACGGAGTTTGTGGCTAGGGAATGGAGTTTGTGGCTAGGGAACGGATTTTGTGGCTAGGAACCGGAGTTTGTGGCTAGGGAACGGAGTTTGTGGCGGGGAACGGAGTTTGTGGCTAGGGAACGGAGTTTGTGGCTAGTGAACGGAGTTTGTGGCTAGGGAACGGAGTTTGTGGCGGGGAACGGAGTTTGTGGCTAGGGAACGGAGTTTGTGGCGGGGAACGGAGTTTGTGGCTAGGAACCGGAGTTTGTGGCTAGGGAACAGAGTTTGTGGCGGGGAACGGAATTTGTGGCTAGGGAACGGAGTTTGTGGCTAGGGAACGGAGTTTGTGGCGGGGAACGGAGTTTGTGGCGGGGAACGGAGTTTGTGGCTAGGGAACGGAGTTTGTGGCTAGGGAACGGAGTTTGTAGCTAGGGAACGGAGTTTGTGGCGAGGGAACGGAGTTTGTGGCTAGGAACCGGAGTTTGTGGCTAGGGAACGGAGTTTGTGGTGTGGAACGGAGATTGTGGCTAGGAACCGGAGTTTGTGGCTAGGGAACGGAGTTTGTGGCGGGGAACGGAATTTGTGGCTAGGGAACGGAGTTTGTGGCTAGGGAACGGAGTTTGTGGCGGGGAACGGAGTTTGTGGCGGGGAACGGAGTTTGTGGCTAGGGAACAGAGTTTGTGGCTAGGGAACGGAGTTTGTGGCGGGGAACAGAGTTTGTGGCTAGGAAACGGAATTTGTGGCTAGGGAACGGAGTTTGTGGCGGGGAACGGAGTTTGTGGCTAGGGAACGGAGTTTGTGGCTAGGAACCGGAGTTTGTGGCTCGGGAATGGAGTTTGTGGCTAGGGAACGGAGTTTGTGGCTAGGAACCGGAGTTTGTAGCGAGGGAACGGAGTTTGTGGCGAGGGAACGGAGTTTGAGGCTAGGGACCGGAGTTTGTGGCGGGGAACGGAGTTTGTGGCTAGGGAACGGTGTTTGTGGCTAGGGATCGGAGTTTGTGGCTAGGGAACGGAGTTTGTGGCTAGGGAACGGAGTTTGTGGCTAGGGAACGAAGTTTGTGGTGGGGAACGGAGTTTGTGGCTAGGGAACTGAGTTTGTGGCTAGGGAACGGAGTTAGTGGCGGGGAACGGAGCTTGTGGCGGGGAACGGAGTTTGTGGCTAGGGAACGGAGTTTGTAGCTAGTGAACGGAGTTTGTGGCTAGGAACCGGAGTTTGTAGCGAGGGAACGGAGTTTGTGGCGAGGGAACGGAGTTTGAGGCTAGGGACCGGAGTTTGTGGCGGGGAATGGAGTTTGTGGCTAGGGAACGGTGTTTGTGGCTAGGGATCGGAGTTTGTGGCTAGGGAACGGAGTTTGTGGCTAGGGAACGGAGTTTGTGGCTAGGGAACGAAGTTTGTGGTGGGGAACGGAGTTTGTGGCTAGGGAACTGAGTTTGTGGCTAGGGAACGGAGTTTGTGGCTAGGGAACGGAGTTTGTGGCTAGGGAACGGAGTTTGTGGCTAGGGAACGGAGTTTGTGGCTAGGGAGCGGAGTTTGTGGCTAGGGAACGGAGTTTGTGGCTAGGGACCGGAGTTTGTGGCGGGGAACAGAGTTTGTGGCGGGGACCGGAGGTTGTGGCGAGGGAACGGAGTTTGTGGCTAGGGAACGGAGTTTGTGGCTTGGGAACGGAGTTTGTGGCGGGGAATGGAGTTTGTGGCTAGGGAACGGAGTTTGTGGCGGGGAACGGAGTTTGTGGCTAGGGAACGGAGTTTGTGCCTAGGGAATGGAGTTTGTGGTGGGGAACGGAGTTTGTGGCTAGGGAACGGAGTTTGTGCCTCGGGAACGGAGTTTGTGGCTAGGGAACGGAGATTGTGGCTAGGGAACGGATTTTCTGGCTAGGGAACGGAGTTTGTGGCGGGGTACGGAGTTTGTGGCGGGGAACGGAGTTTGTGGCTAGGGAACGGAGTTTGTGGCGGGGAACGGAGTTTGTGGCGGGAAACGGAGTTTGTGTCTAGGGAACGGAGTTTGTGGCTAGGGAACGGAGTTTGTGGCTAGGGAACGGAGTTTGTGGCGAGGAACGGAGTTTGTGGCTAGGAAACGGAGTTTGTGGCTTGGGAACGGAGTTTGTGGCTAGGGAACGGAGTTTGTGGCGAGGAACGGAGTTTGTGGCTAGGGAACGGATTTTGTGCGAGGGAATGGAGTTTGTGGCTAGGGAACGGAGTTTGTGGCTAGGGAACGGAGTTTGTGGCTAGGGAACGGAGTTTGTGGCTAGGGAACGGAGTTTGTGGCTAGGAACCGGAGTTTGTGGCTAGGGAATGGAGTTTGTGGCTAGGGAACGGAGGTTGTGGCGGGGAACGGAGTTTGTGGCTAGGAACCGGAGTTTGTGGCTTGGGAACGGAGTTTGTGGAGGGGAACGGAATTTATGGCTAGGGAACGGAGTTTGTGGCGGGGAACGGAGTTTGTGGCTAGGGAACGGAGTTTGTGGCTAGGGAACGGAGTTTGTGGCTAGGAACCGGAGTTTGTGGCTAGGGAACGGAGATTGTGGCTAGGAACCGGAGTTTGTGGCTAGGGAACTGAGTTTGTGGTGTGGAACGGAGTTTGTGGCTAGGAACCGGAGTTTGTGGCTAGGGAACGGAGTTTGTGGCTAGGGAACGGAGTTTGTGGCTAGGGAACGGAGTTTGTGGCTAGGGAACGGAGTTTGTGGCTAGGGAGCGGAGTTTGTGGCAAGGGAACGGAGTTTGTGGCTAGGGACCGGAGTTTGTGGCGGGGAACAGAGTTTGTGGTGGGGACCGGAGGTTGTGGCGAGGGAACGGAGTTTGTGGCTAGGGAACGGAGTTTGTGGCTTGGGAACGGAGTTTGTGGCGGGGAATGGAGTTTGTGGCTAGGGAACGGAGTTTGTGGCGGGGAACGGAGTTTGTGGCTAGGGAACGGAGTTTGTGCCTAGGGAACGGAGTTTGTGCTGGGGAACGGAGTTTGTGGCTAGGGAACGGAGTTTGTGCCTCGGGAACGGAGTTTGTGGCTAGGGAACGGAGATCTTGGCTAGGGAACGGATTTTCTGGCTAGGGAACGGAGTTTGGGGCGGGGTACGGAGTTTGTGGCGGGGAACGGAGTTTGTGGCTAGGGAACGGAGTTTGTGGCGGGGAACGGAGTTAGTGGCGGGAAACGGAGTTTGTGTCTAGGGAACGGAGTTTGTGGCTAGGGAACGGAGTTTGTGGCTAGGGAACGGAGTTTGTGGCGAGGAACGGAGTTTGTGGCTAGGAAACGGAGTTTGTGGCTTGGGAACGGAGTTTGTGGCTAGGGAACGGAGTTTGTGGCGAGGAACGGAGTTTGTGGCTAGGGAACGGATTTTGTGCGAGGGAACGGAGTTTGTGGCTAGGGAACGGAGTTTGTGGCTAGGGAACGGAGTTTGTGGCTAGGGAACGGAGTTTGTGGCTAGGGAACAGAGTTTGTGGCTAGGAACCGGAGTTTGTGGCTAGGGAATGGAGTTTGTGACGGGGTACGGAGTTTGTGGCGGGGAACGGAGTTTGTGGCTAGGGAACGGAGTTTGTGGCGGGGAACGGAGTTTGTGGCGGGAAACGGAGTTTGTGTCTAGGGAACGGAGTTTGTGGCTAGGGAACGGAGTTTGTGGCTAGGGAACGGAGTTTGTGGCGAGGAACGGAGTTTGTGGCTAGGAAACGGAGTTTGTGGCTTGGGAACGGAGTTTGTGGCTAGGGAACGGAGTTTGTGGTGAGGAACGGAGTTTGTGGCTAGGGAACGGATTTTGTGCGAGGGAATGGAGTTTGTGGCTAGGGAACGGAGTTTGTGGCTAGGGAACGGAGTTTGTGGCTAGGGAACGGAGTTTGTGGCTAGGGAACGGAGTTTGTGGCTAGGAACCGGAGTTTGTGGCTAGGGAATGGAGTTTGTGGCTAGGGAACGGAGGTTGTGGCGGGGAACGGAGTTTGTGGCTAGGAACCGGAGTTTGTGGCTTGGGAACGGAGTTTGTCAAGGGGAACGGAATTTATGGCTAGGGAACGGAGTTTGTGGCGGGGAACGGAGTTTGTGGCTAGGGAACGGAGTTTGTGGCTAGGGAACGGAGTTTGTGGCTAGGAACCGGAGTTTGTGGCTAGGGAACGGAGATTGTGGCTAGGAACCGGAGTTTGTGGCTAGGGAACTGAGTTTGTGGTGTGGAACGGAGTTTGTGGCTAGGAACCGGAGTTTGTGGCTAGGGAACGGAGTTTGTGGCTAGGGAACGGAGTTTGTGGCTAGGGAACGGAGTTTGTGGCTAGGGAACGGAGTTTGTGGCTAGGGAGCGGAGTTTGTGGCAAGGGAACGGAGTTTGTGGCTAGGGACCGGAGTTTGTGGCGGGGAACAGAGTTTGTGGTGGGGACCGGAGGTTGTGGCGAGGGAACGGAGTTTGTGGCTAGGGAACGGAGTTTGTGGCTTGGGAACGGAGTTTGTGGCGGGGAATGGAGTTTGTGGCTAGGGAACGGAGTTTGTGGCGGGGAACGGAGTTTGTGGCTAGGGAATGGAGTTTGTGCCTAGGGAACGGAGTTTGTGCTGGGGAACGGAGTTTGTGGCTAGGGAACGGAGTTTGTGCCTCGGGAACGGAGTTTGTGGCTAGGGAACGGAGATCTTGGCTAGGGAACGGATTTTCTGGCTAGGGAACGGAGTTTGGGGCGGGGTACGGAGTTTGTGGCGGGGAACGGAGTTTGTGGCTAGGGAACGGAGTTTGTGGCGGGGAACGGAGTTAGTGGCGGGAAACGGAGTTTGTGTCTAGGGAACGGAGTTTGTGGCTAGGGAACGGAGTTTGTGGCTAGGGAACGGAGTTTGTGGCGAGGAACGGAGTTTGTGGCTAGGAAACGGAGTTTGTGGCTTGGGAACGGAGTTTGTGGCTAGGGAACGGAGTTTGTGGCGAGGAACGGAGTTTGTGGCTAGGGAACGGATTTTGTGCGAGGGAACGGAGTTTGTGGCTAGGGAACGGAGTTTGTGGCTAGGGAACGGAGTTTGTGGCTAGGGAACGGAGTTTGTGGCTAGGGAACAGAGTTTGTGGCTAGGAACCGGAGTTTGTGGCTAGGGAATGGAGTTTGTGGCTAGGGAACAGAGGTTGTGGCGGGGAACGGAGTTTGTGGCTAGGAACCGGAGTTTGTGGCTTGGGAACGGAGTTTGTGGAGGGGAACGGAATTTATGGCTAGGGAACGGAGTTTGTGGCGGGGAACGGAGTTTGTGGCTAGGGAACGGAGTTTGTGGCTAGGGAACGGAGTTTGTGGCTAAGAACCGGAGTTTGTGGCGAGGGAACGGAGTTTGTGGCTAGGAACCGGAGTTTGTGGCTAGGGAACGGAGTTTGTGGTGTGGAACGGAGTTTGTGGCTAGGAACCGGAGTTTGTGGCTAGGGAACGGAGTTTGTGGCTAGGGAACAGAGTTTGTGGCTGGGGAACGGAGTTTGTGGCTAGGGAACGGAGTTTGTGGCTAGGGAACGAGGTTTGTGGCTAGGGAACGGAGTTTGTGGCTAGGAACCGGAGTTTGTGGCTAGGGAACGGAGTTTGTGGTGGGGAACGGAGTTTGTGGCTAGGGAACGGAGTTTGTGGCTCGGGAACGGAGTTTGTGGCGGGGAACGGAGTTTGTGGTGGGGAACAGAGTTTGTGGCTAGGGAACGGAGTTTGTGGCTAGGGAACGGAGTTTGTGGCTAGGGAACGGATTTTGTGGCTAGGAACCGGAGTTTGTGGCGGGGAACGGAGTTTGTGGCTAGGGAACGGAGTTTGTGGTGGGGAACGGAGTTTGTGGCTAGGGAACGGAGTTTGTGGCTAGGGAACGGAGTTTGTGGCTAGGGAACGGAGTTTGTGGCGGGGAACGGAGTTTGTGGCTAGGAACCGGAGTTTGTGGCTAGGGAACAGAGTTTGTGGCGGGGAACGGAATTTGTGGCTAGGGAACGGAGTTTGTGGCCAGGGAATGGAGTTTGTGGCGGGGAACGGAGTTTGTGGCGGGGAACGGAGTTTGTGGCTAGGGAACGGAGTTTGTGGCTCGGGAACGGAGTTTGTGGCGGGGAACGGAGTTTGTGGCTAGGGAACGGAGATTGTGGCTAGGGAACGGAGTTTATGGTGGGGAACGGAGTTTGTGGCGGGGAACGGAGTTTGTGGCAAGGGAACGGAGTTTGTGGCTAGGGAACGGAGTTTGTGGCTAGGGAACGGAGTTTGTGGCTAGGAACCGGAGTTTGTGGCGGGGAACGGAGTTTGTGGCTAGGGAACGGAGTTTGTGGCGGGGAACGGAGTTTGTGGCTCGGGAACGGAGTTTGTGGCGGGGAACGGAGTTTGTGGCAAGGGAACGGAGTTTGTGGCTAGGGAACGGAGTTTGTGGCTAGGGAACGGAGTTTGTGGCGGGGAACGGAGTTTGTGGCTAGGGAATGGTATTTGTGGCGGGGAACGGAGTTTGTGGCTAGGGAACAGAGTTTGTGGCTAGGGAACGGAGTTTGTGGCGGGGAACGGAGTTTGTGGCGCGGAACGGAGTTTGTGGCTAGGGAACGGAGTTTGTGGCAAGGGAACGGAGTTTGTGGCTAGCGAACGGAGTTTGTGGCTAGGAACCGGAGTTTGTGGCTAGGGAACGGAGTTTGTGGCGAGGGAACGGAGTTTGTGGCTAGGGACCGGAGTTTGTGGTGGGGAATGGAGTTTGTGGCTAGGGAACGGTGTTTGTGGCTGGGGAACGGAGTTTGTGGCTAGGGAACGGAGTTTGTGGCGGGGAACGGAGTTTGTGGTGGGGAACGGAGTTTGTGGCTAGGGAACGGAGTTTGTGGCTAGGGAACGGAGTTTCTGGCTAGGGAACGGAGTTTGTGGCTAGGGAACGGAGTTTGTGGCTAGGGAACGGAGTTTGTGGTTAGGGAACGGAGTTTGTGGCGGGGAATGGAGTTTGTGGCTAGGGAACGGAGTTTGTGGAGGGGAACGGAATTTATGGCTAGGGAACGGAGTTTGTGGCGGGGAACGGAGTTTGTGGCTAGGGAACGGAGTTTGTGGCTAGGGAACGGAGTTTGTGGCTAGGGAACGGAGTTTGTGGCTAGGAACCAGAGTTTGTGGCTAGGGAACGGAGTTTGTGGCTAGGAACCGGAGTTTGTGGCTAGGGAATGGAGTTTGTGGTGTGGAACGGAGTTTGTGGCTAGGAACCGGAGTTTGTGGCTAGGGAACGGAGTTTGTGGTGGGGAACGGAATTTGTGGCTCGGGAACGGAGTTTGTGGCTAGGGAACGGAGTTTGTGGCGGGGAACGGAGTTTGTGGCTAGGAAACGGAGTTTGTGGCTAGGGAACGGAGTTTGTGGCGGGGAACGGAGTTTGTGGCTAGGGACCGGAGTTTGTGGCTAGGAACCGGAGTTTGTGGCTCGGGAATGGAGTTTGTGGCTAGGGAACGGAGTTTGTGGCTAGGAACCGGAGTTTGTAGCGAGGGAACGGAGTTTGTGGCGAGGGAACGGAGTTTGTGGCTAGGGACCGGAGTTTGTGGCGGGCAACGGAGTTTGTGGCTAGGGAACGGTGTTTGTGGCTAGGGATCGGAGTTTGTGGCTAGGGAACGGAGTTTGTGGCTAGGGAACGGAGTTTGTGGCTAGGGAACGAAGTTTGTGGTGGGGAACGGAGTTTGTGGCTAGGGAACTGAGTTTGTGGCTAGGGAACGGAGTTAGTGGCGGGGAACGGAGCTTGTGGCGGGGAACGGAGTTTGTGGCTAGGGAACGGAGTTTGTAGCTAGTGAACGGAGTTTGTGGCTTGGGAACGGAGTTTGTGGCTAGGGAACGGAGTTTGTGGCTAGGGAACGGAGTTTGTGGCTAGGGAACGGAGTTTGTGGCTAGGGAACGGAGTTTGTGGCTAGGGAGCGGAGTTTGTGGCTAGGGAACGGAGTTTGTGGCTAGGGACCGGAGTTTGTGGCGGGGAACAGAGTTTGTGGCGGGGACCGGAGGTTGTGGCGAGGGAACGGAGTTTGTGGCTAGGGAACGGAGTTTGTGGCTTGGGAACGGAGTTTGTGGCGGGGAATGGAGTTTGTGGCTAGGGAACGGAGTTTGTGGCGGGGAACGGAGTTTGTGGCTAGGGAACGGAGTTTGTGCCTAGGGAATGGAGTTTGTGGTGGGGAACGGAGTTTGTGGCTAGGGAACGGAGTTTGTGCCTCGGGAACGGAGTTTGTGGCTAGGGAACGGAGATTGTGGCTAGGGAACGGATTTTCTGGCTAGGGAACGGAGTTTGTGGCGGGGTACGGAGTTTGTGGCGGGGAACGGAGTTTGTGGCTAGGGAACGGAGTTTGTGGCGGGGAACGGAGTTTGTGGCGGGAAACGGAGTTTGTGTCTAGGGAACGGAGTTTGTGGCTAGGGAACGGAGTTTGTGGCTAGGGAACGGAGTTTGTGGCGAGGAACGGAGTTTGTGGCTAGGAAACGGAGTTTGTGGCTTGGGAACGGGGTTTGTGGCTAGGGAACGGAGTTTGTGGCGAGGAACGGAGTTTGTGGCTAGGGAACGGAGTTTGTGGCTAGGGAACGGAGTTTGTGGCTAGGAACCGGAGTTTGTGGCTAGGGAACGGAGTTTGTGGCTAGGAACCGGAGTTTGTGGCTAGGGAACGGAGTTTGTGGTGTGGAACGGAGTTTGTGGCTAGGAACCGGAGTTTGTGGCTAGGGAACGGAGTTTGTGGCGGGCAACGGTGTTTGTGGCTAGGAAACGGAGTTTGTGGCTAGGGAACGGAGTTTGTGGCGGGGAACGGAGTTTGTGGCTAGGGAACGGAGTTTGTGGCTAGGAACCGGAGTTTGTGGCTCGGGAATGGAGTTTGTGGCTAGGGAACGGAGTTTGTGGCTAGGAACCGGAGTTTGTAGCGAGGGAACGGAGTTTGTGGCGAGGGAACGGAGTTTGTGGCTAGGGACCGGAGTTTGTGGCGGGGAACGGAGTTTGTGGCTAGGGAACGGTGTTTGTGGCTAGGGATCGGAGTTTGTGGCTAGGGAACGGAGTTTGTGGCTAGGGAACGGAGTTTGTGGCTAGGGAACGGAGTTTGTGGTGGGGAACGGAGTTTGTGGCTAGGGAACTGAGTTTGTGGCTAGGGAACGGAGTTAGTGGCGGGGAACGGAGCTTGTGGCGGGGAACGGAGTTTGTGGCTAGGGAACGGAGTTTGTAGCTAGTGAACGGAGTTTGTGGCTAGGGAACGGAGTTTGTGGCTAGGGAACGGAGTTTGTGGCTAGGGAACGGAGTTTGTGGCGAGGAACGGAGTTTGTGGCTAGGAAACGGAGTTTGTGTCTTGGGAACGGAGTTTGTGGCTAGGGAACGGAGTTTGTGGCGAGGAACGGAGTTTGTGGCTAGGGAACGGAATTTGTGCTAGGGAACGGAGTTTGTGGCTAGGGAACGGAGTTTGTGGCTAGGGAACGGAGTTTGTGGCTAGGGAACGGAGTTTGTGGCTAGGGAACGGAGTTTGTGGCTAGGAACCGGAGTTTGTGGCTAGGGAATGGAGTTTGTGGCTAGGGAACGGAGGTTGTGGCAGGGAACGGAGTTTGTGGCTAGGAACCGGAGTTTGTGGCTTGGGAACGGAGTTTGTGGAGGGGAACGGAATTTATGGCTAGGGAACGGAGTTTGTGGCGGGGAACGGAGTTTGTGGCTAGGGAACGGAGTTTGTGGCTAGGGAACAGAGTTTGTGGCTAGGAACCGGAGTTTGTGGCTAGGGAACGGAGTTTGTGGCTAGGTACCGGAGTTTGTGGCTAGGGAACGGAGTTTGTGGTGTGGAACGGAGTTTGTGGCTAGGAACCGGAGTTTGTGGCTAGGGAACGGAGTTTGTGGCTAGGGAACGGAGTTTGTGGCTAGGGAACGGAGTTTGTGGCTAGGGAACGGAGTTTGTGGCTAGGGAACGGAGTTTGTGGCTAGGGAACGGAGTTTGTGGCTAGGAACCGGAGTTTGTGGCAAGGGAACGGAGTTTGTGGCGGGGAACGGAGTTTGTGGCTAGGGAACGGAGTTTGTGGCTAGGGAACGGAGTTTGTGGCGGGGAACGGAGTTTGTGGCGGGGAACAGAGTTTGTGGCTAGGGAACGGAGTTTGTGGCTAGGGAATGGAGTTTGTGGCTAGGGAACGGATTTTGTGGCTAGGAACCGGAGTTTGTGGCTAGGGAACGGAGTTTGTGGCGGGGAACGGAGTTTGTGGCTAGGGAACGGAGTTTGTGGCTAGTGAACGGAGTTTGTGGCTAGGGAACGGAGTTTGTGGCGGGGAACGGAGTTTGTGGCTAGGGAACGGAGTTTGTGGCGGGGAACGGAGTTTGTGGCTAGGAACCGGAGTTTGTGGCTAGGGAACAGAGTTTGTGGCGGGGAACGGAATTTGTGGCTAGGGAACGGAGTTTGTGGCTAGGGAACGGAGTTTGTGGCGGGGAACGGAGTTTGTGGCGGGGAACGGAGTTTGTGGCTAGGGAACGGAGTTTGTGGCTAGGGAACGGAGTTTGTAGCTAGGGAACGGAGTTTGTGGCGAGGGAACAGAGTTTGTGGCTAGGAACCGGAGTTTGTGGCTAGGGAACGGAGTTTGTGGTGTGGAACGGAGATTGTGGCTAGGAACCGGAGTTTGTGGCTAGGGAACGGAGTTTGTGGCGGGGAACGGAATTTGTGGCTAGGGAACGGAGTTTGTGGCTAGGGAACGGAGTTTGTGGCGGGGAACGGAGTTTGTGGCGGGGAACGGAGTTTGTGGCTAGGGAACAGAGTTTGTGGCTAGGGAACGGAGTTTGTGGCGGGGAACAGAGTTTGTGGCTAGGAAACGGAATTTGTGGCTAGGGAACGGAGTTTGTGGCGGGGAACGGAGTTTGTGGCTAGGGAACGGAGTTTGTGGCTAGGAACCGGAGTTTGTGGCTCGGGAATGGAGTTTGTGGCTAGGGAACGGAGTTTGTGGCGAGGAACCGGAGTTTGTAGCGAGGGAACGGAGTTTGTGGCGAGGGAACGGAGTTTGAGGCTAGGGACCGGAGTTTGTGGCGGGGAACGGAGTTTGTGGCTAGGGAACGGTGTTTGTGGCTAGGGATCGGAGTTTGTGGCTAGGGAACGGAGTTTGTGGCTAGGGAACGGAGTTTGTGGCTAGGGAACGAAGTTTGTGGTGGGGAACGGAGTTTGTGGCTAGGGAACTGAGTTTGTGGCTAGGGAACGGAGTTAGTGGCGGGGAACGGAGCTTGTGGCGGGGAACGGAGTTTGTGGCTAGGGAACGGAGTTTGTAGCTAGTGAACGGAGTTTGTGGCTAGGAACCGGAGTTTGTAGCGAGGGAACGGAGTTTGTGGCGAGGGAACGGAGTTTGAGGCTAGGGACCGGAGTTTGTGGCGGGGAACGGAGTTTGTGGCTAGGGAACGGTGTTTGTGGCTAGGGATCGGAGTTTGTGGCTAGGGAACGGAGTTTGTGGCTAGGGAACGGAGTTTGTGGCTAGGGAACGAAGTTTGTGGTGGGGAACGGAGTTTGTGGCTAGGGAACTGAGTTTGTGGCTAGGGAACGGAGTTTGTGGCTAGGGAACGGAGTTTGTGGCTAGGGAACGGAGTTTGTGGCTAGGGAACGGAGTTTGTGGCTAGGGAGCGGAGTTTGTGGCTAGGGAACGGAGTTTGTGGCTAGGGACCGGAGTTTGTGGCGGGGAACAGAGTTTGTGGCGGGGACCGGAGGTTGTGGCGAGGGAACGGAGTTTGTGGCTAGGGAACGGAGTTTGTGGCTTGGGAACGGAGTTTGTGGCGGGGAATGGAGTTTGTGGCTAGGGAACGGAGTTTGTGGCGGGGAACGGAGTTTGTGGCTAGGGAACGGAGTTTGTGCCTAGGGAATGGAGTTTGTGGTGGGGAACGGAGTTTGTGGCTAGGGAACGGAGTTTGTGCCTCGGGAACGGAGTTTGTGGCTAGGGAACGGAGATTGTGGCTAGGGAACGGATTTTCTGGCTAGGGAACGGAGTTTGTGGCGGGGTACGGAGTTTGTGGCGGGGAACGGAGTTTGTGGCTAGGGAACGGAGTTTGTGGCGGGGAACGGAGTTTGTGGCGGGAAACGGAGTTTGTGTCTAGGGAACGGAGTTTGTGGCTAGGGAACGGAGTTTGTGGCTAGGGAACGGAGTTTGTGGCGAGGAACGGAGTTTGTGGCTAGGAAACGGAGTTTGTGGCTTGGGAACGGAGTTTGTGGCTAGGGAACGGAGTTTGTGGCGAGGAACGGAGTTTGTGGCTAGGGAACGGATTTTGTGCGAGGGAATGGAGTTTGTGGCTAGGGAACGGAGTTTGTGGCTAGGGAACGGAGTTTGTGGCTAGGGAACGGAGTTTGTGGCTAGGGAACGGAGTTTGTGGCTAGGAACCGGAGTTTGTGGCTAGGGAATGGAGTTTGTGGCTAGGGAACGGAGGTTGTGGCGGGGAACGGAGTTTGTGGCTAGGAACCGGAGTTTGTGGCTTGGGAACGGAGTTTGTGGAGGGGAACGGAATTTATGGCTAGGGAACGGAGTTTGTGGCGGGGAACGGAGTTTGTGGCTAGGGAACGGAGTTTGTGGCTAGGGAACGGAGTTTGTGGCTAGGAACCGGAGTTTGTGGCTAGGGAACGGAGATTGTGGCTAGGAACCGGAGTTTGTGGCTAGGGAACTGAGTTTGTGGTGTGGAACGGAGTTTGTGGCTAGGAACCGGAGTTTGTGGCTAGGGAACGGAGTTTGTGGCTAGGGAACGGAGTTTGTGGCTAGGGAACGGAGTTTGTGGCTAGGGAACGGAGTTTGTGGCTAGGGAGCGGAGTTTGTGGCAAGGGAACGGAGTTTGTGGCTAGGGACCGGAGTTTGTGGCGGGGAACAGAGTTTGTGGTGGGGACCGGAGGTTGTGGCGAGGGAACGGAGTTTGTGGCTAGGGAACGGAGTTTGTGGCTTGGGAACGGAGTTTGTGGCGGGGAATGGAGTTTGTGGCTAGGGAACGGAGTTTGTGGCGGGGAACGGAGTTTGTGGCTAGGGAACGGAGTTTGTGCCTAGGGAACGGAGTTTGTGCTGGGGAACGGAGTTTGTGGCTAGGGAACGGAGTTTGTGCCTCGGGAACGGAGTTTGTGGCTAGGGAACGGAGATCTTGGCTAGGGAACGGATTTTCTGGCTAGGGAACGGAGTTTGGGGCGGGGTACGGAGTTTGTGGCGGGGAACGGAGTTTGTGGCTAGGGAACGGAGTTTGTGGCGGGGAACGGAGTTAGTGGCGGGAAACGGAGTTTGTGTCTAGGGAACGGAGTTTGTGGCTAGGGAACGGAGTTTGTGGCTAGGGAACGGAGTTTGTGGCGAGGAACGGAGTTTGTGGCTAGGAAACGGAGTTTGTGGCTTGGGAACGGAGTTTGTGGCTAGGGAACGGAGTTTGTGGCGAGGAACGGAGTTTGTGGCTAGGGAACGGATTTTGTGCGAGGGAACGGAGTTTGTGGCTAGGGAACGGAGTTTGTGGCTAGGGAACGGAGTTTGTGGCTAGGGAACGGAGTTTGTGGCTAGGGAACAGAGTTTGTGGCTAGGAACCGGAGTTTGTGGCTAGGGAATGGAGTTTGTGGCGGGGTACGGAGTTTGTGGCGGGGAACGGAGTTTGTGGCTAGGGAACGGAGTTTGTGGCGGGGAACGGAGTTTGTGGCGGGAAACGGAGTTTGTGTCTAGGGAACGGAGTTTGTGGCTAGGGAACGGAGTTTGTGGCTAGGGAACGGAGTTTGTGGCGAGGAACGGAGTTTGTGGCTAGGAAACGGAGTTTGTGGCTTGGGAACGGAGTTTGTGGCTAGGGAACGGAGTTTGTGGCGAGGAACGGAGTTTGTGGCTAGGGAACGGATTTTGTGCGAGGGAATGGAGTTTGTGGCTAGGGAACGGAGTTTGTGGCTAGGGAACGGAGTTTGTGGCTAGGGAACGGAGTTTGTGGCTAGGGAACGGAGTTTGTGGCTAGGAACCGGAGTTTGTGGCTAGGGAATGGAGTTTGTGGCTAGGGAACGGAGGTTGTGGCGGGGAACGGAGTTTGTGGCTAGGAACCGGAGTTTGTGGCTTGGGAACGGAGTTTGTCAAGGGGAACGGAATTTATGGCTAGGGAACGGAGTTTGTGGCGGGGAACGGAGTTTGTGGCTAGGAACCGGAGTTTGTGGCTAGGGAACGGAGATTGTGGCTAGGAACCGGAGTTTGTGGCTAGGGAACTGAGTTTGTGGTGTGGAACGGAGTTTGTGGCTAGGAACCGGAGTTTGTGGCTAGGGAACGGAGTTTGTGGCTAGGGAACGGAGTTTGTGGCTAGGGAACGGAGTTTGTGGCTAGGGAACGGAGTTTGTGGCTAGGGAGCGGAGTTTGTGGCAAGGGAACGGAGTTTGTGGCTAGGGACCGGAGTTTGTGGCGGGGAACAGAGTTTGTGGTGGGGACCGGAGGTTGTGGCGAGGGAACGGAGTTTGTGGCTAGGGAACGGAGTTTGTGGCTTGGGAACGGAGTTTGTGGCGGGGAATGGAGTTTGTGGCTAGGGAACGGAGTTTGTGGCGGGGAACGGAGTTTGTGGCTAGGGAACGGAGTTTGTGCCTAGGGAACGGAGTTTGTGCTGGGGAACGGAGTTTGTGGCTAGGGAACGGAGTTTGTGCCTCGGGAACGGAGTTTGTGGCTAGGGAACGGAGATCTTGGCTAGGGAACGGATTTTCTGGCTAGGGAACGGAGTTTGGGGCGGGGTACGGAGTTTGTGGCGGGGAACGGAGTTTGTGGCTAGGGAACGGAGTTTGTGGCGGGGAACGGAGTTTGTGGCTAGGGAACGGAGTTTGTGCCTAGGGAACGGAGTTTGTGCTGGGGAACGGAGTTTGTGGCTAGGGAACGGAGTTTGTGCCTCGGGAACGGAGTTTGTGGCTAGGGAACGGAGATCTTGGCTAGGGAACGGATTTTCTGGCTAGGGAACGGAGTTTGGGGCGGGGTACGGAGTTTGTGGCGGGGAACGGAGTTTGTGGCTAGGGAACGGAGTTTGTGGCGGGGAACGGAGTTAGTGGCGGGAAACGGAGTTTGTGTCTAGGGAACGGAGTTTGTGGCTAGGGAACGGAGTTTGTGGCTAGGGAACGGAGTTTGTGGCGAGGAACGGAGTTTGTGGCTAGGAAACGGAGTTTGTGGCTTGGGAACGGAGTTTGTGGCTAGGGAACGGAGTTTGTGGCGAGGAACGGAGTTTGTGGCTAGGGAACGGATTTTGTGCGAGGGAACGGAGTTTGTGGCTAGGGAACGGAGTTTGTGGCTAGGGAACGGAGTTTGTGGCTAGGGAACGGAGTTTGTGGCTAGGGAACAGAGTTTGTGGCTAGGAACCGGAGTTTGTGGCTAGGGAATGGAGTTTGTGGCTAGGGAACAGAGGTTGTGGCGGGGAACGGAGTTTGTGGCTAGGAACCGGAGTTTGTGGCTTGGGAACGGAGTTTGTGGAGGGGAACGGAATTTATGGCTAGGGAACGGAGTTTGTGGCGGGGAACGGAGTTTGTGGCTAGGGAACGGAGTTTGTGGCTAGGGAACGGAGTTTGTGGCTAAGAACCGGAGTTTGTGGCGAGGGAACGGAGTTTGTGGCTAGGAACCGGAGTTTGTGGCTAGGGAACGGAGTTTGTGGTGTGGAACGGAGTTTGTGGCTAGGAACCGGAGTTTGTGGCTAGGGAACGGAGTTTGTGGCTAGGGAACAGAGTTTGTGGCTGGGGAACGGAGTTTGTGGCTAGGGAACGGAGTTTGTGGCTAGGGAACGAGGTTTGTGGCTAGGGAACGGAGTTTGTGGCTAGGAACCGGAGTTTGTGGCTAGGGAACGGAGTTTGTGGCGGGGAACGGAGTTTGTGGCTAGGGAACGGAGTTTGTGGCTCGGGAACGGAGTTTGTGGCGGGGAACGGAGTTTGTGGTGGGGAACAGAGTTTGTGGCTAGGGAACGGAGTTTGTGGCTAGGGAACGGAGTTTGTGGCTAGGGAACGGATTTTGTGGCTAGGAACCGGAGTTTGTGGCGGGGAACGGAGTTTGTGGCTAGGGAACGGAGTTTGTGGCGGGGAACGGAGTTTGTGGCTAGGGAACGGAGTTTGTGGCTAGGGAACGGAGTTTGTGGCTAGGGAACGGAGTTTGTGGCGGGGAACGGAGTTTGTGGCTAGGAACCGGAGTTTGTGGCTAGGGAACAGAGTTTGTGGCGGGGAACGGAATTTGTGGCTAGGGAACGGAGTTTGTGGCCAGGGAATGGAGTTTGTGGCGGGGAACGGAGTTTGTGGCGGGGAACGGAGTTTGTGGCTAGGGAACGGAGTTTGTGGCTCGGGAATGGAGTTTGTGGCGGGGAACGGAGTTTGTGGCTAGGGAACGGAGATTGTGGCTAGGGAACGGAGTTTATGGTGGGGAACGGAGTTTGTGGCGGGGAACGGAGTTTGTGGCAAGGGAACGGAGTTTGTGGCTAGGGAACGGAGTTTGTGGCTAGGGAACGGAGTTTGTGGCTAGGAACCGGAGTTTGTGGCGGGGAACGGAGTTTGTGGCTAGGGAACGGAGTTTGTGGCGGGGAACGGAGTTTGTGGCTCGGGAACGGAGTTTGTGGCGGGGAACGGAGTTTGTGGCAAGGGAACGGAGTTTGTGGCTAGGGAACGGAGTTTGTGGCTAGGGAACGGAGTTTGTGGCGGGGAACGGAGTTTGTGGCTAGGGAATGGTATTTGTGGCGGGGAACGGAGTTTGTGGCTAGGGAACAGAGTTTGTGGCTAGGGAACGGAGTTTGTGGCGGGGAACGGAGTTTGTGGCGCGGAACGGAGTTTGTGGCTAGGGAACGGAGTTTGTGGCAAGGGAACGGAGTTTGTGGCTAGCGAACGGAGTTTGTGGCTAGGAACCGGAGTTTGTGGCTAGGGAACGGAGTTTGTGGCGAGGGAACGGAGTTTGTGGCTAGGGACCGGAGTTTGTGGCGGGGAACGGAGTTTGTGGCTAGGGAACGGTGTTTGTGGCTGGGGAACGGAGTTTGTGGCTAGGGAACGGAGTTTGTGGCGGGGAACGGAGTTTGTGGTGGGGAACGGAGTTTGTGGCTAGGGAACGGAGTTTGTGGCTAGGGAACGGAGTTTCTGGCTAGGGAACGGAGTTTGTGGCTAGGGAACGGAGTTTGTGGCTAGGGAACGGAGTTTGTGGTTAGGGAACGGAGTTTGTGGCGGGGAATGGAGTTTGTGGCTAGGGAACGGAGTTTGTGGAGGGGAACGGAATTTATGGCTAGGGAACGGAGTTTGTGGCGGGGAACGGAGTTTGTGGCTAGGGAACGGAGTTTGTGGCTAGGGAACGGAGTTTGTGGCTAGGGAACGGAGTTTGTGGCTAGGGAACGGAGTTTGTGGCTAGGAACCGGAGTTTGTGGCTAGGGAATGGAGTTTGTGGTGTGGAACGGAGTTTGTGGCTAGGAACCGGAGTTTGTGGCTAGGGAACGGAGTTTGTGGTGGGGAACGGAATTTGTGGCTCGGGAACGGAGTTTGTGGCTAGGGAACGGAGTTTGTGGCGGGGAACGGAGTTTGTGGCGGGGAACGGAGTTTGTGGCTAGGAAACGGAGTTTGTGGCTAGGGAACGGAGTTTGTGGCGGGGAACGGAGTTTGTGGCTAGGGACCGGAGTTTGTGGCTAGGAACCGGAGTTTGTGGCTCGGGAATGGAGTTTGTGGCTAGGGAACGGAGTTTGTGGCTAGGAACCGGAGTTTGTAGCGAGGGAACGGAGTTTGTGGCGAGGGAACGGAGTTTGTGGCTAGGGACCGGAGTTTGTGGCGGGGAACGGAGTTTGTGGCTAGGGAACGGTGTTTGTGGCTAGGGATCGGAGTTTGTGGCTAGGGAACGGAGTTTGTGGCTAGGGAACGGAGTTTGTGGCTAGGGAACGAAGTTTGTGGTGGGGAACGGAGTTTGTGGCTAGGGAACTGAGTTTGTGGCTAGGGAACGGAGTTAGTGGCGGGGAACGGAGCTTGTGGCGGGGAACGGAGTTTGTGGCTAGGGAACGGAGTTTGTAGCTAGTGAACGGAGTTTGTGGCTAGGGAACGGAGTTTGTGGCTAGGGAACGGAGTTTGTGGCTAGGGAACGGAGTTTGTGGCTAGGGAACGGAGTTTGTGGCTAGGGAACGGAGTTTGTGGCTAGGGAGCGGAGTTTGTGGCTAGGGAACGGAGTTTGTGGCTAGGGACCGGAGTTTGTGGCGGGGAACAGAGTTTGTGGCGGGGACCGGAGGTTGTGGCGAGGGAACGGAGTTTGTGGCTAGGGAACGGAGTTTGTGGCTTGGGAACGGAGTTTGTGGCGGGGAATGGAGTTTGTGGCTAGGGAACGGAGTTTGTGGCGGGGAACGGAGTTTGTGGCTAGGGAACGGAGTTTGTGCCTAGGGAATGGAGTTTGTGGTGGGGAACGGAGTTTGTGGCTAGGGAACGGAGTTTGTGCCTCGGGAACGGAGTTTGTGGCTAGGGAACGGAGATTGTGGCTAGGGAACGGATTTTCTGGCTAGGGAACGGAGTTTGTGGCGGGGTACGGAGTTTGTGGCGGGGAACGGAGTTTGTGGCTAGGGAACGGAGTTTGTGGCGGGGAACGGAGTTTGTGGCGGGAAACGGAGTTTGTGTCTAGGGAACGGAGTTTGTGGCTAGGGAACGGAGTTTGTGGCTAGGGAACGGAGTTTGTGGCGAGGAACGGAGTTTGTGGCTAGGAAACGGAGTTTGTGGCTTGGGAACGGGGTTTGTGGCTAGGGAACGGAGTTTGTGGCGAGGAACGGAGTTTGTGGCTAGGGAACGGATTTTGTGCGAGGGAACGGAGTTTGTGGCTAGGGAACGGAGTTTGTGGCTAGGGAACGGAGTTTGTGGCTAGGGAACGGAGTTTGTGGCTAGGAACCGGAGCTTGTGGCTAGGGAATGGAGTTTGTGGCTAGGGAACGGAGGTTGTGGCGGGGAACGGAGTTTGTGGCTAGGAACCGGAGTTTGTGGCTTGGGAACGGAGTTTGTGGAGGGGAACGGAATTTATGGCTAGGGAACGGAGTTTGTGGCGGGGAACGGAGTTTGTGGCTAGGGAACGGAGTTTGTGGCTAGGGAACGTAGTTTGTGGCTAGGAACCGGAGTTTGTGGCTAGGGAACGGAGTTTGTGGCTAGGAACCGGAGTTTGTGGCTAGGGAACGGAGTTTGTGGTGTGGAACGGAGTTTGTGGCTAGGAACCGGAGTTTGTGGCTAGGGAACGGAGTTTGTGGCTAGGGAACGGAGTTTGTGGCTAGGGAACGGAGTTTGTGGCTAGGGAACGGAGTTTGTGGCTAGGGAACGGAGTTTGTGGCTAGGGAGCGGAGTTTGTGGCTAGGGAACGGAGTTTGTGGCTAGGGACCGGAGTTTGTGGCGGGGAACAGAGTTTGTGGCGGGGACCGGAGGTTGTGGCGAGGGAACGGAGTTTGTGACTAGGGAACGGAGTTTGTGGCTTGGGAACGGAGTTTGTGGCGGGGAATGGAGTTTGTGGCTAGGGAACGGAGTTTGTGGCGGGGAACGGAGTTTGTGGCTAGGAAACGGAGTTTGTGCCTAGGGAACGGAGTTTGTGGTGGGGAACGGAGTTTGTGGCTAGGGAACGGAGTTTGTGCCTCGGGAACGGAGTTTGTGGCTAGGGAACGGAGATCTTGGCTAGGGAACGGATTTTCTGGCTAGGGAACGGAGTTTCTGGCGGGGTACGGAGTTTGTGGCGGGGAACGGAGTTTGTGGCTAGGGAATGGAGTTTGTGGCGGGGAACGGAGTTTGTGGCGGGAAACGGAGTTTGTGTCTAGGGAACGGAGTTTGTGGCTAGGGAACGGAGTTTGTGGCTAGGGAACGGAGTTTGTGGCGAGGAACGGAGTTTGTGGCTAGGAAACGGAGTTTGTGGCTTGGGAACGGAGTTTGTGGCTAGGGAACGGAGTTTGTGGCGAGGAACGGAGTTTGTGGCTAGTGAACGGATTTTGTGTGAGGGAACGGAGTTTGTGGCTAGGGAACGGAGTTTGTGGCTAGGGAACGGAGTTTGTGGCTAGGGAACGGAGTTTGTGGCTAGGAACCGGAGTTTGTGGCTAGGGAATGGAGTTTGTGGCTAGGGAACGGAGGTTGTGGCGGGGAACGGAGTTTGTGCCTAGGAACCGGAGTTTGTGGCTTGGGAACGGAGTTTGTGGAGGGGAACGGAATTTATGGCTAGGGAACGGAGTTTGTGGCGGGGAACGGAGTTTGTGGCTAGGGAACGGAGTTTGTGGCTAGGGAACGGAGTTTGTGGCTAGGAACCGGAGTTTGTGGCGAGGGAACGGAGTTTGTGGCTAGGAACCGGAGTTTGTGGCTAGGGAACGGAGTTTGTGGTGTGGAACGGAGTTTGTGGCTAGGAACCGGAGTTTGTGGCTAGGGAACGGAGTTTGTGGCTAGGGAACAGAGTTTGTGGCTGGGGAACGGAGTTTGTGGCTAGGGAACGGAGTTTGTGGCTAGGGAACGAGGTTTGTGGCTAGGGAACGGAGTTTGTGGCTAGGAACCGGAGTTTGTGGCTAGGGAACGGAGTTTGTGGTGGGGAACGGAGTTTGTGGCTAGGGAACGGAGTTTGTGGCTCGGGAACGGAGTTTGTGGCGGGGAACGGAGTTTGTGGCGGGGAACAGAGTTTGTGGCTAGGGAACGGAGTTTGTGGCTAGGGAACGGAGTTTGTGGCTAGGGAACGGATTTTGTGGATAGGAACCGGAGTTTGTGGCGGGGAACGGAGTTTGTGGCTAGGGAACGGAGTTTGTGGCGGGGAACGGAGTTTGTGGCTAGGGAACGGAGTTTGTGGCTAGGGAACGGAGTTTGTGGCTAGGGAACGGAGTTTGTGGCGGGGAACGGAGTTTGTGGCTAGGAACCGGAGTTTGTGGCTAGGGAACAGAGTTTGTGGCCGGGAACGGAATTTGTGGCTAGGGAACGGAGTTTGTGGCTAGGGAACGGAGTTTGTGGCGGGGAACGGAGTTTGTGGCGGGGAACGGAGTTTGTGGCTAGGGAACGGAGTTTGTGGCTCGGGAACGGAGTTTGTGGCGGGGAACGGAGTTTGTGGCTAGGGAACGGAGATTGTGGCTAGGGAACGGAGTTTGTGGTGGGGAACGGAGTTTGTGGCGGGGAACGGAGTTTGTGGCAAGGGAACGGAGTTTGTGGCTAGGGAACGGAGTTTGTGGCTAGGGAACGGAGTTTGTGGCTAGGAACCGGAGTTTGTGGCGGGGAACGGAGTTTGTGGCTAGGGAACAGAGTTTGTGGCGGGGAACGGAGTTTGTGGCTCGGGAACGGAGTTTGTGGCGGGGAACGGAGTTTGTTGCAAGGGAACGGAGTTTGTGGCTAGGGAACGGAGTTTGTGGCTAGGGAACGGAGTTTGTGGCGGGGAACGGAGTTTGTGGCAAGGGAATGGTATTTGTGGCGGGGAACGGAGTTTGTGGCTAGGGAACAGAGTTTGTGGCTAGGGAACGGAGTTTGTGGCGGGGAACGGAGTTTGTGGCACGGAACGGAGTTTGTGGCTAGGGAACGGAGTTTGTGGCAAGGGAACGGAGTTTGTGGCTAGCGAACGGAGTTTGTGGCTAGGAACCGGAGTTTGTGGCTAGGGAACGGAGTTTGTGGCGAGGGAACGGAGTTTGTGGCTAGGGACCGGAGTTTGTGGCGGGGAACGGAGTTTGTGGCTAGGGAACGGTGTTTGTGGCTGGGGATCGGAGTTTGTGGCAAGGGAACGGAGTTTGTGGCTAGGAACCGGAGTTTGTGCCTAGGGAATGGAGTTTGTGGCTAGGGAACGGAGGTTGTGGCGGGGAACGGAGTTTGTGGCTAGGAACCGGAGTTTGTGGCTTGGGAACGGAGTTTGTGGAGGGGAACGGAATTTATGGCTAGGGAACGGAGTTTGTGGCGGGGAACGGAGTTTGTGGCTAGGGAACGGAGTTTGTGGCTAGGGAACGGAGTTTGTGGCTAGGAACCGGAGTTTGTGGCGAGGGAACGGAGTTTGTGGCTAGGAACCGGAGTTTGTGGCTAGGGAACGGAGTTTGTGGTGTGGAACGGAGTTTGTGGCTAGGAACCGGAGTTTGTGGCTAGGGAACGGAGTTTGTGGCTAGGGAACAGAGTTTGTGGCTGGGGAACGGAGTTTGTGGCTAGGGAACGGAGTTTGTGGCTAGGGAACGAGGTTTGTGGCTAGGGAACGGAGTTTGTGGGTAGGAACCGGAGTTTGTGGCTAGGGAACGGAGTTTGTGGTGGGGAACGGAGTTTGTGGCTAGGGAACGGAGTTTGTGGCTCGGGAACGGAGTTTGTGGCGGGGAACGGAGTTTGTGGCGGGGAACAGAGTTTGTGGCTAGGGAACGGAGTTTGTGGCTAGGGAACGGAGTTTGTGGCTAGGGAACGGATTTTGTGGCTAGGAACCGGAGTTTGTGGCGGGGAACGGAGTTTGTGGCTAGGGAACGGAGTTTGTGGCGGGGAACGGAGTTTGTGGCTAGGGAACGGAGTTTGTGGCTAGGGAACGGAGTTTGTGGCTAGGGAACGGAGTTTGTGGCGGGGAACGGAGTTTGTGGCTAGGAACCGGAGTTTGTGGCTAGGGAACAGAGTTTGTGGCGGGGAACGGAATTTGTGGCTAGGGAACGGAGTTTGTGGCTAGGGAACGGAGTTTGTGGCGGGGAACGGAGTTTGTGGTGGGGAACGGAGTTTGTGGCTAGGGAACGGAGTTTGTGGCTCGGGAACGGAGCTTGTGGCGGGGAACGGAGTTTGTGGCTAGGGAACGGAGATTGTGGCTAGGGAACGGAGTTTGTGGTGGGGAACGGAGTTTGTGGCGGGGAACGGAGTTTGTGGCAAGGGAACGGAGTTTGTGGCTAGGGAACGGAGTTTGTGGCTAGGGAACGGAGTTTGTGGCTAGGAACCGGAGTTTGTGGCGGGGAACGGAGTTTGTGGCTAGGGAACGGAGTTTGTGGCGGGGAACGGAGTTTGTGGCTCGGGAACGGAGTTTGTGGTGGGGAACGGAGTTTGTGGCAAGGGAACGGAGTTTGTGGCTAGGAACGGAGTTTGTGGCTAGGGAACGGAGTTTGTGGCGGGGAACGGAGTTTGTGGCTAGGGAATGGTATTTGTGGCGGGGAACGGAGTTTGTGGCTAGGGAACAGAGTTTGTGGCTAGGGAACGGAGTTTGTGGCGGGGAACGGAGTTTGTGGCGCGGAACGGAGTTTGTGGCTAGGGAACGGAGTTTGTGGCAAGGGAACGGAGTTTGTGGCTAGCGAACGGAGTTTGTGGCTAGGAACCGGAGTTTGTGGCTAGGGAACGGAGTTTGTGGCGAGGGAACGGAGTTTGTGGCTAGGGACCAGAGTTTGTGGCGGGGAACGGAGTTTGTGGCTAGGGAACGGTGTTTGTGGCTGGGGATCGGAGTTTGTGGCTAGGGAACGGAGTTTGTGGCTAGGGAACGGAGTTTGTGGCGGGGAACGGAGTTTGTGGCTAGGGAACGGAGTTAATGGCGGGGAACGGAGTTTGTGGTGGGGAACGGAGTTTGTGGCTAGGGAACGGAGTTTGTGGCTAGGGAACGGAGTTTCTGGCTAGGGAACGGAGTTTGTGGCTAGGGAACGGAGTTTGTGGCTAGGGAACGGAGTTTGTGGTTAGGGAACGGAGTTTGTGGCGGGGAATGGAGTTTGTGGCTAGGGAACGGAGTTTGTGGAGGGGAACGGAATTTATGGCTAGGGAACGGAGTTTGTGGCGGGGAACGGAGTTTGTGGCTAGGGAACGGAGTTTGTGGCTAGGGAACGGAGTTTGTGGCTAGGGAACGGAGTTTGTGGCTAGGAACCGGAGTTTGTGGCTAGGGAACGGAGTTTGTGGCTAGGAACCGGAGTTTGTGGCTAGGGAATGGAGTTTGTGGTGTGGAACGGAGTTTGTGGCTAGGAACCGGAGTTTGTGGCTAGGGAACGGAGTTTGTGGTGGGGAACGGAATTTGTGGCTCGGGAACGGAGTTTGTGGCTAGGGAACGGAGTTTGTGGCGGGGAACGGAGTTTGTGGTGGGGAACGGAGTTTGTGGCTAGGAAACGGAGTTTGTGGCTAGGGAACGGAGTTTGTGGCGGGGAACGGAGTTTGTGGCTAGGGAACGGAGTTTGTGGCTAGGAACCGGAGTTTGTGGCTCGGGAATGGAGTTTGTGGCTAGGGAACGGAGTTTGTGGCTAGGAACCGGAGTTTGTAGCGAGGGAACGGAGTTTGTGGCGAGGGAACAGAGTTTGTGGCTAGGGACCGGAGTTTGTGGCGGGGAACGGAGTTTGTGGCTAGGGAACGGTGTTTGTGGCTAGGGATCGGAGTTTGTGGCTAGGGAACGGAGTTTGTGGCTAGGGAACGGAGTTTGTGGCTAGGGAACGAAGTTTGTGGTGGGGAACGGAGTTTGTGGCTAGGGAACTGAGTTTGTGGCTAGGGAACGGAGTTAGTGGCGGGGAACGGAGCTTGTGGCGGGGAATGGAGTTTGTGGCTAGGGAACGGAGTTTGTAGCTAGTGAACGGAGTTTGTGGCTAGGGAACGGAGTTTGTGGCTAGGGAACGGAGTTTGTGGCTAGGGAACGGAGTTTGTGGCTAGGGAACGGAGTTTGTGGCTAGGGAACGGAGTTTGTGGCTAGGGAGCGGAGTTTGTGGCTAGGGAACGGAGTTTGTGGCTAGGGACCGGAGTTTGTGGCGGGGAACAGAGTTTGTGGCGGGGACCGGAGGTTGTGGCGAGGGAACGGAGTTTGTGGCTAGGGAACGGAGTTTGTGGCTTGGGAACGGAGTTTGTGGCGGGGAATGGAGTTTGTGGCTAGGGAATGGAGTTTGTGGCGGGGAACGGAGTTTGTGGCTAGGGAACGGAGTTTGTGCCTAGGGAATGGAGTTTGTGGTGGGGAACGGAGTTTGTGGCTAGGGAACGGAGTTTGTGCCTCGGGAACGGAGTTTGTGGCTAGGGAACGGAGATTGTGGCTAGGGAACGGATTTTCTGGCTAGGGAACGGAGTTTGTGGCGGGGTACGGAGTTTGTGGCGGGGAACGGAGTTTGTGGCTAGGGAACGGAGTTTGTGGCGGGGAACGGTGTTTGTGGCGGGAAACGGAGTTTGTGTCTAGGGAACGGAGTTTGTGGCTAGGGAACGGAGTTTGTGGCTAGGGAACGGAGTTTGTGGCGAGGAACGGAGTTTGTGGCTAGGAAACGGAGATTGTGGCTTGGGAACGGAGTTTGTGGCTAGGGAACGGAGTTTGTGGCGAGGAACGGAGTTTGTGGCTAGGGAACGGATTTTGTGCGAGGGAACGGAGTTTGTGGCTAGGGAACGGAGTTTGTGGCTAGGGAACGGAGTTTGTGGCTAGGGAACGGAGTTTGTGGCTAGGGAACGGAGTTTGTGGCTAGGAACCGGAGTTTGTGGCTAGGGAATGGAGTTTGTGGCTAGGGAACGGAGGTTGTGGCCGGGAACGGAGTTTGTGGCTAGGAAACGGAGTTTGTGGCTTGGGAACGGAGTTTGTGGAGGGGAACGGAATTTATGGCTAGGGAACGGAGTTTGTGGCGGGGAACGGAGTTTGTGGCTAGGGAACGGAGTTTGTGGCTAGGGAACGGAGTTTGTGGCTAGGAACCGGAGTTTGTGGCTAGGGAACGGAGTTTGTGGCTAGGAACCGGAGTTTGTGGCTAGGGAACGGAGTTTGTGGTGTGGAACGGAGTTTGTGGCTGGGAACCGGAGTTTGTGGCTAGGGAACGGAGTTTGTGGCTAGGGAACGGAGTTTGTGGCTAGGGAACGGAGTTTGTGGCTAGGGAACAGAGTTTGTGGCTAGGGAACGGAGTTTGTGGCTAGGGAGCGGAGTTTGTGGCTAGGGAACGGAGTTTGTGGCTAGGGACCGGAGTTTGTGGCGGGGAACAGAGTTTGTGGCGGGGACCGGAGGTTGTGGCGAGGGAACGGAGTTTGTGGCTAGGGAACGGAGTTTGTGGCTTGGGAACGGAGTTTGTGGCGGGGAATGGAGTTTGTGGCTAGGGAGCGGAGTTTGTGGCGGGGAACGGAGTTTGTGGCTAGGGAACGGAGTTTGTGCCTAGGGAACGGAGTTTGTGGTGGGGAACGGAGTTTGTGGCTAGGGAACGGAGTTTGTGCCTCGGGAACGGAGTTTGTGGCTAGGGAACGGAGATCTTGGCTAGGGAACGGATTTTCTGGCTAGGGAACGGAGTTTGTGGCGGGGTACGGAGTTTGTGGCGGGGAACGGAGTTTGTGGCTAGGGAACGGAGTTTGTGACGGGGAACGGAGTTTGTGGCGGGAAACGGAGTTTGTGTCTAGGGAACGGAGTTTGTGGCTAGGGAACGGAGTTTGTGGCTAGGGAACGGAGTTTGTGGCGAGGAACGGAGTTTGTGGCTAGGAAACGGAGTTTGTGGCTTGGGAACGGAGTTTGTGGCTAGGGAACGGAGTTTGTGGCGAGGAACGGAGTTTGTGGCTAGGGAACGGATTTTGTGCGAGGGAACGGAGTTTGTGGCTAGGGAACGGAGTTTGTGTCTAGGGAACGGAGTTTGTGGCTAGGGAACGGAGTTTGTGGCTAGGGAATGGAGTTTGTGGCTAGGAACCGGAGTTTGTGGCTAGGGAATGGAGTTTGTGGCTAGGGAACGGAGGTTGTGGTGGGGAACGGAGTTTGTGGCTAGGAACCGGAGTTTGTGGCTTGGGAACGGAGTTTGTGGAGGGGAACGGAATTTATGGCTAGGGAACGGAGTTTGTGGCGGGGAACGGAGTTTGTGGCTAGGGAACGGAGTTTGTGGCTAGGGAACGGAGTTTGTGGCTAGGAACCGGAGTTTGTGGCGAGGGAACGGAGTTTGTGGCTAGGAACCGGAGTTTGTGGCTAGGGAATGGAGTTTGTGGTGTGGAACGGAGTTTGTGGCTAGGAACCGGAGTTTGTGGCTAGGGAACGGAGTTTGTGGCTAGGGAACAGAGTTTGTGGCTGGGGAACGGAGTTTGTGGCTAGGGAACGGAGTTTGTGGCTAGGGAACGAGGTTTGTGGCTAGGGAATGGAGTTTGTGGCTAGGAACCGGAGTTTGTGGCTAGGGAACGGAGTTTGTGGCGGGGAACGGAGTTTGTGGCTAGGGAACGGAGTTTGTGGCTCGGGAACGGAGTTTGTGGCGGGGAACGGAGTTTGTGGCGGGGAACAGAGTTTGTGGCTAGGGAACGGAGTTTGTGGCTAGGGAACGGAGTTTGTGGCTAGGGAACGGATTTTGTGGCTAGGAACCGGAGTTTGTGGCGGGGAACGGAGTTTGTGGCTAGGGAACGGAGTTTGTGGCGGGGAACGGAGTTTGTGGCTAGGGAACGGAGTTTGTGGCTAGGGAACGGAGTTTGTGGCTAGGGAACGGAGTTTGTGGCGGGGAACGGAGTTTGTGGCTAGGAACCGGAGTTTGTGGCTAGGGAACAGAGTTTGTGGCGGGGAACGGAATTTGTGGCTAGGGAACGGAGTTTGTGGCTAGGGAACGGAGTTTGTGGCGGGGAACGGAGTTTGTGGCGGGGAACGGAGTTTGTGGCTAGGGAACTGAGTTTGTGGCTCAGGAACGGAGCTTGTGGCGGGGAACGGAGTTTGTGGCTAGGGAACGGAGATTGTGGCTAGGGAACGGAGTTTGTGGTGGGGAACGGAGTTTGTGGCGGGGAACGGAGTTTGTGGCAAGGGAACGGAGTTTGTGGCTAGGGAACGGAGTTTGTGGCTAGGGAACGGAGTTTGTGGCTAGGAACCGGAGTTTGTGGCGGGGAACGGAGTTTGTGGCTAGGGAACGGAGTTTGTGGCGGGGAACGGAGTTTGTGGCTCGGGAACGGAGTTTGTGGCGGGGAACGGAGTTTGTGGCAAGGGAACGGAGTTTGTGGCTAGGGAACGGAGTTTGTGGCTAGGGAACGGAGTTTGTGGCGGGGAACGGAGTTTGTGGCTAGGGAATGGTATTTGTGGCGGGGAACGGAGTTTGTGGCTAGGGAACAGAGTTTGTGGCTAGGGAACGGAGTTTGTGGCGGGGAACGGAGTTTGTGGCGCGGAACGGAGTTTGTGGCTAGGGAACGGAGTTTGTGGCAAGGGAACGGAGTTTGTGGCTAGCGAACGGAGTTTGTGGCTAGGAACCGGAGTTTGTGGCTAGGGAACGGAGTTTGTGGCGAGGGAACGGAGTTTGTGGCTAGGGACCGGAGTTTGTGGCGGGGAACGGAGTTTGTGGCTAGGGAACGGTGTTTGTGGCTGGGGATCGGAGTTTGTGGCTAGGGAACGGAGTTTGTGGCTAGGGAACGGAGTTTGTGGCGGGGAACGGAGTTTGTGGCTAGGGAACGGAGTTAATGGCGGGGAACGGAGTTTGTGGTGGGGAACGGAGTTTGTGGCTAGGGAACGGAGTTTGTGGCTAGGGAACGGAGTTTCTGGCTAGGGAACGGAGTTTGTGGCTAGGGAACGGAGTTTGTGGCTAGGGAACGGAGTTTGTGGTTAGGGAACAGAGTTTGTGGCGGGGAATGGAGTTTGTGGCTAGGGAACGGAGTTTGTCTAGGGGAACGGAATTTATGGCTAGGGAACGGAGTTTGTGGCGGGGAACGGAGTTTGTGGCTAGGGAACGGAGTTTGTGGCTAGGGAACGGAGTTTGTGGCTAGGGAACGGAGTTTGTGGCTAGGAACCGGAGTTTGTGGCTAGGGAACGGAGTTTGTGGCTAGGAACCGGAGTTTGTGGCTAGGGAATGGAGTTTGTGGTGTGGAACGGAGTTTGTGGCTAGGAACCGGAGTTTGTGGCTAGGGAACGGAGTTTGTGGTGGGGAACGGAATTTGTGGCTCGGGAACGGAGTTTGTGGCTAGGGAACGGAGTTTGTGGCGGGGAACGGAGTTTGTGGCGGGGAACGGAGTTTGTGGCTAGGAAACGGAGTTTGTGGCTAGGGAACGGAGTTTGTGGCGGGGAACGGAGTTTGTGGCTAGGGAACGGAGTTTGTGGCTAGGAACCGGAGTTTGTGGCTCGGGAATGGAGTTTGTGGCTAGGGAACGGAGTTTGTGGCTAGGAACCGGAGTTTGTAGCGAGGGAACGGAGTTTGTGGCGAGGGAACGGAGTTTGTGGCTAGGGACCGGAGTTTGTGGCGGGGAACGGAGTTTGTGGCTAGGGAACGGTGTTTGTGGCTAGGGATCGGAGTTTGTGGCTAGGGAACGGAGTTTGTGGCTAGGGAACGGAGTTTGTGGCTAGGGAACGGAGTTTGTGGTGGGGAACGGAGTTTGTGGCTAGGGAACTGAGTTTGTGGCTAGGGAACGGAGTTAGTGGCGGGGAACGGAGCTTGTGGCGGGGAACGGAGTTTGTGGCTAGGGAACGGAGTTTGTAGCTAGTGAACGGAGTTTGTGGCTAGGGAACGGAGTTTGTGGCTAGGGAACGGAATTTGTGGCTAGGGAACGGAGTTTGTGGCTAGGGAACGGAGTTTGTGGCTAGGGAACGGAGTTTGTGGCTAGGGAGCAGAGTTTGTGGCTAGGGAACGGAGTTTGTGGCTAGGGACCGGAGTTTGTGGCAGGGAACAGAGTTTGTGGCGGGGACCGGAGGTTGTGGCGAGGGAACGGAGTTTGTGGCTAGGGAACGGAGTTTGTGGCTTGGGAACGGAGTTTGTGGCGGGGAATGGAGTTTGTGGCTAGGGAACGGAGTTTGTGGCGGGGAACGGAGTTTGTGGCTAGGGAACGGAGTTTGTGCCTAGGGAATGGAGTTTGTGGTGGGGAACGGAGTTTGTGGCTAGGGAACGGAGTTTGTGCCTTGGGAACGGAGTTTGTGGCTAGGGAACGGAGATTGTGGCTAGGGAACGGATTTTCTGGCTAGGGAACGGAGTTTGTGGCGGGGTACGGAGTTTGTGGCGGGGAACGGAGTTTGTGGCTAGGGAACAGAGTTTGTGGCTAGGGAACGGAGTTTGTGGCGGGGAACGGAGTTTGTGGTGCGGAACGGAGTTTGTGGCTAGGGAACGGAGTTTGTGGCAAGGGAACGGAGTTTGTGGCTAGCGAACGGAGTTTGTGGCTAGGAACCGGAGTTTGTGGCTAGGGAACGGAGTTTGTGGCGAGGGAACGGAGTTTGTGGCTAGGGACCGGAGTTTGTGGCGGGGAACGGAGTTTGTGGCTAGGGAACGGTGTTTGTGGCTGGGGATCGGAGTTTGTGGCTAGGGAACGGAGTTTGTGGCTAGGGAACGGAGTTTGTGGCGGGGAACGGAGTTTGTGGCTAGGGAACGGAGTTAATGGCGGGGAACGGAGTTTGTGGTGGGGAACGGAGTTTGTGGCTAGGGAACGGAGTTTGTGGCTAGGGAACGGAGTTTCTGGCTAGGGAACGGAGTTTGTGGCTAGGGAACGGAGTTTGTGGCTAGGGAACGGAGTTTGTGGTTAGGGAACAGAGTTTGTGGCGGGGAATGGAGTTTGTGGCTAGGGAACGGAGTTTGTGGAGGGGAACGGAATTTATGGCTAGGGAACGGAGTTTGTGGCGGGGAACGGAGTTTGTGGCTAGGGAACGGAGTTTGTGGCTAGGGAACGGAGTTTGTGGCTAGGGAACGGAGTTTGTGGCTAGGAACCGGAGTTTGTGGCGAGGGAACGGAGTTTGTGGCTAGGAACCGGAGTTTGTGGCTAGGGAATGGAGTTTGTGGTGTGGAACGGAGTTTGTGGCTAGGAACCGGAGTTTGTGGCTAGGGAACGGAGTTTGTGGTGGGGAACGGAATTTGTGGCTCGGGAACGGAGTTTGTGGCTAGGGAACGGAGTTTGTGGCGGGGAACGGAGTTTGTGGCGGGGAACGGAGTTTGTGGCTAGGAAACGGAGTTTGTGGCTAGGGAACGGAGTTTGTGGCGGGGAACGGAGTTTGTGGCTAGGGAACGGAGTTTGTGGCTAGGAACCGGAGTTTGTGGCTCGGGAATGGAGTTTGTGGCTAGGGAACGGAGTTTGTGGCTAGGAACCGGAGTTTGTAGCGAGGGAACGGAGTTTGTGGCGAGGGAACGGAGTTTGTGGCTAGGGACCGGAGTTTGTGGCGGGGAACGGAGTTTGTGGCTAGGGAACGGTGTTTGTGGCTAGGGATCGGAGTTTGTGGCTAGGGAACGGAGTTTGTGGCTAGGGAACGGAGTTTGTGGCTAGGGAACGGAGTTTGTGGTGGGGAACGGAGTTTGTGGCTAGGGAACTGAGTTTGTGGCTAGGGAACGGAGTTAGTGGCGGGGAACGGAGCTTGTGGCGGGGAACGGAGTTTGTGGCTAGGGAACGGAGTTTGTAGCTAGTGAACGGAGTTTGTGGCTAGGGAACGGAGTTTGTGGCTAGGGAACGGAGTTTGTGGCTAGGGAACGGAGTTTGTGGCTAGGGAACGGAGTTTGTGGCTAGGGAGCGGAGTTTGTGGCTCGGGAACGGAGTTTGTGGTTGGGACCGGAGTTTGTGGCAGGGAACAGAGTTTGTGGCGGGGACCGGAGGTTGTGGCGAGGGAACGGAGTTTGTGGCTAGGGAACGGAGTTTGTGGCTTGGGAACGGAGTTTGTGGCGGGGAATGGAGTTTGTGGCTAGGGAACGGAGTTTGTGGCGGGGAACGGAGTTTGTGGCTAGGGAACGGAGTTTGTGCCTAGGGAATGGAGTTTGTGGTGGGGAACGGAGTTTGTGGCTAGGGAACGGAGTTTGTGCCTTGGGAACGGAGTTTGTGGCTAGGGAACGGAGATTGTGGCTAGGGAACGGATTTTCTGGCTAGGGAACGGAGTTTGTGGCGGGGTACGGAGTTTGTGGCGGGGAACGGAGTTTGTGGCTAGGGAACGGAGTTTGTGGCGGGGAACGGAGTTTGTGGCGGGAAACGGAGTTTGTGTCTAGGGAACGGAGTTTGTGGCTAGGGAACGGAGTTTGTGGCTAGGGAACGGAGTTTGTGGCGAGGAACGGAGTTTGTGGCTAGGGAACGGAGTTTGTGGCTAGGGAACGGAGTTTGTGGCTAGGAACCGGAGTTTGTGGCTAGGGAATGGAGTTTGTGGCTAGGGAACGGAGGTTGTGGCGGGGAACGGAGTTTGTGGCTAGGAACCGGAGTTTGTGGCTTGGGAACGGAGTTTGTGGAGGGGAACGGAATTTATGGCTAGGGAACGGAGTTTGTGGCGGGGAACGGAGTTTGTGGCTAGTGAACGGAGTTTGTGGCTAGGGAACGGAGTTTGTGGCTAGGAACCGGAGTTTGTGGCTAGGGAACGGAGTTTGTGGCTAGGAACCGGAGTTTGTGGCTCGGGAACGGAGTTTGTGGTGTGGAACGGAGTTTGTGGCTAGGAACCGGAGTTTGTGGCTAGGGAACGGAGTTTGTGGCTAGGGAACGGAGTTTGTGGCTAGGGAACGGAGTTTGTGGCTAGGGAACGGAGTTTGTGGCTAGGGAACGGAGTTTGTGGCTAGGGAGCGGAGTTTGTGGCTAGGGAACGGAGTTTGTGGCTAGGGACCGGAGTTTGTGGCGGGGAACAGAGTTTGTGGCGGGGACCGGAGGTTGTGGCGAGGGAACGGAGTTTGTGGCTAGGGAACGGAGTTTGTGGCTTGGGAACGGAGTTTGTGGCGGGGAATGGAGTTTGTGGCTAGGGAACGGAGTTTGTGGCGGGGAACGGAGTTTGTGGCTAGGGAACGGAGTTTGTGCCTAGGGAACGGAGTTTGTGGTGGGGAACGGAGTTTGTGGCTAGGGAACGGAGTTTGTGCCTCGGGAACGGAGTTTGTGGCTAGGGAACGGAGATCTTGGCTAGGGAACGGATTTTCTGGCTAGGGAACGGAGTTTGTGGCGGGGTACGGAGTTTGTGGCGGGGAACGGAGTTTGTGGCTAGGGAACGGAGTTTGTGGCGGGGAACGGAGTTTGTGGCGGGAAACGGAGTTTGTGTCTAGGGAACGGAGTTTGTGGCTAGGGAACGGAGTTTGTGGCTAGGGAACGGAGTTTGTGGCGAGGAACGGAGTTTGTGGCTAGGAAACGGAGTTTGTGGCTTGGGAACGGAGTTTGTGGCTAGGGAACGGAGTTTGTGGCGAGGAACGGAGTTTGTGGCTAGGGAACGGATTTTGTGCGAGGGAACGGAGTTTGTGGCTAGGGAACGGAGTTTGTGGCTAGGGAACGGAGTTTGTGGCTAGGGAACGGAGTTTGTGGCTAGGGAACGGAGTTTGTGGCTAGGAACCGGAGTTTGTGGCTAGGGAATGGAGTTTGTGGCTAGGGAACGGAGGTTGTGGTGGGGAACGGAGTTTGTGGCTAGGAACCGGAGTTTGTGGCTTGGGAACGGAGTTTGTGGAGGGGAACGGAATTTATGGCTAGGGAACGGAGTTTGTGGCGGGGAACGGAGTTTGTGGCTAGGGAATGGAGTTTGTGGCTAGGGAACGGAGTTTGTGGCTAGGAACCGGAGTTTGTGGCGAGGGAACGGAGTTTGTGGCTAGGAACCGGAGTTTGTGGCTAGGGAACGGAGTTTGTGGTGTGGAACGGAGTTTGTGGCTAGGAACCGGAGTTTGTGGCTAGGGAACGGAGTTTGTGGCTAGGGAACAGAGTTTGTGGCTGGGGAACGGAGTTTGTGGCTAGGGAACGGAGTTTGTGGCTAGGGAACGAGGTTTGTGGCTAGGGAACGGAGTTTGTGGCTAGGAACCGGAGTTTGTGGCTAGGGAACGGAGTTTGTGGCGAGGAACGGAGTTTGTGGCTAGGTAACGGAGTTTGTGGCTCGGGAACGGAGTTTGTGGCGGGGAACGGAGTTTGTGGCGGGGAACAGAGTTTGTGGCTAGGGAACGGAGTTTGTGGCTAGGGAACGGAGTTTGTGGCTAGGGAACGGATTTTGTGGCTAGGAACCGGAGTTTGTGGCGGGGAACGGAGTTTGTGGCTAGGGAACGGAGTTTGTGGCGGGGAACGGAGTTTGTGGCTAGGGAACGGAGTTTGTGGCTAGGGAACGGAGTTTGTGGCTAGGGAACGGAGTTTGTGGCGGGGAACGGAGTTTGTGGCTAGGAACCGGAGTTTGTGGCTAGGGAACAGAGTTTGTGGCAGGGAACGGAATTTGTGGCTAGGGAACGGAGTTTGTGGCTAGGGAACGGAGTTTGTGGCGGGGAACGGAGTTTGTGGCGGGGAACGGAGTTTGTGGCTAGGGAACGGAGTTTGTGGCTCGGGAACGGAGTTTGTGGCGGGGAACGGAGTTTGTGGCTAGGGAACGGAGATTGTGGCTAGGGAACGGATTTTGTGGTGGGGAACGGAGTTTGTGGCGGGGAACGGAGTTTGTGGCAAGGGAACGGAGTTTGTGGCTAGGGAACGGAGTTTGTGGCTAGGGAACGGAGTTTGTGGCTAGGAACCGGAGTTTGTGGCGGGGAACGGAGTTTGTGGCTAGGGAACGGAGTTTCTGGCGGGGAACGGAGTTTGTGGCTCGGGAACGGAGTTTGTGGCGGGGAACGGAGTTTGTGGCAAGGGAACGGAGTTTGTGGCTAGGGAACGGAGTTTGTGGCTAGGGAACGGAGTTTGTGGCGGGGAACGGAGTTTGTGGCTAGGGAATGGTATTTGTGGCGGGGAACGGAGTTTGTGGCTAGGGAACAGAGTTTGTGGCTAGGGAACGGAGTTTGTGGTGGGGAACGGAGTTTGAGGCGCGGAACGGAGTTTGTGGCTAGGGAACGGAGTTTGTGGCAAGGGAACGGAGTTTGTGGCTAGCGAACGGAGTTTGTGGCTAGGAACCGGAGTTTGTGGCTAGGGAACGGAGTTTGTGGTGAGGGAACGGAGTTTGTGGCTAGGGACCGGAGTTTGTGGCGGGGAACGGAGTTTGTGGCTAGGGAACGGTGTTTGTGGCTGGGGATCGGAGTTTGTGGCTAGGGAACGGAGTTTGTGGCTAGGGAACGGAGTTTGTGGCGGGGAACGGAGTTTGTGGCTAGGGAACGGAGTTAATGGCGGGGAACGGAGTTTGTGGTGGGGAACGGAGTTTGTGGCTAGGGAACGGAGTTTGTGGCTAGGGAACGGAGTTTCTGGCTAGGGAACGGAGTTTGTGGCTAGGGAACGGAGTTTGTGGCTAGGGAACGGAGTTTGTGGTTAGGGAACGGAGTTTGTGGCGGGGAATGGAGTTTGTGGCTAGGGAACGGAGTTTGTGGAGGGGAACGGAATTTATGGCTAGGGAACGGAGTTTGTGGCGGGGAACGGAGTTTGTGGCTAGGGAACGGAGTTTGTGGCTAGGGAACGGAGTTTGTGGCTAGGGAACGGAGTTTGTGGCTAGGAACCGGAGTTTGTGGCTAGGGAACGGAGTTTGTGGCTAGGAACCGGAGTTTGTGGCTAGGGAATGGAGTTTGTGGTGTGGAACGGAGTTTGTGGCTAGGAACCGGAGTTTGTGGCTAGGGAACGGAGTTTGTGGTGGGGAACGGAATTTGTGGCTCGGGAACGGAGTTTGTGGCTAGGGAACGGAGTTTGTGGCGGGGAACGGAGTTTGTGGCGGGGAACGGAGTTTGTGGCTAGGGAACAGAGTTTGTGGCTAGGGAACGGAGTTTGTGGCGGGGAACGGAGTTTGTGGTGGGGAACGGAGTTTGTGGCTAGGGAACGGAGTTTGTGGCTAGGGAACGGAGTTTGTGGTGGGGAACGGAGTTTGTGGCGGGGAACGGAGTTTGTGGCTAGGGAATGGAGTTTGTGGCTCGGGAACGGAGTTTGTGGCTAGGGAACGGAGTTTGTGGCTAGGAACCGGAGTTTGGGGCAAGGGAACGGAGTTTGTGGCTAGGGAACGGAGCTGGTGGTGGGGAACGCAGTTTTTGGCTAGGGAACGGAGTTTGTGGCTAGGGAACGGAGTTTGTGCCTAGGAACTGGAGTTTGTGGCTAGGGAACGGAGTTTGTGGTTGGGAACGGAGTTTGTGGCTAGGAACCGGAGTTTGTGGCTAGGGAACGGAGTTTGTGGTGGGGAACGGAGTTTGTGGTGGGGAACGGAGTTTGTGGCGGGGAACGGAGTTTGTGGCGGGGACCGGAGTTTGTGGCTTGGGAACGGAGTTTGTGGCGGGGACCGGAGTTTGTGGCGGGGAACGGAGTTTGTGGCTAGGGAACGGAGTTTGTGGCGGGGAACGGAGTTTGTGGCTAGGGAACGGAGTTTGTGGCTAGGAACTGGAGTTTGTGGCTAGGGAACGGAGTTTGTGGCTAGGGAACGGAGTTTGTGGCGGGGAACAGAGTTTGTGGCTAGGAAACGGAGTTTGTGGCTAGGGAACGGAGTTTGTGGCGGGGAACGGAGTTTGTGGCTAGGGAACGGAGTTTGTGGCTAGGAACCGGAGTTTGTGGCTCGGGAATGGAGTTTGTGGCTAGGGAACGGAGTTTGTGGCTAGGAACCGGAGTTTGTAGCTAGGGAACGGAGTTTGTGGCGAGGGAACGGAGTTTGTGGCTAGGGAACGGAGTTTGTGGCTAGGGAACGGAGTTTGTGGCTAGGGAACGGAGTTTGTGGCTAGGGAACGGAGTTTGTGGCTAGGGAACGGAGTTTGTGGCGGGGAACGGAGTTTGTGGCTAGGAACCGGAGTTTGTGGCTAGGGAACAGAGTTTGTGGTGGGGAACGGAATTTGTGGCTAGGGAACGGAGTTTGTGGCTAGGGAATGGAGTTTGTGGCGGGGAACGGAGTTTGTGGCGGGGAACGGAGTTTGTGGCTAGGGAACGGAGTTTGTGGCTCAGGAACGGAGTTTGTGGCGGGGAACGGAGTTTGTGGCTAGGGAACGGAGATTGTGGCTAGGGAACGGAGTTTGTGGTGGGGAACGGAGTTTGTGGCGGGGAACGGAGTTTGTGGCAAGGGAACGGAGTTTGTGGCTAGGGAACGGAGTTTGTGGCTAGGGAACGGAGTTTGTGGCTAGGAACCGGAGTTTGTGGCGGGGAACGGAGTTTGTGGCTAGGGAACGGAGTTTGTGGCGGGGAACGGAGTTTGTGGCTCGGGAACGGAGTTTGTGGCGGGGAACGGAGTTTGTGGCAAGGGAACGGAGTTTGTGGCTAGGGAACGGAGTTTGTGGCTAGGGAACGGAGTTTGTGGCGGGGAACGGAGTTTGTGGCTAGGGAATGGTATTTGTGGCGGGGAACGGAGTTTGTGGCTAGGGAACAGAGTTTGTGGCTAGGGAACGGAGTTTGTGGCGGGGAACGGAGTTTGTGGCGCGGAACGGAGTTTGTGGCTAGGGAACGGAGTTTGTGGCAAGGGAACGGAGTTTGTGGCTAGCGAACGGAGTTTGTGGCTAGGAACCGGAGTTTGTGGCTAGGGAACGGAGTTTGTGGCGAGGGAATGGAGTTTGTGGCTAGGGACCGGAGTTTGTGGCGGGGAACGGAGTTTGTGGCTAGGGAACGGTGTTTGTGGCTGGGGATCGGAGTTTGTGGCTAGGGAACGGAGTTTGTGGCTAGGGAACGGAGTTTGTGGCGGGGAACGGAGTTTGTGGCTAGGGAACGGAGTTAATGGCGGGGAACGGAGTTTGTGGTGGGGAACGGAGTTTGTGGCTAGGGAACAGAGTTTGTGGCTAGGGAACGGAGTTTCTGGCTAGGGAACGGAGTTTGTGGCTAGGGAACGGAGTTTGTGGCTAGGGAACGGAGTTTGTGGTTAGGGAACGGAGTTTGTGGCGGGGAATGGAGTTTGTGGCTAGGGAACGGAGTTTGTGGAGGGGAACGGAATTTATGGCTAGGGAACGGAGTTTGTGGCGGGGAACGGAGTTTGTGGCTAGGGAACGGAGTTTGTGGCTAGGGAACGGAGTTTGTGGCTAGGGAACGGAGTTTGTGGCTAGGAACCGGAGTTTGTGGCTAGGGAACGGAGTTTGTGGCTAGGAACCGGAGGTTGTGGCTAGGGAATGGAGTTTGTGGTGTGGAACGGAGTTTGTGGCTAGGAACCGGAGTTTGTGGCTAGGGAACGGAGTTTGTGGCGGGGAACGGAATTTGTGGCTCGGGAACGGAGTTTGTGGCTAGGGAACGGAGTTTGTGGCGGGGAACGGAGTTTGTGGCGGGGAACGGAGTTTGTGGCTAGGGAACAGAGTTTGTGGCTAGGGAACGGAGTTTGTGGCGGGGAACGGAGTTTGTGGTGGGGAACGGAGTTTGTGGCTAGGGAACGGAGTTTGTGGCTAGGGAACGGAGTTTGTGGTGGGGAACGGAGTTTGTGGCGGGGAACGGAGTTTGTGGCTAGGGAATGGAGTTTGTGGCTCGGGAACGGAGTTTGTGGCTAGGGAACGGAGTTTGTGGCTAGGAACCGGAGTTTGTGGCAAGGGAACGGAGTTTGTGGCTTGGGAACGGAGCTGGTGGTGGGGAACGCAGTTTTTGGCTAGGGAACGGAGTTTGTGGCTAGGGAACGGAGTTTGTGGCTAGGAACTGGAGTTTGTGGCTAGGGAACGGAGTTTGTGGTTGGGAACGGAGTTTGTGGCTAGGAACCGGAGTTTGTGGCTAGGGAACGGAGTTTGTGGTGGGGAACGGAGTTTGTGGTGGGGAACGGAGTTTGTGGCTAGGGAACGGAGTTTGTGGCGGGGACCGGAGTTTGTGGCTTGGGAACGGAGTTTGTGGCGGGGACCGGAGTTTGTGGCGGGGAACGGAGTTTGTGGCTAGGGAATGGAGTTTGTGGCGGGGAACGGAGTTTGTGGCTAGGGAACGGAGTTTGTGGCTAGGAACTGGAGTTTGTGGCTAGGGAACGGAGTTTGTGGCTAGGGAACGGAGTTTGTGGCGGGGAACAGAGTTTGTGGCTAGGAAACGGAGTTTGTGGCTAGGGAACGGAGTTTGTGGCGGGGAACGGAGTTTGTGGCTAGGGAACGGAGTTTGTGGCTAGGAACCGGAGTTTGTGGCTCGGGAATGGAGTTTGTGGCTAGGGAATGGAGTTTGTGGCTAGGAACCGGAGTTTGTAGCTAGGGAACGGAGTTTGTGGCGAGGGAACGGAGTTTGTGGCTAGGGACCGGAGTTTGTGGCGGGGAACGGAGTTTGTGGCTAGGGAACGGTGTTTGTGGCTAGGGATCGGATTTTGTGGCTAGGGAACGAAGTTTGTGGCTAGGGAACGGAGTTTGTGGCTAGGGAACGGAGTTTGTGGTGGGGAATGGAGTTTGTGGCTAGGGAACTGAGTTTGTGGCTAGGGAACGGAGTTAGTGGCGGGGAACGGAGCTTGTGGCGGGGAACGGAGATTGTGGCTAGGGAATGGAGTTTGTAGCTAGGGAACGGAGTTTGTGGCGAGGGAACGGAGTTTGTGGCTAGGGAACGGAGTTTGTGGCTAGGGAACGGAGTTTGTGGCTAGGGAACGGAGTTTGTGGCTAGGGAGCGGAGTTTGTGGCTAGGGAATGGAGTTTGTGGCTAGGGACCGGAGTTTGTGGCGGGGAACGGAGTTTGTGGCGGGGACCGGAGTTTGTGGCGAGGGAACGGAGTTTGTGGCTAGGGAACGGTGTTTGTGGCTGGGGATCGGAGTTTGTGGCTAGGGAACGGAGTTTGTGGCTAGGGAACGGAGTTTGTGGCTAGGGAACGGAGTTTGTGGCGGGGAACGGAGTTTGTGGCTGGGGAACGGAGTTAATGGCGGGGAACGGAGTTTGTGGTGGGGAACGGAGTTTGTGGCTAGGGAACGGAGTTTGTGGCTAGGGAACGGAGTTTCTGGCTAGGGAACGGAGTTTGTGGCTAGGGAACGGAGTTTGTGGCTAGGGAACGGAGTTTGTGGCTAGGGAACGGAGTTTGTGGCGGGGAATGGAGTTTGTGGCTCGGGAACGGAGTTTGTGGAGGGGAACGGAATTTATGGCTAGGGAACGGAGTTTGTGGCTAGGAACCGGAGTTTGTGGCTAGGGAACGGAGTTTGTGGCTAGGAACCGGAGTTTGTGGCTAGGGAACGGAGTTTGTGGTGTGGAATGGAGTTTGTGGCTAGGAACCGGAGTTTGTGGCTAGGGAACGGAGTTTGTGGCGGGGAACGGAATTTGTGGCTAGGGAACGGAGTTTGTGGCTCGGGAACGGAGTTTGTGGCGGGGAACGGAGTTTGTGGCGGGGAACGGAGTTTGTGGCTAGGGAACAGAGTTTGTGGCTAGGGAACGGAGTTTGTGGTGGGGAACGGAGTTTGTGGCGGGGAACGGAGTTTGTGGCTCGGGAACGGAGTTTGTGGCTAGGGAACGGAGTTTGTGGCTAGGGAACGGAGTTTGTGGCGGGGAACGGAGTTTGTGGCGGGGAACGGAGTTTGTGGCTAGGGAATGGAGTTTGTGGCTAGGGAACGGAGTTTGTGGCTAGGGAACGGAGTTTGTGGCTAGGAACCGGAGTTTGTGGCTAGGGAACGGAGTTTGTGGCTAGGGAACGGAGTTTGTGGTGGGGAACGCAGTTTGTGGCTAGGGAACGGAGTTTGTGGCTAGGGAACGGAGTTTGTGGCTAGGAACTGGAGTTTGTGGCTAGGGAACGGAGTTTGTGGTTGGGAACGGAGTTTGTGGCTAGGAACCGGAGTTTGTGGCTAGGGAACGGAGTTTGTGGTGGGGAACGGAGTTTGTGGTGGGGAACGGAGTTTGTGGCTAGGGAACGGAGTTTGTGGCTAGGGAACGGAGTTTGTGGCGGGGACCGGAGTTCGTGGCTTGGGAACGGAGTTTGTGGCGGGGACCGGAGTTTGTGGTGGGGAACGGAGTTTGTGGCTGGGGAACGGAGTTTGTGGCGGGGAACGGAGTTTGTGGCTAGGGAACGGAGTTTGTGGCTAGGAACTGGAGTTTGTGGCTAGGGAACGGAGTTTGTGGCTAGGGAACGGAGTTTGTGGCGGGGAACAGAGTTTGTGGCTAGGAAACGGAGTTTGTGGCTAGGGAACGGAGTTTGTGGCGGGGAACGGAGTTTGTGGCTAGGGAACGGAGTTTGTGGCTAGGAACCGGAGTTTGTGGCTCGGGAATGGAGTTTGTGGCGAGGGAACGGAGTTTGTGGCTAGGGACCGGAGTTTGTGGTGGGGAACGGAGTTTGTGGCTAGGGAACGGTGTTTGTGGCTAGGGATCGGAGTTTGTGGCTAGGGAACGGAGTTTGTGGCTAGGGAACGGAGTTTGTGTCTAGGGAACGGAGTTTGTGGTGGGGAACGGAATATGTGGCTAGGGAACTGAGTTTGTGTCTAGGGAACGGAGTTAGTGGCGGGGAACGGAGCTTGTGGCGGGGAACGTAGTTTGTGGCTAGGGAACGGAGTTTGTAGCTAGGGAACGGAGTTTGTGGCTAGGGAACGGAGTTTGTGGCTAGGGAACGGAGTTTGTGGCTAGGGAACGGAGTTTGTGGCTAGGGAACGGAGTTTGTGGCTAGGGAATGGAGTTTGTGGCTAGGGAGCGGAGTTTGTGGCTAGGGAACGGAGTTTGTGGCTAGGGAACGGAGTTTGTGGCGGGGAACGGAGTTTGTGGCGGGGACCGCAGTTTGTGGCGAGGGAACGGAGTTTGTGGCTAGGGAACGGAGTTTGTGGCTAGGGAACGGAGTTTGTGGCGGGGAATGGAGTTTGTGGCTAGGGAACGGAGTTTGTGGCGGGGAACGGAGTTTGTGGCTTGGGAACGGAGTTTGTGCCTAGGGAACGGAGTTTGTGGTGGGGAACGGAGTTTGTGGCTAGGGAACGGAGTTTGTGCCTAGGGAACGGAGTTCGTGGCTAGGGAACGGAGGTTGTGGCTAGGGAACGGAGTTTGTGGCTAGGGAACGGAGTTTGTGGCGGGGAACGGAGTTTGTGGCGGGGAACGGAGTTTGTGGCTAGGGAACGGAGTTTGTGGTGGGGAACGGAGTTTGTGGCGGGAAACGGAGTTTGTGTCTAGGGAACGGAGTTTGTGGCTAGGGAACAGAGTTTGTGGCTAGGGAACGGAGTTTGTGGCGAGGAACAGAGTTTGTGGCTAGGAAACGGAGTTTGTGGCTTGGGAACGGAGTTTGTGGCTAGGGAACGGAGTTTGTGGTGAGGAACAGAGTTTGTGGCTAGGGAACGGAGTTTGTGCTAGGGAACGGAGTTTGTGGCTATGGAACGGAGTTTGTGGCTAGGGAACGGAGTTTGTGGCTAGGGAACGGAGTTTGTGGCTAGGGAACGGAGTTTGTGGCTAGGAACCGGAGTTTGTGGCTAGGGAATGGAGTTTGTGGCTAGGGAACGGAGGTTGTGGCGGTGAACTGAGTTTGTGGCTAGGAACCGGAGTTTGTGGCTTGGGAATGGAGTTTGTGGAGGGGAACGGAATTTATGGCTAGGGAACGGAGTTTGTGGCGGGGAACGGAGTTTGTGGCTAGGGAACGGAGTTTGTGGCTAGGGAACGGAGTTTGTGGCTAGGAACCGGAGTTTGTGGCTAGGGAACGGAGTTTGTGGCTAGGAATCGGAGTTTGTGGCGAGGGAACGGAGTTTGTGGTGTGGAACGGAGTTTGTGGCTAGGAACCGGAGTTTGTGGCTAGGGAACGGTGTTTGTGGCTAGGGAACGGAGTTTGTGGCTAGGGAACGGAGTTTGTGGCTGGGGAACAGAGTTTGTGGCTAGGGAACGGAGTTTGTGGCTAGGGAACGGACTTTGTGGCTAGGGAACGGAGTTTGTGGCGGGGAACGGAGTTTGTGGTGGGGAACGGAGTTTGTGGCTAGGGAACGGAGTTTGTGGCTAGGGAACGGAGTTTGTGGCTAGGGAACGGATTTTGTGGCTAGGAACCGGAGTTTGTGGCGGGGAACGGAGTTTGTGGCTAGGGAACGGAGTTTGTGGCGGGGAACGGAGTTTGTGGCTAGGGAACGGAGTTTGTGGCTAGGGAACGAAGTTTGTGGCTAGGGAATGGAGTTTGTGGCGGGGAACGGAGTTTGAGGCTAGGGAACGGAGTTTGTGGCGGGGAACGGAGTTTGTGGCTAGGGAATGGAGTTTGTAGCTAGGGAACGGATTTTGTGGCGAGGGAACGGAGTTTGTGGCTAGGGAACGGAGTTTGTGGCTAGGGAACGGAGTTTGTGGCTAGGGAACGGAGTTTGTGGCTAGGGAACGGAGTTTGTGGCTATGGAGCGGAGTTTGTGGCTAGGGAATGGAGTTTGTGGCTAGGGACCGGAGTTTGTGGCGGGGAACGGAGTTTGTGGCGGGGACCGGAGTTTGTGGCGAGGGAACGGAGTTTGTGGCTAGGGAACGGTGTTTGTGGCTGGGGATCGGAGTTTGTGGCTAGGGAACGGAGTTTGTGGCTAGGGAACGGAGTTTGTGGCTAGGGAACGGAGTTTGTGGCGGGGAACGGAGTTTGTGGCTGGGGAACGGAGTTAATGGCGGGGAACGGAGTTTGTGGTGGGGAACGGAGTTTGTGGCTAGGGAACGGAGTTTGTGGCTAGGGAACGGAGTTTCTGGCTAGGGAACGGAGTTTGTGGCTAGGGAATGGAGTTTGTGGCTAGGGACCGGAGTTTGTGGCGGGGAACGGAGTTTGTGGCGGGGACCGGAGTTTGTGGCGAGGGAACGGAGTTTGTGGCTAGGGAACGGTGTTTGTGGCTGGGGATCAGAGTTTGTGGCTAGGGAACGGAGTTTGTGGCTAGGGAACGGAGTTTGTGGCTAGGGAACGGAGTTTGTGGCGGGGAACGGAGTTTGTGGCTGGGGAACGGAGTTAATGGCGGGGAACGGAGTTTGTGGCGGGGAACCGAGTTTGTGGCTAGGGAACGGAGTTTGTGGCTAGGGAACGGAGTTTCTGGCTAGGGAACGGAGTTTGTGGCTAGGGAACGGAGTTTGTGGCGGGGACCGGAGTTTGTGGCTTGGGAACGGAGTTCGTGGCGGGGACCGGAGTTTGTGGCGGGGAACGGAGTTTGTGGCTAGGGAACGGAGTTTGTGGCGGGGAACGGAGTTTGTGGCTAGGGAACGGAGTTTGTGGCTAGGAACTGGAGTTTGTGGCTAGGGAACGGAGTTTGTGGCTAGGGAACGGAGTTTGTGGCGGGGAACAGAGTTTGTGGCTAGGAAACGGAGTTTGTGGCTAGGGAACGGAGTTTGTGGCGGGGAACGGAGTTTGTGGCTAGGGAACGGAGTTTGTGGCTAGGACCCGGAGTTTGTGGCTCGGGAATGGAGTTTGTGGCTAGGGAATGGAGTTTGTGGCTAGGAACCGGAGTTTGTAGCTAGGGAACGGAGTTTGTGGCGAGGGAACGGAGTTTGTGGCTAGGGACCGGAGTTTGTGGCGGGGAACGGAGTTTGTGGCTAGGGAACGGTGTTTGTGGCTAGGGATCGGATTTTGTGGCTAGGGAACGGAGTTTGTGGCTAGGGAACGGAGTTTGTGGCTAGGGAACGGAGTTTGTGGTGGGGAATGGAGTTTGTGGCTAGGGAACTGAGTTTGTGGCTAGGGAACGGAGTTAGTGGCGGGGAACGGAGCTTGTGGCGGGGAACGGAGTTTGTGGCTAGGGAATGGAGTTTGTAGCTAGGGAACGGAGTTTGTGGCGAGGGAACGGAGTTTGTGGCTAGGGAACGGAGTTTGTGGCTAGGGAACGGAGTTTGTGGCTAGGGAACGGAGTTTGTGGCTAGGGAGCGGAGTTTGTGGCTAGGGAATGGAGTTTGTGGCTAGGGACCGGAGTTTGTGGCGGGGAACGGAGTTTGTGGCGGGGACCGGAGTTTGTGGCGAGGGAACGGAGTTTGTGGCTAGGGAACGGTGTTTGTGGCTGGGGATCGGAGTTTGTGGCTAGGGAACGGAGTTTGTGGCTAGGGAACGGAGTTTGTGGCTAGGGAACGGAGTTTGTGGCGGGGAACGGAGTTTGTGGCTGGGGAACGGAGTTAATGGCGGGGAACGGAGTTTGTGGTGGGGAACGGAGTTTGTGGCTAGGGAACGGAGTTTGTGGCTAGGGAACGGAGTTTCTGGCTAGGGAACGGAGTTTGTGGCTAGGGAACGGAGTTTGTGGCTAGGGAACGGAGTTTGTGGCTAGGGAACGGAGTTTGTGGCGGGGAATGGAGTTTGTGGCTCGGGAACGGAGTTTGTGGAGGGGAACGGAATTTATGGCTAGGGAACGGAGTTAGTGGTGGGAACGGAGTTTGTGGCTAGGGAACGGAGTTTGTGGCTAGGGAACGGAGTTTGTGGCTAGGGAACGGAGTTTGTGGCTAGGAACCGGAGTTTGTGGCTAGGGAACGGAGTTTGTGGCTAGGAACCGGAGTTTGTGGCTAGGGAACGGAGTTTGTGGTGTGGAACGGAGTTTGTGGCTAGGAACCGGAGTTTGTGGCTAGGGAACGGAGTTTGTGGCGGGGAACGGAATTGTGGCTAGGGAACGGAGTTTGTGGCTCGGGAATGGAGTTTGTGGCGGGGAACGGAGTTTGTGGCGGGGAAGGGAGTTTGTGGCTAGGGAACAGAGTTTGTGGCTAGGGAACGGAGTTTGTGGCTCGGGAACGGAGTTTGTGGCGGGGAACGGAGTTTGTGGCTAGGGAACGGAGTTTGTGGCGAGGGAACGGAGTTTGTGGCGGGGAACGGAGTTTGTGGCGGGGAACGGAGTTTGTGGCTAGGGAATGGAGTTTGTGGCTAGGGAACGGAGTTTGTGGCTAGGGAACGGAGTTTGTGGCTAGGAACCGGAGTTTGTGGCTAGGGAACGGAGTTTGTGGCTAGGGAACGGAGTTTGTGGTGGGGAACGCAGTTTGTGGCTAGGGAACGGAGTTTGTGGCTAGGGAACGGAGTTTGTGGCTAGGAACTGGAGTTTGTGGCTAGGGAACGGAGTTTGTGGTTGGGAACGGAGTTTGTGGCTAGGAACCGGAGTTTGTGGCTAGGGAACGGAGTTTGTGGTGGGGAACGGAGTTTGTGGTGGGGAACGGAGTTTGTGGCTAGGGAACGGAGTTTGTGGCGGGGACCGGAGTTCGTGGCTTGGGAACGGAGTTTGTGGCGGGGACCGGAGTTTGTGGTGGGGAACGGAGTTTGTGGCTGGGGAACGGAGTTTGTGGCGGGGAACGGAGTTTGTGGCTAGGGAACGGAGTTTGTGGCTAGGAACTGGAGTTTGTGGCTAGGGAACGGAGTTTGTGGCTAGGGAACGGAGTTTGTGGCGGGGAACAGAGTTTGTGGCTAGGAAACGGAGTTTGTGGCTAGGGAACGGAGTTTGTGGCGGGGAACGGAGTTTGTGGCTAGGGAACGGAGTTTGTGGCTAGGAACCGGAGTTTGTGGCTCGGGAATGGAGTTTGTGGCGAGGGAACGGAGTTTGTGGCTAGGGACCGGAGTTTGTGGTGGGGAACGGAGTTTGTGGATAGGGAACGGTGTTTGTGGCTAGGGATCGGTGTTTGTGGCTAGGGAACGGAGTTTGTGGCTAGGGAACGGAGTTTGTGTCTAGGGAACGGAGTTTGTGGTGGGGAACGGAATTTGTGGCTAGGGAACTGAGTTTGTGGCTAGGGAACGGAGTTAGTGGCGGGGAACGGAGCTTGTGGCGGGGAACGGAGTTTGCTAGGGAACGGAGTTTGTAGCTAGGGAACGGAGTTTGTAGGGCTAGGGAACGGAGTTTGTGGCTAGGGAACGGAGTTTGTGGCTAGGGAACGGAGTTTGTGGCTAGGGAACGGAGTTTGTGGCTAAGGAATGGAGTTTGTGGCTAGGGAGCGGAGTTTGTGGCTAGGGAACGGAGTTTGTGGCTAGGGAACAGAGTTTGTGGCGGGGAACGGAGTTTGTGGCGGGGACCGGAGTTGTGGCGAGGGAACGGAGTTTGTGGCTAGGGAACGGAGTTTGTGGGCTAGGGAACGGAGTTTGTGGCGGGGAATGGAGTTTGTGGCTAGGGAACGGAGTTTGTGGCGGGGAACGGAGTTTGTGGGCTTGGGAACGGAGTTTGTGCCTAGGGAACGGAGTTTGTGGTGGGGAAACGGAGTTTGTGGCTAGGGAACGGAGTTTGTGCCTAGGGAACGGAGTTTGTGGCTAGGGAACGGAGGTTGTGGCTAGGGAACGGAGTTTGTGGCTAGGGAACGGAGTTTGTGGCGGGGAACGGAGTTTGTGGCGGGGAACGGAGTTTGTGGCTAGGGAACGGAGTTTGTGGTGGGGAACGGAGTTTGTGGCGGGAAACGGAGTTTGTGTCCAGGGAACGGAGTTTGTGGCTAGGGAACAGAGTTTGTGGCTAGGGAACGGAGTTTGTGGCGAGGACGGAGTTTGTGGCTAGGAAACGGAGTTTGTGGCTTGGGAACGGAGTTTGTGGCTAGGGAACGGAGTTTGTGGCGAGGAACAGAGTTTGTGGCTAGGGAACGGAGTTTGTGCTAGGGAACGGAGTTTGTGGCTATGGAACGGAGTTTGTGGCTAGGGAACGGAGTTTGTGGCTAGGGAACGGAGTTTGTGGCTAGGGAACGGAGTTTGTGGCTAGGAACCGGAGTTTGTGGCTAGGGAATGGAGTTTGTGGCTAGGGAACGGAGGTTGTGGCGGGGAACTGAGTTTGTGGCTAGGAACCGGAGTTTGTGGCTTGGGAATGGAGTTTGTGGAGGGGAACGGAATTTATGGCTAGGGAACGGAGTTTGTGGCGGGGAACGGAGTTTGTGGCTAGGGAACGGAGTTTGTGGCTAGGGAACGGAGTTTGTGGCTAGGAACCGGAGTTTGTGGCTAGGGAACGGAGTTTGTGGCTAGGAATCGGAGTTTGTGGCGAGGGAACGGAGTTTGTGGTGTGGAACGGAGTTTGTGGCTAGGAACCGGAGTTTGTGGCTAGGGAACGGAGTTTGTGGCTAGGGAACGGAGTTTGTGGCTAGGGAACGGAGTTTGTGGCTGGGGAACAGAGTTTGTGGCTAGGGAACGGAGTTTGTGGCTAGGGAACGGACTTTGTGGCTAGGGAACGGAGTTTGTGGCGGGGAACGGAGTTTGTGGCTAGGGAACGGAGTTTGTGGCTAGGGAACGGAGTTTGTGGCGGGGAACGGAGTTTGTGGCGGGGAACGGAGTTTGTGGCTAGGGAACGGAGTTTGTGGCTAGGGAACGGAGTTTGTGGCTAGGGAACGGATTTTGTGGCTAGGAACCGGAGTTTGTGGCGGGGAACGGAGTTTGTGGCTAGGGAACGGAGTTTGTGGCGGGGAACGGAGTTTGTGGCTAGGGAACAGAGTTTGTGGCTAGGGAACGGAGTTTGTGGCGAGGGAACGGAGTTTGTGGCTAGGGAATGGAGTTTGTGGCTAGGGAACGGAGTTTGTGGCTAGGGAACGGAGTTTGTGGCTAGGGAACGGAGTTTGTGGCTAGGGAGCGGAGTTTGTGGCTAGGGAATGGAGTTTGTGGCTAGGGACCGGAGTTTGTGGCGGGGAACGGAGTTTGTGGCGGGGACCGGAGTTTGTGGCGAGGGAACGGAGTTTGTGGCTAGGGAACGGTGTTTGTGGCTGGGGATCGGAGTTTGTGGCTAGGGAACGGAGTTTGTGGCTAGGGAACGGAGTTTGTGGCTAGGGAACGGAGTTTGTGGCGGGGAACGGAGTTTGTGGCTGGGGAACGGAGTTAATGGCGGGGAACGGAGTTTGTGGTGGGGAACGGAGTTTGTGGCTAGGGAACGGAGTTTGTGGCTAGGGAATGGAGTTTCTGGCTAGGGAACGGAGTTTGTGGCTAGGGAACGGAGTTTGTGGCTAGGGAACGGAGTTTGTGGCTAGGGAACGGAGTTTGTGGTGGGGAATGGAGTTTGTGGCTCGGGAACGGAGTTTGTGGAGGGGAACGGAATTTATGGCTAGGGATTGAGTTAGTGGTGGGGAACGGAGTTTGTGGCTAGGGAACGGAGTTTGTGGCTAGGGAACGGAGTTTGTGGCTAGGGAACGGAGTTTGTGGCTAGGAACCGGAGTTTGTGGCTAGGGAACGGAGTTTGTGGCTAGGAACCGGAGTTTGTGGCTAGGGAACGGAGTTTGTGGTGTGGAACGGAGTTTGTGGCTAGGAACCGGAGTTTGTGGCTAGGGAACGGAGTTTGTGGCGGGGAATGGAATTTGTGGCTAGGGAACGGAGTTTGTGGCTCGGGAACGGAGTTTGTGGCGGGGAACGGAGTTTGTGGCGGGGAACGGAGTTTGTGGCTAGGGAACAGAGTTTGTGGCTAGGGAACGGAGTTTGTGGTGGGGAACGGAGTTTGTGGCGGGGAACGGAGTTTGTGGCTAGGGAACGGAGTTTGTGGCGAGGGAACGGAGTTTGTGGCGGGGAACGGAGTTTGTGGCGGGGAACGGAGTTTGTGGCTAGGGAATGGAGTTTGTGGCTAGGGAACGGAGTTTGTGGCTAGGGAACGGAGTTTGTGGCTAGGAACCGGAGTTTGTGGCTAGGGAACGGAGTTTGTGGCTAGGGAACGGAGTTTGTGGTGGGGAACGCAGTTTGTGGCTAGGGAACGGAGTTTGTGGCTAGGGAACGGAGTTTGTGGCTAGGAACTGGAGTTTGTGGCTAGGGAACGGAGTTTGTGGTTGGGAACGGAGTTTGTGGCTAGGAACCGGAGTTTGTGGCTAGGGAATGGAGTTTGTGGTGGGGAACAGAGTTTGTGGTGGGGAACGGAGTTTGTGGCTAGGGAACGGAGTTTGTGGCGGGGACCGGAGTTCGTGGCTTGGGAACGGAGTTTGTGGCGGGGACCGGAGTTTGTGATGGGGAACGGAGTTTGTGGCTGGGGAACGGAGTTTGTGGCGGGGAACGGAGTTTGTGGCTAGGGAACGGAGTTTGTGGCTAGGAACTGGAGTTTGTGGCTAGGGAACGGAGTTTGTGGCTAGGGAACGGAGTTTGTGGCGGGGAACAGAGTTTGTGGCTAGGAAACGGAGTTTGTGGCTAGGGAACGGAGTTTGTGGCGGGGAACGGAGTTTGTGGCTAGGGAACGGAGTTTGTGGCTAGGAACCGGAGTTTGTGGCTCGGGAATGGAGTTTGTGGCGAGGGAACGGAGTTTGTGGCTAGGGACCGGAGTTTGTGGTGGGGAACGGAGTTTGTGGCTAGGGAACGGTGTTTGTGGCTAGGGATCGGAGTTTGTGGCTAGGGAACGGAGTTTGTGGCTAGGGAACGGAGTTTGTGTCTAGGGAACGGAGTTTGTGGTGGGGAACGGAATTTGTGGCTAGGGAACTGAGTTTGTGGCTAGGGAACGGAGTTAGTGGCGGGGAACGGAGCTTGTGGCGGGGAACAGAGTTTGTGGCTAGGGAACGGAGTTTGTAGCTAGGGAACGGAGTTTGTGGCTAGGGAACGGAGTTTGTGGCTAGGGAACGGAGTTTGTGGCTAGGGAACGGAGTTTGTGGCTAGGGAACGGAGTTTGTGGCTAGGGAATGGAGTTTGTGGCTAGGGAGCGGAGTTTGTGGCTAGGGAACGGAGTTTGTGGCTAGGGAACGGAGTTTGTGGCGGGGAACGGAGTTTGTGGCGGGGACCGGAGTTTGTGGCGAGGGAACGGAGTTTGTGGCTAGGGAACGGAGTTTGTGGCTAGGGAACGGAGTTTGTGGCGGGGAATGGAGTTTGTGGCTAGGGAACGGAGTTTGTGGCGGGGAACGGAGTTTGTGGCTTGGGAACGGAGTTTGTGCCTAGGGAACGGAGTTTGTGGTGGGGAACGGAGTTTGTGGCTAGGGAACGGAGTTTGTGCCTAGGGAACGGAGTTTGTGGTGGGGAACGGAGTTTGTGCCTAGGGAACGGAGTTTGTGGCTAGGGAACGGAGGTTGTGGCTAGGGAACGGAGTTTGTGGCTAGGGAACGGAGTTTGTGGCGGGGAACGGAGTTTGTGGCGGGGAACGGAGTTTGTGGCTAGGGAACGGAGTTTGTGTTGGGGAACGGAGTTTGTGGCGGGAAACGGAGTTTGTGTCTAGGGAACGGAGTTTGTGGCTAGGGAACAGAGTTTGTGGCTAGGGAACGGAGTTTGTGGCGAGGAACGGAGTTTGTGGCTAGGAAACGGAGTTTGTGGCTTGGGAACGGAGTTTGTGGCTAGGGAACGGAGTTTGTGGCGAGGAACAGAGTTTGTGGCTAGGGAACGGAGTTTGTGCTAGGGAACGGAGTTTGTGGCTATGGAACGGAGTTTGTGGCTAGGGAACGGAGTTTGTGGCTAGGGAACGGAGTTTGTGGCTAGGGAACGGAGTTTGTGGCTAGGAACCGGAGTTTGTGGCTAGGGAATGGAGTTTGTGGCTAGGGAACGGAGGTTGTGGCGGGGAACTGAGTTTGTGGCTAGGAACCGGAGTTTGTGGCTTGGGAATGGAGTTTGTGGAGGGGAACGGAATTTATGGCAAGGGAACGGAGTTTGTGGCGGGGAACGGAGTTTGTGGCTAGGGAACGGAGTTTTTGGCTAGGGAACGGAGTTTGTGGCTAGGAACCGGAGTTTGTGGCTAGGGAACGGAGTTTGTGGCTAGGAATCGGAGTTTGTGGCGAGGGAACGGAGTTTGTGGTGTGGAACGGAGTTTGTGGCTAGGAACCGGAGTTTGTGGCTAGGGAACGGAGTTTGTGGCTAGGGAACGGAGTTTGTGGCTAGGGAACGGAGTTTGTGGCTGGGGAACAGAGTTTGTGGCTAGTGAACGGAGTTTGTGGCTAGGGAACGGACTTTGTGGCTAGGGAACGGAGTTTGTGGCGGGGAACGGAGTTTGTGGCTAGGGAACGGAGTTTGTGGCTAGGGAACGGAGTTTGTGGCGGGGAACGGAGTTTGTGGCGGGGAACGGAGTTTGTGGCTAGGGAACGGAGTTTGTGGCTAGGGAACGGAGTTTGTGGCTAGGGAACGGATTTTGTGGCTAGGAACCGGAGTTTGTGGCGGGGAACGGAGTTTGTGGCTAGGGAACGGAGTTTGTGGCGGGGAACGGAGTTTGTGGCTAGGGAACGGAGTTTGTGGCTAGGGAACGAAGTTTGTGGCTAGGGAACGGAGTTTGTGGCGGGGAACGGAGTTTGAGGCTAGGGAACGGAGTTTGTGGCGGGGAACGGAGTTTGTGGCTAGGAACCGGAGTTTGTGGCTAGGGAACGGAGTTTGTGGCGGGGAACGGAATTTGTGGCTAGGGAACGGAGTTTGTGGCTAGGGAACGGAGTTTGTGGCGGGGAACGGAGTTTGTGGCGGGGAACGGAGTTTGTGGCGGTGAACGGAGTTTGTGGCTAGGGAACGGAGTTTGTGGCTAGGAACTGGAGTTTGTGGCTAGGGAACGGAGTTTGTGGCTAGGGAACGGAGTTTGTGGCGGGGAACAGAGTTTGTGGCTAGGAAACGGAGTTTGTGGCTAGGGAACGGAGTTTGTGGCGGGGAACGGAGTTTGTGGCTAGGGAACGGAGTTTGTGGCTAGGAACCGGAGATTGTGGCTCGGGAATGGAGTTTGTGGCTAGGGAACGGAGTTTGTGGCTAGGAACCGGAGTTTGTAGCTAGGGAACGGAGTTTGTGGCGAGGGAACGGAGTTTGTGGCTAGGGACCGGAGTTTGTGGTGGGGAACGGAGTTTGTGGCTAGGGAACGGTGTTTGTGGCTAGGGATCGGAGTTTGTGGCTAGGGAACGGAGTTTGTGGCTAGGGAACGGAGTTTGTGGCTCGGGAACGGAGTTTGTGGTGGGGAACGGAGTTTGTGGCTAGGGAACTGAGTTTGTGGCTAGGGAACGGAGTTAGTGGCGGGGAACGGAGCTTGTGGCGGGGAACGGAGTTTGTGGCAAGGGAACGGAGTTTGTGGCTTTGGAACGGAGTTTGTGGCTAGGGAGCGGAGTTTGTGGCTAGGGAACGGAGTTTGTGGCTAGGGAACGGAGTTTGTGGCTAGGGAACTGGAGTTTGTGGCTGGGGAACGGAGTTTGTTGCTAGGGAACGGAGTTTGTGGCTGGGGAACGGAGTTTGTGGCTAGGGAACGGAGTTTGTTGCTAGGGAGCGGAGTTTGTGGCTAGGGAACGGAGTTTGTGGCTAGGGAGCGGAGTTTGTGGCTAGGGAACAGAGTTTGTGGTTAGGGAACTGGAGTTTGTGTCTAGGGAACGGAGTTTGTGGCTAAGGAACGGAGTTTGTGGCTAGGGAACGGAGTTTGTGGCTAGGAACCGGAGTTTGTGGCTAGGAACCGGAGTTTGTGGCTAGGGAACGGAGTTTGTGGCTAGGGAACGGAGTTTGTGGCTAGGGAAGGGAGTTTGTGGCTAGGGAACAGAGTTTGTGGCTAGGGAACGGAGTTCGTGGCTAGGGAACGGAGTTCGTGGCTAGGGAACGGAGTTTGTGGCTAGGGAACGGAGTTTGTGGCTAGGGAACGGAGTTTGTGGCTAGGGAAGGGAGTTTGTGGCTAGGGAACAGAGTTTGTGGCTAGGGAACGGAGTTCGTGGCTAGGGAACGGAGTTCGTGGCTAGGGAACGGAGTTTGTGGCTAGGGACTGGAGTTTGTGGCTAGGGACCGGAGTTTGTGGCTGGGGAACGGAGTTTGTGGCTAGGGACCGGATTTTGTGGCTAGGGAACGGAGTTTGTGGCTAGGGAACGGAGTTTGTGGCTAGGGAACGGAGTTTGTGGCTAGGGAACAGAGTTTATGCCTAGGAACCGGAGTTTGTGGCTAGGGAACGGAGTTTGTGCATAGGGAACGGAGTTTGTGGCGAGGGAACGGAGTTTGTGGCTAGGGAACGGAGTTTGTGGCTAGGGAACGGAGTTTGTGGCTAGGGAACAGAGTTTGTGGCGGGGAACGGAGTTTGTGGCTAGGAACCGGAGTTTGTGGCTAGGGAACGGAGTTTGTGGCGGGGAACGGAGTTTGTGGCTAGGAACCGGAGATTGTGGCTAGGGAACGGAGTTTGTGGCTAGGGAACGGAGTTTGTGGCTAGGGAAGGGAGTTTGTGGCTAGGGAACAGAGTTTGTGGCTAGGGAACGGAGTTCGTGGCTAGGGAACGGAGTTCGTGGCTAGGGAACGGAGTTTGTGGCTAGGGACCGGAGTTTGTGGCTAGGCACCGGAGTTTGTGGCTGGGGAACGGAGTTTGTGGCTAGGGACCGGAGTTTGTGGCTAGGAACCGGAGTTTGTGGCTAGGGAACGGAGTTTGTGGCGGGGAACGGAGTTTGTGGCTAGGGAACGGAGTTTGTGGCTAGGGAACGGAGTTTGTGGCTAGGAAACTAAGTTTTGTATAGGGAACGGAGTTTGTGGCTAGGGAACAGAGTTTATGGCTAGGAACCGGAGTTTGTGGCTAGGGAACGGAGTTTGTGCATAGGGAACGGAGTTTGTGGCTAGGGAACGGAGTTTGTGGCTAGGGAACAGAGTTTGTGGCTAGGAACCGGAGTTTGTGGCTAGGGAACAGAGTTTGTGGCTAGGGAACGGAGTTTGTGGCTAGGAACCGGAGTTTGTGGCTAGGGAACGGAGTTTGTGGCTAGGGAACGGAGTTTGTGGCTAGGGAGCGGAGTTTGTGGCGGGGACCGGAGTTTGTGGCGGGGAACGGAGTTTGTGGCTAGGGAACGGTGTTTGTGGCTAGGGAACGGAGTTTGTGGCTTGGGAACGGAGTTTGTGGCTAGGGAACGGAGTTGTGGCTAGGGAACGGAGTTTGTGGCTAAGGAACGGAGTTTGTGGCTAGGGAACGGAGTTTGTGGTTAGGACCCGGAGTTTGTGGCTAGGAACCGGAGTTTTTGGCTAGGGAACGGAGTTTGTGGCTAGGATCCGGAGTTTGTGGCTAGGGAACGGCGTTTGTGGCTAGGGAACGGAGTTTGTGGCTAGGGAACGGAGTTTGTGGCTAGGGAACGGAGTTTGTGGATAGGGAACGGAGTTTGTGGCTAGGGAACGGAGTTTGTGGCGGGGAACGGAGTTTGTGGCTAGGAACCGGAGTTTTTGGCTTGGGAACGGAGTTTGTGGCTAGGATCCAGAGTTTGTGGCTAGGGAACGGAGTTTGTGGCTAGGGAACGGAGTTTGTGGCTAGGGAACGGAGTTTGTGGCTAGGGAACGGAGTTTGTGGCTAAGGAACGGCGTTTGTGGCTAGGGAACGGAGTATGTGGCTAGGGAACGGAGTTTGTGGCGGGGAACGGAGTTTGTGGCTAGGAACCGGAGATTGTGGCTAGGGAACGAAGTTTGTGGCTAGGGAACGGAGTTTGTGGCTAGGGAAGGGAGATTGTGGCTAGGGAACAGAGTTTGTGGCTAGGGAACGGAGTTCGTGGCTAGGGAACGGAGTTTGTGGCTAGGGACTGGAGTTTGTGGCTAGGGAACGGAGTTTGTGGCTAGGGAACGGAGTTTGTGGCTAGGGAGCGGAGTTTGTGGCTAGGGAACAGAGTTTATGGTTAGGAACCGGAGTTTGTGGCTAGGGAACGGAGTTTGTGCATAGGGAACGGAGTTTGTGGCGAGGGAACGGAGTTTGTGGCTAGGGAACGGAGTTTGTGGCTAGGGAACGGAGTTTGTGGCTAGGGAACAGAGTTTGTGGCGGGGAACGGAGTTTGTGGCTAGGAACCGGAGTTTGTGGCTAGGGAACGGAGTTTGTGGTGGGGAACGGAGTTTGTGGCTAGGAACCGGAGATTGTGGCTAGGGAACGGAGTTTGTGGCTAGGGAACGGAGTTTGTGGCTAGGGAAGGGAGTTTGTGGCTAGGGAACAGAGTTTGTGGCTAGGGAACGGAGTTCGTGGCTAGGGAACGGAGTTCGTGGCTAGGGAACGGAGTTTGTGGCTAGGGACCGGAGTTTGTGGCTAGGCACCGGAGTTTGTGGCTGGGGAACGGAGTTTGTGGCTAGGGACCGGAGTTTGTGGCTAGGAACCGGAGTTTGTGGCTAGGGAACGGAGTTTGTGGCGGGGAACGGAGTTTGTGGCTAGGAACCTAAGTTTTGTCTAGGGAACGGAGTTTGTGGCTAGGGAACAGAGTTTATGGCTAGGAACCGGAGTTTGTGGCTAGGGAACGGAGTTTGTGCATAGGGAACGGAGTTTGTGGCTAGGGAACGGAGTTTGTGGCTAGGGAACGGAGTTTGTGGCTAGGGAACAGAGTTTGTGGCTAGGAACCGGAGTTTGTGGCTAGGGAACAGAGTTTGTGGCTAGGGAACGGAGTTTGTGGCGGGGAACGGAGTTTGTGGCTAGGGAACGGAGTTTGTGGCTAGGGAACGGAGTTTGTGGCTAGGGAACGGAGTTTGTGGCTGGGGAACGGAGTTTGTGGCTAGGAACCGGAGTTTGTGGCTAGGGAACGGAGTTTGTGGCTAGGAACCGGAGTTTGTGGCTAGGGAACGGAGTTTGTGTCTAGGGAACGGAGTTTGTGGCTAGGGAGCGGAGTTTGTGGCGGGGACCGGAGTTTGTGGCGGGGAACGGAGTTTGTGGCTAGGGAACGGTGTTTGTGGCTAGGGAACGGAGTTTGTGGCTTGGGAACGGAGTTTGTGGCTAGGGAACGGAGTTTGTGGCTAGGGAACGGAATTTGTGGCTAAGGAACGGAGTTTGTGGCTAGGGAACGGAGTTTGTGGTTAGGAACCGGAGTTTGTGGCTAGGAACCGAAGTTTTTGGCTAGGGAACGGAGTTTGTGGCTAGGATCCGGAGTTTGTGGCTAGGGAACGGAGTTTGTGGCTAGGGAACGGAGTTTGTGGCTAGGGAACGGAGTTTGTGGCTAGGGAACGGAGTTTGTGGCTAGGGAACGGAGTTTGTGGCTAGGGAACGGAGTTTGTGGCGGGGAACGGAGTTTGTGGCTAGGAACCGGAGATTGTGGCTAGGGAACGGAGTTTGTGGCTAGGGAACGGAGTTTGTGGCTAGGGAAGGGAGTTTGTGGCTAGGGAACAGAGTTTGTGGCTAGGGAACAGAGTTCGTGGCTAGGGAACGGAGTTCGTGGTTAGGGAACGGAGTTTGTGGCTAGGGACTGGAGTTTGTGGCTAGGGACCGGAGTTTGTGGCTGGGGAACGGAGTTTGTGGCTAGGGACCGGAGTTTGTGGCTAGGGAACGGAGTTTGTGGCTAGGGAACGGAGTTTGTGGCTAGGGAACGGAGTTTGTGGCTAGGGAACAGAGTTTATGGCTAGGAACCGGAGTTTGTGGCTAGGGAACGGAGTTTGTGCATAGGGAAAGGAGTTTGTGGTGAGGGAACGGAGTTTGTGGCTAGGGAACGGAGTTTGTGGCTAGGGAACGGAGTTTGTGGCTAGGGAACAGAGTTTGTGGCGGGGAACGGAGTTTGTGGCTAGGAACCGGAGTTTGTGGCTAGGGAACAGAGTTTGTGACTAGGGAACGGAGTTTGTGGCGGGGAACGGAGTTTGTGGCTAGGGAACGGAGTTTGTGGCTAGGGAACGGAGTTTGTGGCTAGAGAACGGAGTTTGTGGCGGGGAATGGAGTTTGTGGCTAGGTACCGGAGATTGTGGCTAGGGAACGGAGTTTGTGGCTAGGGAACGGAGTTTGTGGCTAGGGAAGGGAGTTTGTGGCTAGGGAACAGAGTTTGTGGCAAGGGAACGGAGTTCGTGGCTAGGGAACGGAGTTCGTGGCTAGGGAACGGAGTTTGTGGCTAGGGACCGGAGTTTGTGGCTAGGCACCGGAGTTTGTGGCTGGGGAACAGAGTTTGTGGCTAGGGACCGGAGTTTGTGGCTAGGAACCGGAGTTTGTGGCTAGGGAACGGAGTTTATGGCTCGGAACCGGAGTTTGTGGCTAGGGAACGGAGTTTGTGCATAGGGAACGGAGTTTGAGGCTAGGGAACGGAGTTTGTGACTAGGGAACGGAGTTTGTGGCTAGGGAACAGAGTCTGTGGCTAGGAACCGGAGTTTGTGGCTAGGGAACAGAGTTTGTGGCTAGGGAACGGAGTTTGTGGCGGGGAACGGAGTTTGTGGCTAGGGAACGGAGTTTGTGGCTAGGGAACGGAGTTTGTGGCAAGGGAACGGAGTTTGTGGCTGGGGAACGGAGTTTGTGGCTAGGAACCGGAGTTTGTGGCTAGGGAACGGAGATTGTGGCTAGGAACCGGAGTTTGTGGCTAGGGAATGGAGTTTGTGGCTAGGGAACGGAGTTTGTGGCTAGGGAGCGGAGTTTGTGGCGGGGACCGGAGTTTGTGGCGGGGAACGGAGTTTGTGGCTAGGGACCGGTGTTTGTGGCTAGGGAACGGAGTTTGTGGCTAGGAACCGGAGTTTGTGGCTAGGGAACGGAGTTTGTGGCTAGGGAACAGAGTTTGTGGCTAGGAACCGGAGTTTGTGGCTAGGGAACAGAGTTTGTGGCTAGGGAACGGAGTTTGTGGCGGGGAACGGAGTTTGTGGCTAGGGAACGGAGTTTGTGGCTAGGGAACGGAGTTTGTGGCAAGGGAACGGAGTTTGTGGCTGGGGAACGGAGTTTGTGGCTAGGAACCAGAGTTTGTGGCTAGGGAACGGAGTTTGTGGCTAGGAACCGGAGTTTGTGGCTAGGGAACGGAGTTTGTGGCTAGGGAACGGAGTTTGTGGCTAGGGAACGGAGTTTGTGGCTAGGGAACGGAGTTTGTGGCTAGGGAACGGAGTTTGTGGCGGGGAACGGAGTTTGTGGCTAGGAACCGGAGATTGTGGCTAGGGAACGGAGTTTGTGGCTAGGGAACGGAGTTTGTGGCTAGGGAAGGGAGTTTGTGGCTAGGAACCGGAGTTTGTGGCAGGGAGCGGAGTTTGTGGCTAGGGAACGGAGTTTGTGGCTAGGGAACGGAGTTTGTTGCTAGGGAGCGGAGTTTGTGGCGAGGGAACGGAGTTTGTGGCTAGGGAACGGAGTTTGTGGCTAGGGAACGAAGTTTGTGACTAGGGAACGGAGTTTGTGGCTAGGGAACAGAGTTTGTGGCTAGGGAGCGGAGTTTGTGGCTAGGGAACAGAGTTTGTGGCTAGGGAGCGGAGTTTGTGGCTAGGAACCGGAGTTTGTGGCTAGGGAACGGAGTTTGTGGTGGGGAACGGAGTTTGTGGCTAGGAACCGGAGATTGTGGCTAGGGAACGGAGTTTGTGGCTAGGGAATGGAGTTTGTGGCTAGGGAAGGGAGTTTGTGGCGAGGGAACAGAGTTTGTGGCTAGGGAACGGAGTTCGTGGCTAGGGAACGGAGTTCATGGCTAGGGAACGGAGTTTGTGGCTAGGGAACAGAGTTTGTGGCTAGGGAACGGAGTTTGTGGCGGGGAACGGAGTTTGTGGCTAGGGAACGGAGTTTGTGGCTAGGGAACGGAGTTTGTGGCTAGGGAACGGAGTTTGTGGCTGGGGAACGGAGTTTGTGGCTAGGAACCGGAGTTTGTGGCTAGGGAACGGAGTTTGTGGCTAGGAACCGGAGTTTGTGGCTAGGGAACGGAGTTTGTGGCTAGGGAACGGAGTTTGTGGCTAGGGAGCGGAGTTTGTGGCGGGGACCGGAGTTTGTGGCGGGGAACGGAGTTTGTGGCTAGGGAACGGTGTTTGTGGCTAGGGAACGGAGTTTGTGGCTTGGGAACGGAGTTTGTGGCTAGGGAACGGAGTTTGTGGCTAGGGAACGGAATTTGTGGCTAAGGAACGGAGTTTGTGGCTAGGGAACGGAGTTTGTGGTTAGGAACCGGAGTTTGTGGCTAGGAACCGGAGTTTTTGGCTAGGGAACGGAGTTTGTGGCTAGGATCCGGAGTTTGTGGCTAGGGAACGGAGTTTGTGGCTAGGGAACGGAGTTTGTGGCTAGGGAACGGAGTTTGTGGCTAGGGAACGGAGTTTGTGGCTAGGGAACGGAGTTTGTGGCTAGGGAACGGAGTTTGTGGCGGGGAACGGAGTTTGTGGCTAGGAACCGGAGATTGTGGCTAGGGAACGGAGTTTGTGGCTAGGGAACGGAGTTTGTGGCTAGGGAAGGGAGTTTGTGGCTAGGGAACAGAGTTTGTGGCTAGGGAACAGAGTTCGTGGCTAGGGAACGGGGTTCGTGGCTAGGGAACGGAGTTTGTGGCTAGGGACTGGAGTTTGTGGCTAGGGACCGGAGTTTGTGGCTGGGGAACGGAGTTTGTGGCTAGGGACCGGAGTTTGTGGCTAGGGAACGGAGTTTGTGGCTAGGGAACGGAGTTTGTGGCTAGGGAACGGAGTTTGTGGCTAGGGAACAGAGTTTATGGCTAGGAACCGGAGTTTGTGGCTAGGGAACGGAGTTTGTGCATAGGGAAAGGAGTTTGTGGCGAGGGAACGGAGTTTGTGGCTAGGGAACGGAGTTTGTGGCTAGGGAACGGAGTTTGTGGCTAGGGAACAGAGTTTGTGGCGGGGAACGGAGTTTGTGGCTAGGAACCGGAGTTTGTGGCTAGGGAACAGAGTTTGTGACTAGGGAACGGAGTTTGTGGCGGGGAACGGAGTTTGTGGCTAGGGAACGGAGTTTGTGGCTAGGGAACGGAGTTTGTGGCTAGGGAACGGAGTTTGTGGCGGGGAATGGAGTTTGTGGCTAGGTACCGGAGATTGTGGCTAGGGAACGGAGTTTGTGGCTAGGGAACGGAGTTTGTGGCTAGGGAAGGGAGTTTGTGGCTAGGGAACAGAGTTTGTGGCAAGGGAACGGAGTTCGTGGCTAGGGAACGGAGTTCGTGGCTAGGGAACGGAGTTTGTGGCTAGGGACCGGAGTTTGTGGCTAGGCACCGGAGTTTGTGGCTGGGGAACAGAGTTTGTGGCTAGGGACCGGAGTTTGTGGCTAGGAACCGGAGTTTGTGGCTAGGGAACGGAGTTTATGGCTCGGAACCGGAGTTTGTGGCTAGGGAACGGAGTTTGTGCATAGGGAACGGAGTTTGAGGCTAGGGAACGGAGTTTGTGACTAGGGAACGGAGTTTGTGGCTAGGGAACAGAGTCTGTGGCTAGGAACCGGAGTTTGTGGCTAGGGAACAGAGTTTGTGGCTAGGGAACGGAGTTTGTGGCGGGGAACGGAGTTTGTGGCTAGGGAACGGAGTTTGTGGCTAGGGAACGGAGTTTGTGGCAAGGGAACGGAGTTTGTGGCTGGGGAACGGAGTTTGTGGCTAGGAACCGGAGTTTGTGGCTAGGGAACGGAGATTGTGGCTAGGAACCGGAGTTTGTGGCTAGGGAATGGAGTTTGTGGCTAGGGAACGGAGTTTGTGGCTAGGGAGCGGAGTTTGTGGCGGGGACCGGAGTTTGTGGCGGGGAACGGAGTTTGTGGCTAGGGACCGGTGTTTGTGGCTAGGGAACGGAGTTTGTGGCTAGGGAACGGAGTTTGTGGCTAGGGAACGGAGTTTGTGGCTAGGGAACAGAGTTTGTGGCTAGGAACCGGAGTTTGTGGCTAGGGAACAGAGTTTGTGGCTAGGGAACGGAGTTTGTGGCGGGGAACGGAGTTTGTGGCTAGGGAACGGAGTTTGTGGCTAGGGAACGGAGTTTGTGGCAAGGGAACGGAGTTTGTGGCTGGGGAACGGAGTTTGTGGCTAGGAACCAGAGTTTGTGGCTAGGGAACGGAGTTTGTGGCTAGGAACCGGAGTTTGTGGCTAGGGAACGGAGTTTGTGGCTAGGGAACGGAGTTTGTGGCTAGGGAACGGAGTTTGTGGCTAGGGAACGGAGTTTGTGGCTAGGGAACGGAGTTTGTGGCTAGGGAACGGAGTTTGTGGCGGGGAACGGAGTTTGTGGCTAGGAACCGGAGATTGTGGCTAGGGAACGGAGTTTGTGGCTAGGGAACGGAGTTTGTGGCTAGGGAAGGGAGTTTGTGGCTAGGAACCGGAGTTTGTGGCAGGGAGCGGAGTTTGTGGCTAGGGAACGGAGTTTGTGGCTAGGGAACGGAGTTTGTTGCTAGGGAGCGGAGTTTGTGGTGAGGGAACGGAGTTTGTGGCTAGGGAACGGAGTTTGTGGCTAGGGAACGAAGTTTGTGACTAGGGAACGGAGTTTGTGCCAAGGAGCGGAGTTTGTGGCTAGGGAACAGAGTTTGTGGCTAGGGAGCGGAGTTTGTGGCTAGGAACCGGAGTTTGTGGCTAGGGAACGGAGTTTGTGGTGGGGAACGGAGTTTGTGGCTAGGAACCGGAGATTGTGGCTAGGGAACGGAGTTTGTGGCTAGGGAATGGAGTTTGTGGCTAGGGAAGGGAGTTTGTGGCTAGGGAACAGAGTTTGTGGCTAGGGAACGGAGTTCGTGGCTAGGGAACGGAGTTCGTGGCTAGGGAATGGAGTTTGTGGCTAGGGACCGGAGTTTGTGGCTAGGCACCGGAGTTTGTGGCTGGGGAACGGAGTTTGTGGCTAGGGACCGGAGTTTGTGGCTAGGAACCGGAGTTTGTGGCTAGGGAACGGAGTTTGTGGCGGGGAACGGAGTTTGTGGCTAGGGAACGGAGTTTGTGGCTAGGGAACGGAGTTTGTGGCTAGGAACCTAAGTTTTGTCTAGGGAACGGAGGTTGTGGCTAGGGAACAGAGTTTATGGCTAGGAACCGGAGTTTGTGGCTAGGGAACGGAGTTTGTGCATAGGGAACGGAGTTTGTGGCTAGGGAACGGAGTTTGTGGCTAGGGAACGGGGTTTGTGGCTAGGGAACGGAGTTTGTGGCTAGGGAACAGAGTTTGTGGCTAGGAACCGGAGTTTGTGGCTAGGGAACAGAGTTTGTGGCTAGGGAACGGAGTTTGTGGCGGGGAACGGAGTTTGTGGCTAGGGAACGGAGTTTGTGGCTAGGGAACGGAGTTTGTGGCTAGGGAACGGAGTTTGTGGCTGGGGAACGGAGTTTGTGGCTAGGAACCGGAGTTTGTGGCTAGGGAACGGAGTTTGTGGCTAGGAACCGGAGTTTGTGGCTAGGGAACGGAGTTTGTGGCTAGGGAACGGAGTTTGTGGCTAGGGAGCGGAGTTTGTGGCGGGGACCGGAGTTTGTGGCGGGGAACGGAGTTTGTGGCTAGGGAACGGTGTTTGTGGCTAGGGAACGGAATTTGTGGCTAAGGAACGGAGTTTGTGGCTAGGGAACGGAGTTTGTGGTTAGGAACCGGAGTTTGTGGCTAGGAACCGGAGTTTTTGGCTAGGGAACGGAGTTTGTGGCTAGGATCCGGAGTTTGTGGCTAGGGAACGGAGTTTGTGGCTAGGGAACGGAGTTTGTGGCTAGGGAACGGAGTTTGTGGCTAGGGAACGGAGTTTGTGGCTAGGGAACGGAGTTTGTGGCTAGGGAACGGAGTTTGTGGCGGGGAACGGAGATTGTGGCTAGGAACCGGAGATTGTGGCTAGGGAACGGAGTTTGTGGCTAGGGAACGGAGTTTGTGGCTAGGGAAGGGAGTTTGTGGCTAGGGAACAGAGTTTGTGGCTAGGGAACAGAGTTCGTGGCTAGGGAACGGAGTTCGTGGCTAGGGAACGGAGTTTGTGGCTAGGGACTGGAGTTTGTGGCTAGGGACCGGAGTTTGTGGCTGGGGAACGGAGTTTGTGGCTAGGGACCGGAGTTTGCGGCTAGGGAACGGAGTTTGTGGCTAAGGAACGGAGTTTGTGGCTAGGGAACGGAGTTTGTGGCTAGGGAACAGAGTTTATGGCTAGGAACCGGAGTTTGTGGCTAGGGAACGGAGTTTGTGCATAGGGAAAGGAGTTTGTGGCGAGGGAACGGAGTTTGTGGCTAGGGAACGGAGTTTGTGGCTAGGGAACGGAGTTTGTGGCTAGGGAACAGAGTTTGTGGCGGGGAACGGAGTTTGTGGCTAGGAACCGGAGTTTGTGGCTAGGGAACAGAGTTTGTGACTAGGGAACGGAGTTTGTGGCGGGGAACGGAGTTTGTGGCTAGGGAACGGAGTTTGTGGCTAGGGAACGGAGTTTGTGGCTAGGGAACGGAGTTTGTGGCGGGGAATGGAGTTTGTGGCTAGGAACCGGAGATTGTGGCTAGGGAACGGAGTTTGTGGCTAGGGAACGGAGTTTGTGGCTAGGGAAGGGAGTTTGTGGCTAGGGAACAGAGTTTGTGGCAAGGGAACGGAGTTCGTGGCTAGGGAACGGAGTTCGTGGCTAGGGAACGGAGTTTGTGGCTAGGGACCGGAGTTTGTGGCTAGGCACCGGAGTTTGTGGCTGGGGAACGGAGTTTGTGGCTAGGGACCGGAGTTTGTGGCTAGGAACCGGAGTTTGTGGCTAGGGAACGGAGTTTATGGCTCGGAACCGGAGTTTGTGGCTAGGGAACGGAGTTTGTGCATAGGGAACGGAGTTTGAGGCTCGGGAACGGAGTTTGTGACTAGGGAACGGAGTTTGTGGCTAGGGAACAGAGTCTGTGGCTAGGAACCGGAGTTTGTTGCTAGGGAACAGAGTTTGTGGCTAGGGAACGGAGTTTGTGGCGGGGAACGGAGTTTGTGGCTAGGGAACGGAGTTTGTGGCTAGGGAACGGAGTTTGTGGCAAGGGAACGGAGTTTGTGGCTGGGGAACGGAGTTTGTGGCTAGGAACCGGAGTTTGTGGCTAGGGAACGGAGATTGTGGCTAGGAACCGGAGTTTGTGGCTAGGGAATGGAGTTTGTGGCTAGGGAACGGAGTTTGTGGCTAGGGAGCGGAGTTTGTGGCGGGGACCGGAGTTTGTGGCGGGGAACGGAGTTTGTGGCTAGGGACCGGTGTTTGTGGCTAGGGAACGGAGTTTGTGGCTAGGGAACGGAGTTTGTGGCTAGGGAACGGAGTTTGTGGCGGGGAACAGAGTTTGTGGCTAGGGAACGGAGTTTGTGGCGGGGAACGGAGTTTGTGGCTAGGGAACGGAGTTTGTGGCTAGGGAACGGAGTTTGTGGCAAGGGAACGGAGTTTGTGGCTGGGGAACGGAGTTTGTGGCTAGGAACCAGAGTTTGTGGCTAGGGAACGGAGTTTGTGGCTAGGAACCGGAGTTTGTGGCTAGGGAACGGAGTTTGTGGCTAGGGAACGGAGTTTGTGGCTAGGGAACGGAGTTTGTGGCTAGGGAACGGAGTTTGTGGCTAGGGAACGGAGTTTGTGGCTAGGGAACGGAGTTTGTGGCGGGGAACGGAGTTTGTGGCTAGGAACCGGAGATTGTGGCTAGGGAACGGAGTTTGTGGCTAGGGAACGGAGTTTGTGGCTAGGGAAGGGAGTTTGTGGCTAGGAACCGGAGTTTGTGGCAGGGAGCGGAGTTTGTGGCTAGGGAACGGAGTTTGTGGCTAGGGAACGGAGTTTGTTGCTAGGGAGCGGAGTTTGTGGCGAGGGAACGGAGTTTGTGGCTAGGGAACGGAGTTTGTGGCTAGGGAACGAAGTTTGTGACTAGGGAACGGAGTTTGTGGCTAGGGAGCGGAGTTTGTGGCTAGGGAACAGAGTTTGTGGCTAGGGAGCGGAGTTTGTGGCTAGGAACCGGAGTTTGTGGCTAGGGAACGGAGTTTGTGGCTCGGGAACGGAGTTTGTGCCTTGGGAACGGAGTTTGTGGCGGGGAACGGAGTTTGTAGCTAGGAACCGGAGTTTGTGGCTAGGGAACGGAGTTTGTGGCGGGGAACGGAGTTTGTGGCTAGGAACCGGAGTTTTTGGCTAGGGAACGGAGTTTGTGGCTAGGATCCGGAGTTTGTGGCTAGGGAACGGAGTTTGTGGCTAGGGAACGGAGTTTGTGGCTAGGGAACGGAGTTTGTGGCTAGGGAACGGAGTTTGTGGCTAGGGAACGGAGTTTGTGGCGCGGAACGGAGTTTGTGGCTAGGAACCGGAGATTGTGGCTAGGGAACGGAGTTTGTGGCTAGGGAACGGAGTTTGTGGCTAGGGAAGGGAGTTTGTGGCTAGGGAACAGAGTTTGTGGCTAGGGAACAGAGTTCGTGGCTAGGGAACGGAGTTCGTGGCTAGGGAACGGAGTTTGTGGCTAGGGACTGGAGTTTGTGGCTAGGGACCGGAGTTTGTGGCTGGGGAACGGAGTTTGTGGCTAGGGACCGGAGTTTGTGGCTAGGGAACGGAGTTTGTGGCTAGGGAACGGAGTTTGTGGCTAGGGAACGGAGTTTGTGGCTAGGGAACAGAGTTTATGGCTAGGAACCGGAGTTTGTGGCTAGGGAACGGAGTTTGTGCATAGGGAAAGGAGTTTGTGGCGAGGGAACGGAGTTTGTGGCTAGGGAACGGAGTTTGTGGCTAGGGAACGGAGTTTGTGGCTAGGGAACAGAGTTTGTGGGGGGGAACGGAGTTTGTGGCTAGGAACCGGAGTTTGTGGCTAGGGAACAGAGTTTGTGACTAGGGAACGGAGTTTGTGGCGGGGAACGGAGTTTGTGGATAGGGAACGGAGTTTGTGGCTAGGGAACGGAGTTTGTGGCTAGGGAACGGAGTTTGTGGCGGGGAATGGAGTTTGTGGCTAGGAACCGGAGATTGTGGCTAGGGAACGGAGTTTGTGGCTAGGGAACGGAGTTTGTGGCTAGGGAAGGGAGTTTGTGGCTAGGGAACAGAGTTTGTGGCAAGGGAACGGAGTTCGTGGCTAGGGAACGGAGTTCGTGGCTAGGGAACGGAGTTTGTGGCTAGGGACCAGAGTTTGTGGCTAGGCACCGGAGTTTGTGGCTGGGGAACGGAGTTTGTGGCTAGGGACCGGAGTTTGTGGCTAGGAACCGGAGTTTGTGGCTAGGGAACGGAGTTTATGGCTCGGAACCGGAGTTTGTGACTAGGGAACGGAGTTTGTGCATAGGGAACGGAGTTTGAGGCTAGGGAACGGAGTTTGTGGCTAGGGAACGGAGTTTGTGGCTAGGGAACAGAGTCTGTGGCTAGGAACCGGAGTTTGTGGCTAGGGAACAGAGTTTGTGGCTAGGGAACGGAGTTTGTGGCGGGGAACGGAGTTTGTGGCTAGGGAACGGAGTTTGTGGCTAGGGAACGGAGTTTGTGGCAAGGGAACGGAGTTTGTGGCTGGGGAACGGAGTTTGTGGCTAGGAACCGGAGTTTGTGGCTAGGGAACGGAGATTGTGGCTAGGAACCGGAGTTTGTGGCTAGGGAATGGAGTTTGTGGCTAGGGAACGGAGTTTGTGGCTAGGGAGCGGAGTTTGTGGCGGGGACCGGAGTTTGTGGCGGGGAACGGAGTTTGTGGCTAGGGACCGGTGTTTGTGGCTAGGGAACGGAGTTTGTGGCTAGGGAACGGAGTTTGTGGCTAGGGAACGGAGTTTGTGGCTAGGGAACAGAGTTTGTGGCTAGGAACCGGAGTTTGTGGCTAGGGAACAGAGTTTGTGGCTAGGGAACGGAGTTTGTGGCGGGGAACGGAGTTTGTGGCTAGGGAACGGAGTTTGTGGCTAGGGAACGGAGTTTGTGGCAAGGGAACGGAGTTTGTGGCTGGGGAACGGAGTTTGTGGCTAGGAACCAGAGTTTGTGGCTAGGGAACGGAGTTTGTGGCTAGGAACCGGAGTTTGTGGCTAGGGAACGGAGTTTGTGGCTAGGGAACGGAGTTTGTGGCTAGGGAGCGGAGTTTGTGGCGGGGACCGGAGTTTGTGGCGGGGAACGGAGTTTGTGGCTAGAGACCGGTGTTTGTGGCTAGGGAACGGAGTTTGTGGCTAGGGAACGGAGTTTGTGGCTAGGGAACGGAGTTTGTGGCTAGGGAACGGAGTTTGTAGCTGGGGAACGGAGTTTGTGGCTAGGAACCGGAGTTTGTGGCAGGGAGCGGAGTTTGTGGCTAGGGAACGGAGTTTGTGGCTAGGGAACGGAGTTTGTTGCTAGGGAGCGGAGTTTGTGGCGAGGGAACGGAGTTTGTGGCTAGGGAACGGAGTTTGTGGCTAGGGAACGAAGTTTGTGACTAGGGAACGGAGTTTGTGGCTAGGGAGCGGAGTTTGTGGCTAGGGAACAGAGTTTGTGGCTAGGGAGCGGAGTTTGTGGCTAGGAACCGGAGTTTGTGGCTAGGGAACGGAGTTTGTGGCTAGGGAACGGAGTTTGTGCCTAGGGAACGGAGTTTGTGGCAGGGAACGGAGTTTGTAGCTAGGAACCGGAGTTTGTGGCTAGGGAACGGAGTTTGTGGCGGGGAACGGAGTTTGTGGCTAGGAACCGGAGTTTGTGGCTAGGGAACAGAGTTTGTGGCGGGGAACGATGTTTGTGGCTAGGGAACGGAGTTTGTGGCTAGGGAACGGAGTTTGTGGCTAGGGAACGGAGTTTGTGGCGGGGAACGGAGTTTGTGGTTAGGGAACAGAGTTTGTGGCTAGGGAACGGAGTTTGTGGCGGGGAACGGAGTTTGTGGCTTGGGAACGGAGTTTGTGGCTAGGGAACGGAGTTTGTGTCTAGGGAACGGAATTTGTGGCTAGGGAACGGAGTTTGTGGCTAGGGAACGGATATTGTGGCTTGGGAACGTAATTTGTGGTGTGGAACGGAGTTTGTGGCTAGGGAACGGAGTTTGTGACTGGGGAACGGAGTTTGTGGCTACGGAACGGAGTTTGTGGCTAGGGAACAGAGTTTGTGGCTAGGGAACGGAGTTTGTGGCTCGGGGACGGAGTTTGTGGCTAGGAACCGGAGTTTGTGGCTAGGGAACAGACTTTGTGGCTAGGGAACGGAGTTTGTGTCTAGGGAACGGAGTTTGTGGCGAGGAACGGAGTTTGTGGCTAGGGAACGGAGTTTGTGGCGGGGAACAGAGTTTGTGGCTAGGGAACGGAGTTTGTGGTGGGGAACGGAGTTTGTGGCTAGGGAACGGAGTTTGTGGTGGGGAACGGAGTTTGTGGCTGGGGAACGGAGTTTGTGGCTAGGCAACGGAGTTTGTGGCTAGGGAACGGAGTTTGTGGCGGGGAACGGAGTTTGTGGCAAGGGAACGGAGTTTGTGGTGGGGAACGGAGGTTGTGGCTAGGGAATGGAGTTTGTGGCTCGGGAACGGAGTTTGTGGCTAGGAACCGGAGTTTGTGGCGAGGGAACGGAGTTCGTGGCTAGGGAACGGAGTTCGTGGCTAGGGAACGGAGTTCGTGGCTAGGGAACGGAGTTCGTGGCTAGGAACCGGAGTTTGTGGCTAGGGAACAGAGTTTGTGGCTAGGGAACGGAGTTCGTGGCTAGGGAACGGAGTTCGTGGCTAGGGAACGGAGTTTGTGGCTAGGGACCGGAGTTTGTGGCTAGGCACCGGAGTTTGTGGCTGGGGAACGGAGTTTGTGGCTAGGGACCGGAGTTTGTGGCTAGGAACCGGAGTTTGTGGCTAGGGAACGGAGTTTGTGGCGGGGAACGGAGTTTGTGGCTAGGGAACGGAGTTTGTGGCTAGGGAACGGAGTTTGTGGCTAGGAACCTAAGTTTTGTCTAGGGAACGGAGTTTGTGGCTAGGGAACAGAGTTTATGGCTAGAAACCGGAGTTTGTGGCTAGGGAACGGAGTTTGTGCATAGGGAACGGAGTTTGTGGCTAGGGAACGGAGTTTGTGGCTAGGGAACGGAGTTTGTGGCTAGGGAACGGAGTTTGTGGCTAGGGAACAGAGTTTGTGGCTAGGAACCGGAGTTTGTGGCTAGGGAACAGAGTTTGTGGCTAGGGAACGGAGTTTGTGGCGGGGAACGGAGTTTGTGGCTAGGGAACGGAGTTTGTGGCTAGGGAACGGAGTTTGTGGCTAGGGAACGGAGTTTGTGGCTGGGGAACGGAGTTTGTGGCTAGGAACCGGAGTTTGTGGCTAGGGAACGGAGTTTGTGGCTAGGAACTGGAGTTTGTGGCTAGGGAACGGAGTTTGTGGCTAGGGAACGGAGTTTGTGGCTAGGGAGCGGAGTTTGTGGCGGGGACCGGAGTTTGTGGCGGGGAACGGAGTTTGTGGCTAGGGAACGGTGTTTGTGGCTAGGGAACGGAGTTTGTGGCTTGGGAACGGAGTTTGTGGCTAGGGAACGGAGTTTGTGGCTAGGGAACGGAATTTGTGGCTAAGGAACGGAGTTTGTGGCTAGGGAACGGAGTTTGTGGTTAGGAACCGGAGTTTGTGGCTAGGAACCGGAGTTTTTGGCTAGGGAACGGAGTTTGTGGCTAGGATCCGGAGTTTGTGGCTAGGGAACGGAGTTTGTGGCTAGGGAACGGAGTTTGTGGCTAGGGAACGGAGTCTGTGGCTAGGGAACGGAGTTTGTGGCTAGGGAACGGAGTTTGTGGCTAGGGAACGGAGTTTGTGGCGGGGAACGGAGTTTGTGGCTAGGAACCGGAGATTGTGGCTAGGGAACGGAGTTTGTGGCTAGGGAACGGAGTTTGTGGCTAGGGAAGGGAGTTTGTGGCTAGGGAACAGAGTTTGTGGCTAGGGAACAGAGTTCGTGGCTAGGGAACGGAGTTCGTGGCTAGGGAACGGAGTTTGTGGCTAGGGACTGGAGTTTGTGGCTAGGGACCGGAGTTTGTGGCTGGGGAACGGAGTTTGTGGCTAGGGACCGGAGTTTGTGGCTAGGGAACGGAGTTTGTGGCTAGGGAACGGAGTTTGTGGCTAGGGAACGGAGTTTGTGGCTAGGGAACAGAGTTTATGGCTAGGAACCGGAGTTTGTGGCTAGGGAACGGAGTTTGTGGCTAGGGAACGGAGTTTGTGGCTAGGGAACAGAGTTTGTGGCGGGGAACAGAGTTTGTGGCTAGGAACCGGAGTTTGTGGCTAGGGAACAGAGTTTGTGACTAGGGAACGGAGTTTGTGGCGGGGAACGGAGTTTGTGGCTAGGGAACGGAGTTTGTGGCTAGGGAACGGAGTTTGTGGCTAGGGAACGGAGTTTGTGGCGGGGAATGGAGTTTGTGGCTAGGAACCGGAGATTGTGGCTAGGGAACGGAGTTTGTGGCTAGGGAACGGAGTTTGTGGCTAGGGAAGGGAGTTTGTGGCTAGGGAACAGAGTTTGTGGCAAGGGAACGGAGTTCGTGGCTAGGGAACGGAGTTCGTGGCTAGGGAACGGAGTTTGTGGCTAGGGACCGGAGTTTGTGGCTAGGGACCGGAGTTTGTGGCTAGGCACCGGAGTTTGTGGCTGGGGAACGGAGTTTGTGGCTAGGGAACGGAGTTTATGGCTCGGAACCGGAGTTTGTGGCTAGGGAACGGAGTTTGTGCATAGGGAACGGAGTTTGTGGCTAGGGAACGGAGTTTGTGGCTAGGGAACGGAGTTTGTGGCTAGGGAAGAGAGTCTGTGGCTAGGAACCGGAGTTTGTGGCTAGGGAACAGAGTTTGTGGCTAGGGAACGGAGTTTGTGGCGGGGAACGGAGTTTGTGGCTAGGGAACGGAGTTTGTGGCTAGGGAACGGAGTTTGTGGCAAGGGAACGGAGTTTGTGGCTGGGGAACGGAGTTTGTGGCTAGGAACCGGAGTTTGTGGCTAGGGAACGGAGTTTGTGGCTAGGAACCGGAGTTTGTGGCTAGGGAATGGAGTTTGTGGCTAGGGAACGGAGTTTGTGGCTAGGGAGCGGAGTTTGTGGCGGGGACCGGAGTTTGTGGCGGGGAACGGAGTTTGTGGCTAGGGACCGGTGTTTGTGGCTAGGGAACGGAGTTTGTGGCTAGGGAACGGAGTTTGTGGCTAGGGAACGGAGTTTGTGGCTAGGGAACAGAGTTTGTGGCTAGGAACCGGAGTTTGTGGCTAGGGAACAGAGTTTGTGGCTAGGGAACGGAGTTTGTGGCGGGGAACGGAGTTTGTGGCTAGGGAACGGAGTTTGTGGCTAGGGAACGGAGTTTGTGGCAAGGGAACGGAGTTTGTGGCTGGGGAACGGAGTTTGTGGCTAGGAACCAGAGTTTGTGGCTAGGGAACGGAGTTTGTGGCTAGGAACCGGAGTTTGTGGCTAGGGAACGGAGTTTGTGGCTAGGGAACGGAGTTTGTGGCTAGGGAGCGGAGTTTGTGGCGGGGACCGGAGTTTGTGGCGGGGAACGGAGTTTGTGGCTAGGGACCGGTGTTTGTGGCTAGGGAACGGAGTTTGTGGCTAGGGAACGGAGTTTGTGGCTAGGGAACGGAGTTTGTGGCTAGGGAACGGAGTTTGTGGCTGGGGAACGGAGTTTGTGGCTAGGAACCGGAGTTTGTGGCAGGGAGCGGAGTTTGTGGCTAGGGAACGGAGTTTGTGGCTAGGGAACGGAGTTTGTTGCTAGGGAGCGGAGTTTGTGGCGAGGGAACGGAGTTTGTGGCTAGGGAACGGAGTTTGTGGCTAGGGAACGAAGTTTGTGACTAGGGAACGGAGTTTGTGGCTAGGGAGCGGAGTTTGTGGCTAGGGAACAGAGTTTGTGGCTAGGGAGCGGAGTTTGTGGCTAGGAACCGGAGTTTGTGGCTAGGGAACGGAGTTTGTGGCTAGGGAACGGAGTTTGTGCCTAGGGAACGGAGTTTGTGGCGGGGAACGGAGTTTGTAGCTAGGAACCGGAGTTTGTGGCTAGGGAACGGAGTTTGTGGCGGGGAACGGAGTTTGTGGCTAGGAACCGGAGTTTGTGGCTAGGGAACAGAGTTTGTGGCGGGGAACGATGTTTGTGGCTAGGGAACGGAGTTTGTGGCTAGGGAACGGAGTTTGTGGCTAGGGAACGGAGTTTGTGGCGGGGAACGGAGTTTGTGGTTAGGGAACAGAGTTTGTGGCTAGGGAACGGAGTTTGTGGCGGGGAACGGAGTTTGTGGCTTGGGAACGGAGTTTGTGGCTAGGGAACGGAGTTTGTGTCTAGGGAACGGAATTTGTGGCTAGGGAACGGAGTTTGTGGCTAGGGAACGGATATTGTGGCTTGGGAACGTAATTTGTGGTGGGGAACGGAGTTTGTGGCTAGGGAACGGAGTTTGTGACTGGGGAACGGAGTTTGTGGCTACGGAACGGAGTTTGTGGCTAGGGAACGGAGTTTGTGGCTCGGGGACGGAGTTTGTGGCTAGGAACCGGAGTTTGTGGCTAGGGAACAGACTTTGTGGCTAGGGAACGGAGTTTGTGGCTAGGGACCGGTGTTTGTGGCTAGGGAACGGAGTTTGTGGCTAGGGAACGGAGTTTGTGGCTAGGGAACGGAGTTTGTGGCTAGGGAACAGAGTTTGTGGCTAGGAACCGGAGTTTGTGGCTAGGGAACAGAGTTTGTGGCTAGGGAACGGAGTTTGTGGCGGGGAACGGAGTTTGTGGCTAGGGAACGGAGTTTGTGGCTAGGGAACGGAGTTTGTGGCAAGGGAACGGAGTTTGTGGCTGGGGAACGGAGTTTGTGGCTAGGAACCAGAGTTTGTGGCTAGGGAACGGAGTTTGTGGCTAGGAACCGGAGTTTGTGGCTAGGGAACGGAGTTTGTGGCTAGGGAACGGAGTTTGTGGCTAGGGAGCGGAGTTTGTGGCGGGGACCGGAGTTTGTGGCGGGGAACGGAGTTTGTGGCTAGGGACCGGTGTTTGTGGCTAGGGAACGGAGTTTGTGGCTAGGGAACGGAGTTTGTGGCTAGGGAACGGAGTTTGTGGCTGGGGAACGGAGTTTGTGGCTAGGAACCGGAGTTTGTGGCAGGGAGCGGAGTTTGTGGCTAGGGAACGGAGTTTGTGGCTAGGGAACGGAGTTTGTTGCTAGGGAGCGGAGTTTGTGGCGAGGGAACGGAGTTTGTGGCTAGGGAACGGAGTTTGTGGCTAGGGAACGAAGTTTGTGACTAGGGAACGGAGTTTGTGGCTAGGGAGCGGAGTTTGTGGCTAGGGAACAGAGTTTGTGGCTAGGGAGCGGAGTTTGTGGCTAGGAACCGGAGTTTGTGGCTAGGGAACGGAGTTTGTGGCTAGGGAACGGAGTTTGTGCCTAGGGAACGGAGTTTGTGGCGGGGAACGGAGTTTGTAGCTAGGAACCGGAGTTTGTGGCTAGGGAACGGAGTTTGTGGCGGGGAACGGAGTTTGTGGCTAGGAACCGGAGTTTGTGGCTAGGGAACAGAGTTTGTGGCGGGGAACGATGTTTGTGGCTAGGGAACGGAGTTTGTGGCTAGGGAACGGAGTTTGTGGCTAGGGAACGGAGTTTGTGGCGGGGAACGGAGTTTGTGGTTAGGGAACAGAGTTTGTGGCTAGGGAACGGAGTTTGTGGCGGGGAACGGAGTTTGTGGCTTGGGAACGGAGTTTGTGGCTAGGGAACGGAGTTTGTGTCTAGGGAACGGAATTTGTGGCTAGGGAACGGAGTTTGTGGCTAGGGAACGGATATTGTGGCTTGGGAACGTAATTTGTGGTGGGGAACGGAGTTTGTGGCTAGGGAACGGAGTTTGTGACTGGGGAACGGAGTTTGTGGCTACGGAACGGAGTTTGTGGCTAGGGAACGGAGTTTGTGGCTCGGGGACGGAGTTTGTGGCTAGGAACCGGAGTTTGTGGCTAGGGAACAGACTTTGTGGCTAGGGAACGGAGTTTGTGGCTAGGGAACGGAGTTTGTGGCGGGGAACAGAGTTTGTGGCTAGGGAACGGAGTTTGTGGTGGGGAACGGAGTTTGTGGCTAGGGAACGGAGTTTGTGGTGGGGAACGGAGTTTGTGGCTGGGGAACGGAGTTTGTGGCTAGGCAACGGAGTTTGTGGCTAGGGAACGGAGTTTGTGGCGGGGAACAGAGTTTGTGGCTAGGGAACGGAGTTTGTGGTGGGGAACGGAGGTTGTGGCTAGGGAATGGAGTTTGTGGCTCGGGAACGGAGTTTGTGGCTAGGAACCGGAGTTTGTGGCTAGGGAACGGAGTTTGTGGCTAGGGAACGGAGTTTGTGGCTAGGGAGCGGAGTTTGTGGCGGGGACCGGAGTTTGTGGCGGGGAACGGAGTTTGTGGCTAGGGAACGGTGTTTGTGGCTAGGGAACGGAGTTTGTGGCTTGGGAACGGAGTTTGTGGCTAGGGAACGGAGTTTGTGGCTAGGGAACGGAATTTGTGGCTAAGGAACGGAGTTTGTGGCTAGGGAACGGAGTTTGTGGTTAGGAACCGGAGTTTGTGGCTAGGAACCGGAGTTTTTGGCTAGGGAACGGAGTTTGTGGCTAGGATCCGGAGTTTGTGGCTAGGGAACGGAGTTTGTGGCTAGGGAACGGAGTTTGTGGCTAGGGAACGGAGTTTGTGCCTAGGGAACGGAGTTTGTGGCTTGGGAACGGAGTTTGTGGCTAGGGGAACGGAGTTTGTGGCGAGGAACGGAGTTCGTGGCTAGGAACCGGAGTTTGTGGCTAGGGAACAGAGTTTGTGGCTAGGGAACGGAGTTCGTGGCTAGGGAACGGAGTTCGTGGCTAGGGAACGGAGTTTGTGGCTAGGGACCGGAGTTTGTGGCTAGGCACCGGAGTTTGTGGCTGGGGAAACGGAGTTTGTGGCTAGGGACCGGAGTTTGTGGCTAGGAACCGGAGTTTGTGGCTAGGGAACGGAGTTTGTGGCGGGGAACGGAGTTTGTGGCTAGGGAACGGAGTTTGTGGCTAGGGAACGGAGTTTGTGGCTAGGAACCTAAGTTTTGTCTAGGGAACGGAGTTTGTGGCTAGGGAACAGAGTTTATGGCTAGGAACCGGAGTTTGTGGCTAGGGAACGGAGTTTGTGCATAGGGAACGGAGTTTGTGGCTAGGGAACGGAGTTTGTGGCTAGGGAACGGAGTTTGTGGCTAGGGAACGGAGTTTGTGGCTAGGGAACAGAGTTTGTGGCTAGGAACCGGAGTTTGTGGCTAGGGAACAGAGTTTGTGGCTAGGGAACGGAGTTTGTGGCGGGGAACGGAGTTTGTGGCTAGGGAACGGAGTTTGTGGCTAGGGAACGGAGTTTGTGGCTAGGGAACGGAGTTTATGGCTGGGGAACGGAGTTTGTGGCTAGGAACCGGGGTTTGTGGCTAGGGAACGGAGTTTGTGGCTAGGAACCGGAGTTTGTGGCTAGGGAACGGAGTTTGTGGCTAGGGAACGGAGTTTGTGGCTAGGGAGCGGAGTTTGTGGCGGGGACCGGAGTTTGTGGCGGGGAACGGAGTTTGTGGCTAGGGAACGGTGTTTGTGGCTAGGGAACGGAGTTTGTGGCTTGGGAACGGAGTTTGTGGCTAGGGAACGGAGTTTGTGGCTAGGGAACGGAATTTGTGGCTAAGGAACGGAGTTTGTGGCTAGGGAACGGAGTTTGTGGTTAGGAACCGGAGTTTGTGGCTAGGAACCGGAGTTTTTGGCTAGGGAACGGAGTTTGTGGCTAGGATCCGGAGTTTGTGGCTAGGGAACGGAGTTTGTGGCTAGGTAACGGAGTTTGTGGCTAGGGAACGGAGTTTGTGGCTAGGGAACGGAGTTTGTGGCTAGGGAACGGAGTTTGTGGCTAGGGAACGGAGTTTGTGGCGGGGAACGGAGTTTGTGGCTAGGAATCGGAGATTGTGGCTAGGGAACGGAGTTTGTGGCTAGGGAACGGAGTTTGTGGCTAGGGAATGGAGTTTGTGGCTAGGGAACAGAGTTTGTGGCTAGGGAACAGAGTTCGTGGCTAGGGAACGGAGTTCGTGGCTAGGGAATGGAGTTTGTGGCTAGGGACTGGAGTTTGTGGCTAGGGACCGGAGTTTGTGGCTGGGGAACGGAGTTTGTGGCTAGGGACCGGAGTTTGTGTCTAGGGAACGGAGTTTGTGGCTAGGGAACGGAGTTTGTGGCTAGGGAACGGAGTTTGTGGCTAGGGAACAGAGTTTATGGCTAGGAACCGGAGTTTGTGGCTAGGGAACGGAGTTTGTGCATAGGGAAAGGAGTTTGTGGTGAGGGAACGGAGTTTGTGGCTAGGGAACGGAGTTTGTGGCGGGGAATGGAGTTTGTGGCTAGGAACCGGAGATTGTGGCTAGGGAACGGAGTTTGTGGCTAGGGAACGGAGTTTGTGGCTAGGGAAGGGAGTTTGTGTCTAGGGAACAGAGTTTGTGGCAAGGGAACGGAGTTCGTGGATAGGGAACGGAGTTCGTGGCTAGGGAACGGAGTTTGTGGCTAGGGAACGGAGTTTGTGGCTAGGGAACAGAGTTTATGGCTAGGAACCGGAGTTTGTGGCGGGGAACGGAGTTTGTGGCTAGGGAACGGAGTTTGTGGCTAGGGAACGGAGTTTGTGGCTAGGGAACGGAGTTTGTGGCGGGGAATGGAGTTTGTGGCTAGGAACCGGAGATTGTGGCTAGGGAACGGAGTTTGTGGCTAGGGAACGGAGTTTGTGGCTAGGGAAGGGAGTTTGTGTCTAGGGAACAGAGTTTGTGGCAAGGGAACGGAGTTCGTGGCTAGGGAACGGAGTTCGTGGCTAGGGAACGGAGTTTGTGGCTAGGGACCGGAGTTTGTGGCTAGGCACCGGAGTTTGTGGCTGGGGAACGGAGTTTGTGGCTAGGGACCGGAGTTTGTGGCTAGGAACCGGAGTTTGTGGCTAGGGAACGGAGTTTATGGCTCGGAACCAGAGTTTGTGGCTAGGGAACGGAGTTTGTGCATAGGGAACGGAGTTTGTGGCTAGGGAACGGAGTTTGTGGCTAGGGAACGGAGTTTGTGGCTAGGGAAGAGAGTCTGTGGCTAGGAACCGGAGTTTGTGGCTAGGGAACAGAGTTTGTGTCTAGGGAACGGAGTTTGTGGCGGGGAACGGAGTTTGTGGCTAGGGAACGGAGTTTGTGGCTAGGGAACGGAGTTTGTGGCAAGGGAACGGAGTTTGTGGCTGGGGAACGGAGTTTGTGGCTAGGAACCGGAGTTTGTGGCTAGGGAACGGAGTTTGTGGCTAGGAACCGGAGTTTGTGGCTAGGGAATGGAGTTTGTGGCTAGGGAACGGAGTTTGTGGCTAGGGAGCGGAGTTTGTGGCGGGGACCGGAGTTTGTGGCGGGGAACGGAGTTTGTGGCTAGGGACCGGTGTTTGTGGCTAGGGAACGGAGTTTGTGGCTAGGGAACGGAGTTTGTGGCTAGGGAACGGAGTTTGTGGCTAGGGAACAGAGTTTGTGGCTAGGAACCGGAGTTTGTGGCTAGGGAACAGAGTTTGTGGCTAGGGAACGGAGTTTGTGGCGGGGAACGGAGTTTGTGGCTAGGGAACGGAGTTTGTGGCTAGGGAACGGAGTTTGTGGCAAGGGAACGGAGTTTTTGGCTGGGGAACGGAGTTTGTGGCTAGGAACCAGAGTTTGTGGCTAGGGAACGGAGTTTGTGGCTAGGAACCGGAGTTTGTGGCTAGGGAAAGGAGTTTGTGGCTAGGGAACGGAGTTTGTGGCTAGGGAGCGGAGTTTGTGGCGGGGACCGGAGTTTGTGGCGGGGAACGGAGTTTGTGGCTAGGGACCGGTGTTTGTGGCTAGGGAACGGAGTTTGTGGCTAGGGAACGGAGTTTGTGGCTAGGGAACGGAGTTTGTGGCTAGGGAACGGAGTTTGTGGCTGGGGAACGGAGTTTGTGGCTAGGAACCGGAGTTTGTGGCAGGGAGCGGAGTTTGTGGCTAGGGAACGGAGTTTGTGGCTAGGGAACGGAGTTTGTTGCTAGGGAGCGGAGTTTGTGGCGAGGGAACGGAGTTTGTGGCTAGGGAACGGAGTTTGTGGCTAGGGAACGAAGTTTGTGACTAGGGAACGGAGTTTGTGGCTAGGGAGCGGAGTTTGTGGCTAGGGAACAGAGTTTGTGGCTAGGGAGCGGAGTTTGTGGCTAGGAACCGGAGTTTGTGGCTAGGGAACGGAGTTTGTGGCTAGGGAACGGAGTTTGTGCCTAGGGAACGGAGTTTGTGGCCGGGAACGGAGTTTGTAGCTAGGAACCGGAGTTTGTGGCTAGGGAACGGAGTTTGTGGCGGGGAACGGAGTTTGTGGCTAGGAACCGGAGTTTGTGGCTAGGGAACAGAGTTTGTGGCGGGGAACGATGTTTGTGGCTAGGGAACGGAGTTTGTGGCTAGGGAACGGAGTTTGTGGCTAGGGAACGGAGTTTGTGGCGGGGAACGGAGTTTGTGGTTAGGGAACAGAGTTTGTGGCTAGGGACCGGAGTTTGTGGCGGGGAACGGAGTTTGTGGCTTGGGAACGGAGTTTGTGGCTAGGGAACGGAGTTTGTGTCTAGGGAACGGAATTTGTGGCTAGGGAACGGAGTTTGTGGCTAGGGAACGGATATTGTGGCTTGGGAACGTAATTTGTGGTGGGGAACGAAGTTTTTGGCTAGGGAACGGAGTTTGTGACTGGGGAACGGAGTTTGTGGCTACGGAACGGAGTTTGTGGCTAGGGAACGGAGTTTGTGGCTAGGGAACGGAGTTTGTGGCTCGGGGACGGAGTTTGTGGCTAGGAACCGGAGTTTGTGGCTAGGGAACAGACTTTGTGGCTAGGGAACGGAGTTTGTGGCTAGGGAACGGAGTTTGTGGTGAGGAACGGAGTTTGTGGCTAGGGAACGGAGTTTGTGGCGGGGAACAGAGTTTGTGGCTAGGGAACGGAGTTTGTGGGTGGGGAACGGAGTTTGCGGCTAGGGAACGGAGTTTGTGGTGGGGAACGGAGTTTGTGGCTGGGGAACGGAGTTTGTGGCTAGGCAACGGAGTTTGTGGCTAGGGAACGGAGTTTGTGGCGGGGAACGGAGTTTGTGGCTAGGGAACGGAGTTTGTGGTGGGGAACGGAGGTTGTGGCTAGGGAATGGAGTTTGTGGCTCGGGAACGGAGTTTGTGGCTAGGAACCGGAGTTTGTGGCGAGGGAACGGAGTTTGTGGCAAGGGAACGGAGTTTGTGGCTAGGGAACGGAGTTTGTGGCTAGGGAACGGAGTTTGTGGCTAGGGAACAGAGTTTGTGACTAGGGAACGGAGTTTATGGCTAGGAACCGGAGTTTGTGGCTAGGGAACGGAGTTTGTGGCTAGGGAACGGAGTTTGTGGCTAGGGAACGGAGTTTGTGGCTAGGGAACGGAGTTTGTGGCTAGGGAACGGAGTTTGTGGCTGGGGAACTGGAGTTTTTGGCTAGGGAACGAAGTTTGTGGCTAGGGAACGGAGTTTGTGGCAAGGGAACGGAGTTTGTGGCTAGGGAACGGAGTTTGTGGCTAGGGAACTGGAGTTTGTGGCTCGGGAACGGAGTTTGTGGCTAGCGAACGGAGTTTGTGGCTAGGGAACGGAGTTTGTGGCTTTGGAACGGAGTTTGTGGCTCGGGAGCGGAGTTTGTGGCTCGGGAACGGAGTTTGTGGCTAGGGAACGGAGTTTGTGGCTAGGGAACTGGAGTTTGTGGCTGGGGAACGGAGTTTGTTGCTAGGGAACGGAGTTTGTGGCTAGGGAACGGAGTTTGTGTCTAGGGAACGGAATTTGTGTCTAGGGAACGGAATTTGTGGCTAGGGAACGGAGTTTTTGGCTAAGGAACGGATATTGTGGCTTGGGAACGTAATTTGTGGTGGGGAACGGAGTTTGTGGCTAGGGAACGGAGTTTGTGACTGGGGAACGGAGTTTGTGGCTAGGGAACGGAGTTTGTGGCTAGGGAACGGAGTTTGTGGCTAGGGAACGGAGTTTGTGGCTCGGGGATGGAGTTTGTGGCTAGGAACCGGAGGTTGTGGCTAGGGAACGGATTTGTGGCTAGGGAACGGAGTTTGTGGCTAGGGAACGGAGTTTGTGGCGAGGAACGGAGTTTGTGGCTAGGGAACGGAGTTTGTGGCGGGGAACAGAGTTTGTGGCTAGGGAACGGAGTTTGTGGTGGGGAACGGAGTTTGTGGCTAGGGAACGGAGTTTGTGGCTGGGGAACGGACTTTGTGGCTAGGGAACGGAGTTTGTGGCTAGGGAACGGAGTTTGTGGCGGGGAACGGAGTTTGTGGCTAGGGAACGGAGTTTGTGGCGGGGAACGGAGGTTGTGGCTAGGGAACGGAGTTTGTGGCTCGGGAACGGAGTTTGTGGTTCGGAACCGGAGTTTGTGGCGAGGGAACGGAGTTTGTGGCAAGGGAACGGAGTTTGTGGCTAGGGAACGGAGTTTGTGGCTAGGGAACGGAGTTTGTGGCTAGGGAACAGAGTTTGTGACTAGGAACGGAGTTTATGGCTAGGAACCGGAGTTTGTGGCTAGGGAACGGAGTTTGTGGCTAGGGAACGGAGTTTGTGGCCAGGGAATGGAGTTTGTGGCTAGGGAACGGAGTTTGTGGCAAGGGAACGGAGTTTGTGGCTAGGGAACGGAGTTTGTGGCTAGGGAACGGAGTTTGTGGTGGGGAACTGGAGTTTGTGGCTAGGGAACGAAGTTTGTGGCTAGGGAACGGAGTTTGTGGCAAGGGAACGGAGTTTGTGGTGGGGAACTGGAGTTTGTGGCTAGGGAACGAAGTTTGTGGCTAGGGAACGGAGTTTGTGGCAAGGGAACGGAGTTTGTGGCTAGGGAACGGAGTTTGTGGCTAGGGAACGAAGTTTGTGGCTAGGGAACGGAGTTTGTGGCAAGGGAACGGAGTTTGTGGCTAGGGAACGGAGTTTGTGGCTAGGGAACTGGAGTTTGTGGCTCGGGAACGGAGTTTGTGGCTAGGGAACGGAGTTTGTGGCTAGGGAACGGAGTTTGTGGCTTTGGAACGGAGTTTGTGGCTCGGGAGCGGAGTTTGTGGCTCGGGAATGGAGTTTGTGGCTAGGGAACGGAGTTTGTGGCTAGGGAACTGGAGTTTGTGGCTGGGGAACGGAGTTTGTTGCTAGGGAACGGAGTTTGTGGCTAGGGAACGGAGTTTGTGGCTAGGGAACGGAGTTTGTGGCTAGGGAGCGGAGTTTGTGGCTAGGAACGGAGTTTGTGGCTAGGGAACTGGAGTTTGTGGCTAGGGAACGGAGTTTGTGGCGAAGGAACGGAGTTTGTGGCTCGGGAACGGAGTTTGTGGCTCGGAACCGGAGATTGTGGCTAGGAACCGGAGTTTGTGGCTAGGGAACGGAGTTTGTGGCTAGGATCCGGAGTTTGTGGCTAGGGAACGGAGTTTGTGGCTAGGGAACGGAGTTTGTGGCTAGGGAACGGAGTTTGTGGCTAGGGAACGGAGTTTGTGGCTTGGGAACGGAGTTTGTGGCTAGGGAACGGAGTTTGTGGCGGGGAACGGAGTTTGTGGCTAGGAACCGGAGATTGTGGCTAGGGAACGGAGTTTGTGGCTAGGGAACGGAGTTTGTGGCTAGGGAAGGGAGTTTGTGGCTAGGGAACAGAGTTTGTTGCTAGGGAACGGAGTTCGTGCTAGGGAACGGAGTTTGTGGCTAGGGAACGGAGTTTGTGGCTAGGGAACGGAGTTTGTGGCTAGGGAACGGAGTTTGTGGCTAGGGAACGGAGTTTGTGGCTAGGCACCGGAGTTTGTGGCTAGGGAATGGAGTTTGTGGCTAGGGAACGGAGGTTGTGGCGGGGAACTGAGTTTGTGGCTAGGAACCGGAGTTTGTGGCTTGGGAACGGAGTTTGTGGAGGGGAACGGAATTTATGGCTAGGGAACGGAGTTTGTTGCGGGGAACGGAGTTTGTGGCTAGGGAACGGAGTTTGTGGCTAGGGAACGGAGTTTGTGGCTAGGAACCGGAGTTTGTGGCTAGGGAACGGAGTTTGTGGCTAGGAACCGGAGTTTGTGGCGAGGGAACGGAGTTTGTGGTGTGGAACGGAGTTTGTGGCTAGGAACCGGAGTTTGTGGCTAGGGAACGGAGTTTGTGGCTAGGGAACGGAGTTTGTGGCTAGGGAACGGAGTTTGTGGCTAGGGAACGGAGTTTGTGGCTAGGGAACGGAGTTTGTGGCTAGGGAACGGAGTTTGTGGCGGGGAACGGAGTTTGTGGCAGGGAACGGAGTTTGTGGCTAGGGAACGGAGTTTGTGGCTAGGGAACGGAGTTTGTGGCTAGGGAACGGAGTTTGTGGCTAGGGACCGGTGTTTGTGGCTAGGGAACGGAGTTTGTGGCTAGGGAACGGAGTTTGTGGCTAGGGAACGGAGTTTGTGGCTAGGGAACGGAGTTTGTGGCTGGGGAACGGAGTTTGTGGCTAGGAACCGGAGTTTGTGGCAGGGAGCGGAGTTTGTGGCTAGGGAACGGAGTTTGTGGCTAGGGAACGGAGTTTGTTGCTAGGGAGCGGAGTTTGTGGTGAGGGAACGGAGTTTGTGGCTAGGGAACGGAGTTTGTGGCTAGGGAACGAAGTTTGTGACTAGGGAACGGAGTTTGTGGCTAGGGAACAGAGTTTGTGGCTAGGGAGCGGAGTTTGTGGCTAGGAACCGGAGTTTGTGGCTAGGGAATGGAGTTTGTGGCTAGGGAACGGAGTTTGTGCCTAGGGAACGGAGTTTGTGGCGGGGAACGGAGTTTGTAGCTAGGAACCGGAGTTTGTGGCGGGGAACGGAGTTTGTGGCTAGGAACCGGAGTTTGTGGCTAGGGAACAGAGTTTGTGGCGGGGAACGGAGTTTGTGGCTAGGAACCGGAGTTTGTGGCTAGGGAACGGAGTTTGTGGCTAGGGAACGGAGTTTGTGGCTAGGGAACGGAGTTTGTGGCGGGGAACGGAGTTTGTGGTTAGGGAACAGAGTTTGTGGCTAGGGAACGGAGTTTGTGGTGGGGAACGGAGTTTGTGGCTTGGGAACGGAGTTTGTGGCTAGGGAACGGAGTTTGTGTCTAGGGAACGGAATTTGTGGCTAGGGAACGGAGTTTGTGGCTAGGGAACGGATATTGTGGCTTGGGAACGTAATTTGTGGTGGGGAACGGAGTTTGTGGCTAGGGAACGGAGTTTGTGACTGGGGAACGGAGTTTGTGGCTACGGAACGGAGTTTGTGGCTAGGGAACGGAGTTTGTGGCTAGGGAACGGAGCTTGTGGCTCGGGGACGGAGTTTGTGGCTAGGAACCGCAGTTTGTGGCTAGGGAACAGACTTTGTGGCTAGGGAACGGAGTTTGTGGCTAGGGAACGGAGTTTGTGGCGAGGAACGGAGTTTGTGGCTAGGGAACGGAGTTTGTGGCGGGGAACAGAGTTTGTGGCTAGGGAACGGAGTTTGTGGTGGGGAACGGAGTTTGTGGCTAGGCAACGGAGTTTGTGGCTAGGGAACGGAGTTTGTGGTGGGGAACGGAGTTTGTGGCTAGGGAACGGAGTTTGTGGTGGGGAACGGAGGTTGTGGCTAGGGAACGGAGTTTGTGGCTCGGGAACGGAGTTTGTGGCTAGGAACCGGAGTTTGTGGCGAGGGAACAGAGTTTGTGGCAAGGGAACGGAGTTTGTGGCTAGGGAACGGAGTTTGTGGCTAGGGAACGGAGTTTGTGGCTAGGGAACCGAGTTTGTGACTAGGGAACGGAGTTTATGGCTAGGAACCGGAGTTTGTGGCTAGGGAACGGAGTTTGTGGCTAGGGAACGGAGTTTGTGGCTAGGGAACGGAGTTTGTGGCAAGGGAACTGAGTTTGTGGCTAGGGAACGGAGTTTGTGGCTAGGGAACTGGAGTTTGTGGCTCGGGAACGGAGTTTGTGGCTAACGAATGGAGTTTGTGGCTAGGGAACGGATTTTGTGGCTTTGGAACGGAGTTTGTGGCTCGGGAGCGGAGTTTGTGGCTCGGGAACGGAGTTTGTGGCTAGGGAACGGAGTTTGTGGCTAGGGAACTGGAGTTTGTGGCTGGGGAACGGAGTTTGTTGCTAGGGAACGGAGTTTGTTGCTAGGGAACGGAGTTTGTGGCTAGGGAACGGATATTGTGGCTTGGGAACGTAATTTGTGGTGGGGAACGGAGTTTGTGGCTAGGGAACGGAGTTTGTGACTGGGGAACGGAGTTTGTGGCTAGGGAACGGAGTTTGTGGCTAGGGAACGGAGTTTGTGGCTAGGGAACGGAGTTTGTGGCTCGGGGACGGAGTTTGTGGCTAGGAACCGGAGTTTGTGGCTAGGGAACGGACTTTGTGGCTAGGGAACGGAGTTTGTGGCTAGGGAACGGAGTTTGTGGCGAGGAACGGAGTTTGTGGCTAGGGAACGGAGTTTGTGGCGGGGAACAGAGTTTGTGGCTAGGGAACGGAGTTTGTGGTGGGGAACGGAGTTTGTGGCTAGGGAACGGAGTTTGTGGTGGGGAACGGAGTTTGTGGCTGGGGAACGGAGTTTGTGGCTAGGGAACGGAGTTTGTGGCTAGGGAACGGAGTTTGTGGCGGGGAACGGAGTTTGTGGCTAGGGAACGGAGTTTGTGGTGGGGAACGGAGGTTGTGGCTAGGGAACGGAGTTTGTGGCTCGGGAACGGAGTTTGTGGCTCGGAACCGGAGTTTGTGGCGAGGGAACGGAGTTTGTGGCAAGGGAACGGAGTTTGTGGCTAGGGAACGGAGTTTGTGGCTAGGGAACGGAGTTTGTGGCTAGGGAACAGAGTTTGTGACTAGGGAACGGAGTTTATGGCTAGGAACCGGAGTTTGTGGCTAGGGAACGGAGTTTGTGGCTAGGGAACGGAGTTTGTGGCCAGGGAACGGAGTTTGTGGCTAGGGAACGGAGTTTGTGGCTAGGGAACGGAGTTTGTGGCTGGGGAACTGGAGTTTGTGGCTAGGGAACGGTGTTTGTGGCTAGTGAACTGGAGTTTGTGGCAAGGGAACGGAGTTTGTGGCTAGGGAACGGTGTTTGTGGCTAGTGAACTGGAGTTTGTGGCTCGGGAACGGAGTTTGTGGCTAGGGAACGGAGTTTGTGGCAAGGGAACGGAGTTTGTGGCTAGGGAACGGTGTTTGTGGCTAGTGAACTGGAGTTTGTGGCTCGGGAACGGAGTTTGTGGCTAGGGAACGGAGTTTGTGGCTAGGGAACGGAGTTTGTGGCTTTGGAACGGAGTTTGTGGCTCGGGAGCGGAGTTTGTGGCTCGGGAATGGAGTTTGTGGCTAGGGAACGGAGTTTGTGGCTAGGGAACTGGAGCTTGTGGCTGGGGAACGGAGTTTGTTGCTAGGGAACGGAGTTTGTGGCTAGGGAACGGAGTTTGTGGCTATGGAACGGAGTTTGTGGCTAGGGAGCGGAGTTTGTGGCTAGGGAACGGAGTTTGTGGCTAGGGAACTGGAGTTTGTGGCTAGGGAACGGAGTTTGTGGCGAAGGAACGGAGTTTGTGACTCGGGAACGGAGTTTGTGGCTCGGAACCGGAGATTGTGGCTAGGAACCGGAGTTTGTGGCTAGGGAATGGAGTTTGTGGCTAGGGAACGGAGGTTGTGGCGGGGAACTGAGTTTGTAGCTAGGAACCGGAGTTTGTGGCTTGGGAACGGAGTTTGTGGAGGGGAACGGAATTTATGGCTAGGGAACGGAGTTTGTGGCGGGGAACGGAGTTTGTGGCTAGGGAACAGAGTTTGTGGCTAGGGAACGGAGTTTGTGGCTAGGAACCGGAGTTTGTGGCTAGGGAACGGAGTTTGTGGCTAGGAACCGGAGTTTGTGGCGAGGGAACGGAGTTTGTGGTGTGGAACGGAGTTTGTGGCTAAGAACCGGAGTTTGTGGCTAGGGAACGGAGTTTGTGGCTAGGGAACGGAGTTTGTGGCTAGGGAACGGAGTTTGTGGCTAGGGAACGGAGTTTGTGGCTAGGGAACGGAGTTTGTGGCGGGGAACGGAGTTTGTGGCTAGGGAATGGAGTTTGTGGCTAGGGAACGGAGTTTGTGGCTAGGAACCGGAGTTTGTAGCTAGGGAACGGAGTTTGTGGCGAGGGAACGGAGTTTGTGGCTAGGGACCGGAGTTTGTGGTGGGCAACGGAGTTTGTGGCTAGGGAACGGTGTTTGTGGCTAGGGATCGGAGTTTGTGGCTAGGGATCGGAGTTTGTGGCTAGGGAACGGAGTTTGTGGCTAGGGAACGGAGTTTGTGGTGGGGAACGGAGTTTGTGGCTAGGGAACTGAGTTTGTGGCTAGGGAACGGAGTTAGTGGCGGGGAACAGAGCTTGTGGCGGGGAACGGAGTTTGTGGCTAGGGAACGGAGTTTGTGGCTTTGGAACGGAGTTTGTGGCTAGGGAGCGGAGTTTGTGGCTAGGGAACGGAGTTTGTGGCTAGGGAACGGAGTTTGTGGCTAGGGAACTGGAGTTTGTGGCTGGGGAACGGAGTTTGTTGCTAGGGAACGGAGTTTGTGGCTGGGGAACGGAGTTTGTGGCTAGGGAACGGAGTTTGTGGCTAGGGAGCGGAGTTTGTGGATAGGGAACGGAGTTTGTGGCTAGGGAGCGGAGTTTGTGGCTAGGGAACAGAGTTTGTGGTTAGGGAACTGGAGTTTGTGTCTAGGGAACGGAGTTTGTGGCTAAGGAACGGAGTTTGTGGCTAGGGAACGGAGTTTGTGGCTAGGAACCGGAGTTTGTGGCTAGGAACCGGAGTTTGTGGCTAGGGAACGGAGTTTGTGGCTAGGATCCGGAGTTTGTGGCTAGGGAACGGTGTTTGTGGCTAGGGAACGGAGTTTGTGGCTAGGGAACGGAGTTTGTGGCTAAGGAACGGCGTTTGTGGCTAGGGAACGGAGTATGTGGCTAGGGAACGGAGTTTGTGGCAGGGAACGGAGTTTGTGGCTAGGAACCGGAGATTGTGGCTAGGGAACGGAGTTTGTGGCTAGGGAACGGAGTTTGTGGCTAGGGAAGGGAGTTTGTGGCTAGGGAACAGAGTTTGTGGCTAGGGAACGGAGTTCGTGGCTAGGGAACGGAGTTCGTGGCTAGGGAACGGAGTTTGTGGCTAGGGACTGGAGTTTGTGGCTAGGGACCGGAGTTTGTGGCTGGGGAACGGAGTTTGTGGCTAGGGACCGGAGTTTGTGGCTAGGGAACGGAGTTTGTGGCTAGGGAACGGAGTTTGTGGCTAGGGAACGGAGTTCGTGGCTAGGGAACAGAGTTTATGGCTAGGAACCGGAGTTTGTGGCTAGGGAACGGAGTTTGTGGCGGGGAACGGAGTTTGTGGCGGGGAACGGAGTTTGTGGCTAGGGAACGGAGTTTGTGGCGGGGAACGGAGTTTGTGGTGGGGAACGGAGTTTGTGGCTAGGGAACAGAGTTTGTGGCTAGGGAACGGAGTTTGTGGCTAGGGAACGGAGTTTGTGGCGGGGAATGGAGTTTGTGGCGGGGAACGGAGTTTGTGGCTAGGGAACAGAGTTTGTGGCTAGGGAACGGAGTTTGTGGGGGGGAACGGAGTTTGTGGCGGGGAACGGAGTTTGTGGCTAGGGAACGGAGTTTGTGGCTAGGGAACGGAGTTTGTGGTGGGGAACGGAGTTTGTGGCGGGGAACGGAGTTTGTGGCTAGGGAATGGAGTTTGTGGCTCGGGAACGGAGTTTGTGGCTAGGGAACGGAGTTTGTGGCTAGGAACCGGAGTTTGTGGCAAGGGAACGGAGTTTGTGGCTAGGGAACGGAGTTTGTGGTGGGGAACGCAGTTTTTGGCTAGGGAACGGAGTTTGTGGCTAGGGAACGGAGTTTGTGGCTAGGAACTGGAGTTTGTGGCTAGGGAACGGAGTTTGTGGTTGGGAACGGAGTTTGTGGCTAGGAACCGGAGTTTGTGGCTAGGGAACGGAGTTTGTGGTGGGGAACGGAGTTTGTGGTGGGGAACGGAGTTTGTGGCTAGGGAACGGAGTTTGTGGCGGGGACCGGAGTTTGTGGCTTGGGAACGGAGTTTGTGGCGGGGACCGGAGTTTGTGGCGGGGAACGGAGTTTGTGGCTAGGGAACGGAGTTTGTGGCGGGGAACGGAGTTTGTGGCTAGGGAACGGAGTTTGTGGCTAGGAACTGGAGTTTGTGGCTAGGGAACGGAGTTTGTGGCTAGGGAACGGAGTTTGTGGCGGGGAACAGAGTTTGTGGCTAGGAAACGGAGTTTGTGGCTAGGGAACGGAGTTTGTGGTGGGGAACGGAGTTTGTGGCTAGGGAACGGAGTTTGTGGCTAGGAACCGGAGTTTGTGGCTCGGGAATGGAGTTTGTGGCTAGGGAACGGAGTTTGTGGCTAGGAACCGGAGTTTGTAGCTAGGGAATGGAGTTTGTGGCTAGGGAACGGATTTTGTGGCTAGGGACCGGAGTTTGTGGTGGGGAACGGAGTTTGTGGCTAGGGAACGGTGTTTGTGGCTAGGGATCGGAGTTTGTGGCTAGGGAACGGAGTTTGTGGCTAGGGAACGGAGTTTGTGGCTAGGGAACGGAGTTTGTGGTGGGGAATGGAGTTTGTGGCTAGGGAACTGAGTTTGTGGCTAGGGAACGGAGTTACATAGAGATAGGAACAGGAGTAGGCCATTCGGCCCTTCGAGCCTGCTCCGCCATTCAATGAGATCATGGCTGAGTTAGTGGCGGGGAACGGAGCTTGTGGCGGGGAACGGAGTTTGTGGCTAGGGAATGGAGTTTGTAGCTAGGGAACGGAGTTTGTGGCGAGGGAACGGAGTTTGTGGCTAGGGAATGGAGTTTGTGGCTAGGGAACGGAGTTTGTGGCTAGGGAACGGAGTTTGTGGCTAGGGAACGGAGTTTGTGGCTAGGGAGCGGAGTTTGTGGCTAGGGAATGGAGTTTGTGGCTAGGGACCGGAGTTTGTGGCGGGGAACGGAGTTTGTGGCGGGGACCGGAGTTTGTGGTGAGGGAACGGAGTTTGTGGCAAGGGAACGGTGTTTGTGGCTGGGGATCGGAGTTTGTGGCTAGGGAACGGAGTTTGTGGCTAGGGAATGGAGTTTGTGGCTAGGGAACGGAGTTTGTGGCGGGGAACGGAGTTTGTGGCTGGGGAACGGAGTTAATGGCGGGGAACGGAGTTTGTGGTGGGGAACGGAGTTTGTGGCTAGGGAACGGAGTTTGTGGCTAGGGAACGGAGTTTCTGGCTAGGGAACGGAGTTTGTGGCTAGGGAACGGAGTTTGTGGCTAGGGAACGGAGTTTGTGGCTAGGGAACGGAGTTTGTGGCGGGGAATGGAGTTTGTGGCTCGGGAACGGAGTTTGTGGAGGGGAATGGAATTTATGGCTAGGGAACGGACTTAGTGGTGGGGAACGGAGTTTGTGGCTAGGGAACGGAGTTTGTGGCTAGGGAACGGAGTTTGTGGCTAGGGAACGGAGTTTGTGGCTAGGAACCGGAGTTTGTGGCTAGGGAACAGAGTTTGTGGCTAGGAACCGGAGTTTGTGGCTAGGGAACGGAGTTTGTGGTGTGGAACGGAGTTTGTGGCTAGGAACCGGAGTTTGTGGCTAGGGAACGGAGTTTGTGGCGGGGAACGGAATTTGTGGCTAGGGAACGGAGTTTGTGGCTCGGGAACGGAGTTTGTGGCGGGGAACGGAGTTTGTGGCGGGGAACGGAGTTTGTGGCTAGGGAACAGAATTTGTGGCTAGGGAACGGAGTTTGTGGTGGGGAACGGAGTTTGTGGCGGGGAACGGAGTTTGTGGCTAGGGAACGGAGTTTGTGGCGAGGGAACGGAGTTTGTGGTGGGGAACGGAGTTTGTGGCGGGGAACGGAATTTGTGGCTAGGGAATGGAGTTTGTGGCTAGGGAACGGAGTTTGTGGCTAGGGAACGGAGTTTGTGGCTAGGAACCGGAGTTTGTGGCTCGGGAACGGAGTTTGTGGCTAGGGAACGGAGTTTGTGGTGGGGAACGCAGTTTGTGGCTAGGGAACGGAGTTTGTGGCTAGGGAACGGAGTTTGTGGCTAGGAACTGGAGTTTGTGGCTAGGGAACGGAGTTTGTGGTTGGGAACGGAGTTTGTGGCTAGGAACCGGAGTTTGTGGCTAGGGAACGGAGTTTGTGGTGGGGAACGGAGTTTGTGGTGGGGAACGGAGTTTGTGGCTAGGGAACGGAGTTTGTGGCGGGGACCGGAGTTCGTGGCTTGGGAACGGAGTTTGTGGCGGGGACCGGAGTTTGTGGCGAGGGAACGGAGTTTGTGGTGTGGAACGGAGTTTGTGGCTAGGAACCGGAGTTTGTGGCTGGGGAACGGAGTTTGTGGTGTGGAACGGAGTTTGTGGCTAGGAACCGGAGTTTGTGGCTAGGGAACGGAGTTTGTGGCTAGGGAACGGAGTTTGTGGCTAGGGAACGGAGTTTGTGGCTAGGGAACGGAGTTTGTGGCTAGGGAACGGAGTTTGTGGCTAGGGAACGGAGTTTGTGGCGGGGAACGGAGTTTGTGGCTAGGGAACGGAGTTTGTGGCGGGGAACAGAGTTTGTGGCTAGGAAACGGAGTTTGTGGCTAGGGAACGGAGTTTGTGGCGGGGAACGGAGTTTGTGGTTAGGGAACGGAGTTTGTGGCTAGGAACCGGAGATTGTGGCTCGGGAATGGAGTTTGTGGCTAGGGAACGGAGTTTGTGGCTAGGAACCGGAGTTTGTAGCTAGGGAACGGAGTTAGTGGCGGGGAACAGAGCTTGTGGCGGGGAACGGAGTTTGTGGCTAGGGAACGGAGTTTGTGGCTTTGGAACGGAGTTTGTGGCTAGGGAGCGGAGTTTGTGGCTAGGGAACGGAGTTTGTGGCTAGGGAACGGAGTTTGTGGCTAGGGAACTGGAGTTTGTGGCTGGGGAACGGAGTTTGTTGCTAGGGAACGGAGTTTGTGGCTGGGGAACGGAGTTTGTGGCTAGGGAACGGAGTTTGTGGCTAGGGAGCGGAGTTTGTGGATAGGGAACGGAGTTTGTGGCTAGGGAGCGGAGTTTGTGGCTAGGGAACAGAGTTTGTGGTTAGGGAACTGGAGTTTGTGTCTAGGGAACGGAGTTTGTGGCTAAGGAACGGAGTTTGTGGCTAGGGAACGGAGTTTGTGGCTAGGAACCGGAGTTTGTGGCTAGGAACCGGAGTTTGTGGCTAGGGAACGGAGTTTGTGGCTAGGATCCGGAGTTTGTGGCTAGGGAACGGTGTTTGTGGCTAGGGAACGGAGTTTGTGGCTAGGGAACGGAGTTTGTGGCTAAGGAACGGCGTTTGTGGCTAGGGAATGGAGTATGTGGCTAGGGAACGGAGTTTGTGGCAGGGAACGGAGTTTGTGGCTAGGAACCGGAGATTGTGGCTAGGGAACGGAGTTTGTGGCTAGGGAACGGAGTTTGTGGCTAGGGAAGGGAGTTTGTGGCTAGGGAACAGAGTTTGTGGCTAGGGAACGGAGTTCGTGGCTAGGGAACGGAGTTCGTGGCTAGGGAACGGAGTTTGTGGCTAGGGACTGGAGTTTGTGGCTAGGGACCGGAGTTTGTGGCTGGGGAACGGAGTTTGTGGCTAGGGACCGGAGTTTGTGGCTAGGGAACGGAGTTTGTGGCTAGGGAACGGAGTTTGTGGCTAGGGAACGGAGTTCGTGGCTAGGGAACAGAGTTTATGGCTAGGAACCGGAGTTTGTGGCTAGGTAACGGAGTTTGTGGCGGGGAACGGAGTTTGTGGCGGGGAACGGAGTTTGTGGCTAGGGAACGGAGTTTGTGGCGGGGAACGGAGTTTGTGGCGGGGAACGGAGTTTGTGGCTAGGGAACAGAGTTTGTGGCTAGGGAACGGAGTTTGTGGCTAGGGAACGGAGTTTGTGGCGGGGAATGGAGTTTGTGGCGGGGAACGGAGTTTGTGGCTAGGGAACAGAGTTTGTGGCTAGGGAACGGAGTTTGTGGGGGGGGAACGGAGTTTGTGGCGGGGAACGGAGTTTGTGGCTAGGGAACGGAGTTTGTGGCTAGGGAACGGAGTTTGTGGTGGGGAACGGAGTTTGTGGCGGGGAACGGAGTTTGTGGCTAGGGAATGGAGTTTGTGGCTCGGGAACGGAGTTTGTGGCTAGGGAACGGAGTTTGTGGCTAGGAACCGGAGTTTGTGGCAAGGGAACGGAGTTTGTGGCTAGGGAACGGAGTTTGTGGTGGGGAACGCAGTTTTTGGCTAGGGAACGGAGTTTGTGGCTAGGGAACGGAGTTTGTGGCTAGGAACTGGAGTTTGTGGCTAGGGAACGGAGTTTGTGGTTGGGAACGGAGTTTGTGGCTAGGAACCGGAGTTTGTGGCTAGGGAACGGAGTTTGTGGTGGGGAACGGAGTTTGTGGTGGGGGAACGGAGTTTGTGGCTAGGGAACGGAGTTTGTGGCGGGGACCGGAGTTTGTGGCTTGGGAACGGAGTTTGTGGCGGGGACCGGAGTTTGTGGCGGGGAACGGAGTTTGTGGCTAGGGAACGGAGTTTGTGGCGGGGAACGGAGTTTGTGGCTAGGGAACGGAGTTTGTGGCTAGGAACTGGAGTTTGTGGCTAGGGAACGGAGTTTGTGGCTAGGGAACGGAGTTTGTGGCGGGGAACAGAGTTTGTGGCTAGGAAACGGAGTTTGTGGCTAGGGAACGGAGTTTGTGGTGGGGAACGGAGTTTGTGGCTAGGGAACGGAGTTTGTGGCTAGGAACCGGAGTTTGTGGCTCGGGAATGGAGTTTGTGGCGGGGAACGGAGTTTGTGGCTAGGGAACGGAGTTTGTGGCGGGGAACAGAGTTTGTGGCTAGGAAACGGAGTTTGTGGCTAGGGAACGGAGTTTGTGGCGGGGAACGGAGTTTGTGGTTAGGGAACGGAGTTTGTGGCTAGGAACCGGAGATTGTGGCTCGGGAATGGAGTTTGTGGCTAGGGAACGGAGTTTGTGGCTAGGAACCGGAGTTTGTAGCTAGGGAACGGAGTTAGTGGCGGGGAACAGAGCTTGTGGCGGGGAACGGAGTTTGTGGCTAGGGAACGGAGTTTGTGGCTTTGGAACGGAGTTTGTGGCTAGGGAGCGGAGTTTGTGGCTAGGGAACGGAGTTTGTGGCTAGGGAACGGAGTTTGTGGCTAGGGAACTGGAGTTTGTGGCTGGGGAACGGAGTTTGTTGCTAGGGAACGGAGTTTGTGGCTGGGGAACGGAGTTTGTGGCTAGGGAACGGAGTTTGTGGCTAGGGAGCGGAGTTTGTGGATAGGGAACGGAGTTTGTGGCTAGGGAGCGGAGTTTGTGGCTAGGGAACAGAGTTTGTGGTTAGGGAACTGGAGTTTGTGTCTAGGGAACGGAGTTTGTGGCTAAGGAACGGAGTTTGTGGCTAGGGAACGGAGTTTGTGGCTAGGAACCGGAGTTTGTGGCTAGGAACCGGAGTTTGTGGCTAGGGAACGGAGTTTGTGGCTAGGATCCGGAGTTTGTGGCTAGGGAACGGTGTTTGTGGCTAGGGAACGGAGTTTGTGGCTAGGGAACGGAGTTTGTGGCTAAGGAACGGCGTTTGTGGCTAGGGAACGGAGTATGTGGCTAGGGAACGGAGTTTGTGGCAGGGAACGGAGTTTGTGGCTAGGAACCGGAGATTGTGGCTAGGGAACGGAGTTTGTGGCTAGGGAACGGAGTTTGTGGCTAGGGAAGGGAGTTTGTGGCTAGGGAACAGAGTTTGTGGCTAGGGAACGGAGTTCGTGGCTAGGGAACGGAGTTCGTGGCTAGGGAACGGAGTTTGTGGCTAGGGACTGGAGTTTGTGGCTAGGGACCGGAGTTTGTGGCTGGGGAACGGAGTTTGTGGCTAGGGACCGGAGTTTGTGGCTAGGGAACGGAGTTTGTGGCTAGGGAACGGAGTTTGTGGCTAGGGAACGGAGTTCGTGGCTAGGGAACAGAGTTTATGGCTAGGAACCGGAGTTTGTGGCTAGGGAACGGAGTTTGTGGCGGGGAACGGAGTTTGTGGCGGGGAACGGAGTTTGTGGCTAGGGAACGGAGTTTGTGGCGGGGAACGGAGTTTGTGGCGGGGAACGGAGTTTGTGGCTAGGGAACAGAGTTTGTGGCTAGGGAACGGAGTTTGTGGCTAGGGAACGGAGTTTGTGGCGGGGAATGGAGTTTGTGGCGGGGAACGGAGTTTGTGGCTAGGGAACAGAGTTTGTGGCTAGGGAACGGAGTTTGTGGGGGGAAACGGAGTTTGTGGCGGGGAACGGAGTTTGTGGCTAGGGAACGGAGTTTGTGGCTAGGGAACGGAGTTTGTGGTGGGGAACGGAGTTTGTGGCGGGGAACGGAGTTTGTGGCTAGGGAATGGAGTTTGTGGCTCGGGAACGGAGTTTGTGGCTAGGGAACGGAGTTTGTGGCTAGGAACCGGAGTTTGTGGCAAGGGAACGGAGTTTGTGGCTAGGGAACGGAGTTTGTGGTGCGGAACGCAGTTTTTGGCTAGGGAACGGAGTTTGTGGCTAGGGAACGGAGTTTGTGGCTAGGAACTGGAGTTTGTGGCTAGGGAACGGAGTTTGTGGTTGGGAACGGAGTTTGTGGCTAGGAACCGGAGTTTGTGGCTAGGGAACGGAGTTTGTGGTGGGGAACGGAGTTTGTGGTGGGGGAACGGAGTTTGTGGCTAGGGAACGGAGTTTGTGGCGGGGACCGGAGTTTGTGGCTTGGGAACGGAGTTTGTGGCGGGGACCGGAGTTTGTGGCGGGGAACGGAGTTTGTGGCTAGGGAACGGAGTTTGTGGCGGGGAACGGAGTTTGTGGCTAGGGAACGGAGTTTGTGGCTAGGAACTGGAGTTTGTGGCTAGGGAACGGAGTTTGTGGCTAGGGAACGGAGTTTGTGGCGGGGAACAGAGTTTGTGGCTAGGAAACGGAGTTTGTGGCTAGGGAACGGAGTTTGTGGTGGGGAACGGAGTTTGTGGCTAGGGAACGGAGTTTGTGGCTAGGAACCGGAGTTTGTGGCTCGGGAATGGAGTTTGTGGCTAGGGAACGGAGTTTGTGGCTAGGAACCGGAGTTTGTAGCTAGGGAATGGAGTTTGTGGCTAGGGAACGGATTTTGTGGCTAGGGACCGGAGTTTGTGGTGGGGAACGGAGTTTGTGGCTAGGGAACGGTGTTTGTGGCTAGGGATCGGAGTTTGTGGCTAGGGAACGGAGTTTGTGGCTAGGGAACGGAGTTTGTGGCTAGGGAACGGAGTTTGTGGTGGGGAATGGAGTTTGTGGCTAGGGAACTGAGTTTGTGGCTAGGGAACGGAGTTACATAGAGATAGGAACAGGAGTAGGCCATTCGGCCCTTCGAGCCTGCTCCGCCATTCAATGAGATCATGGCTGAGTTAGTGGCGGGGAACGGAGCTTGTGGCGGGGAACGGAGTTTGTGGCTAGGGAATGGAGTTTGTAGCTAGGGAACGGAGTTTGTGGCGAGGGAACGGAGTTTGTGGCTAGGGAATGGAGTTTGTGGCTAGGGAACGGAGTTTGTGGCTAGGGAACGGAGTTTGTGGCTAGGGAACGGAGTTTGTGGCTAGGGAGCGGAGTTTGTGGCTAGGGAATGGAGTTTGTGGCTAGGGACCGGAGTTTGTGGCGGGGAACGGAGTTTGTGGCGGGGACCGGAGTTTGTGGTGAGGGAACGGAGTTTGTGGCAAGGGAACGGTGTTTGTGGCTGGGGATCGGAGTTTGTGGCTAGGGAACGGAGTTTGTGGCTAGGGAATGGAGTTTGTGGCTAGGGAACGGAGTTTGTGGTGGGGAACGGAGTTTGTGGCTGGGGAACGGAGTTAATGGCGGGGAACGGAGTTTGTGGTGGGGAACGGAGTTTGTGGCTAGGGAACGGAGTTTGTGGCTAGGGAACGGAGTTTCTGGCTAGGGAACGGAGTTTGTGGCTAGGGAACGGAGTTTGTGGCTAGGGAACGGAGTTTGTGGCTAGGGAACGGAGTTTGTGGCGGGGAATGGAGTTTGTGGCTCGGGAACGGAGTTTGTGGAGGGGGAACGGAATTTATGGCTAGGGAACGGACTTAGTGGTGGGGAACGGAGTTTGTGGCTAGGGAACGGAGTTTGTGGCTAGGGAACGGAGTTTGTGGCTAGGGAACGGAGTTTGTGGCTAGGAACCGGAGTTTGTGGCTAGGGAACAGAGTTTGTGGCTAGGAACCGGAGTTTGTGGCTAGGGAACGGAGTTTGTGGTGTGGAACGGAGTTTGTGGCTAGGAACCGGAGTTTGTGGCTAGGGAACGGAGTTTGTGGCGGGGAACGGAATTTGTGGCTAGGGAACGGAGTTTGTGGCTCGGGAACGGAGTTTGTGGCGGGGAACGGAGTTTGTGGCGGGGAACGGAGTTTGTGGCTAGGGAACAGAGTTTGTGGCTAGGGAACGGAGTTTGTGGTGGGGAACGGAGTTTGTGGCGGGGAACGGAGTTTGTGGCTAGGGAACGGAGTTTGTGGCGAGGGAACGGAGTTTGTGGCGGGGAACGGAGTTTGTGGCGGGGAACGGAATTTGTGGCTAGGGAATGGAGTTTGTGGCTAGGGAACGGAGTTTGTGGCTAGGGAACGGAGTTTGTGGCTAGGAACCGGAGTTTGTGGCTAGGGAACGGAGTTTGTGGCTAGGGAACGGAGTTTGTGGTGGGGAACGCAGTTTGTGGCTAGGGAACGGAGTTTGTGGCTAGGGAACGGAGTTTGTGGCTAGGAACTGGAGTTTGTGGCTAGGGAACGGAGTTTGTGGTTGGGAACGGAGTTTGTGGCTAGGAACCGGAGTTTGTGGCTAGGGAACGGAGTTTGTGGTGGGGAACGGAGTTTGTGGTGGGGAACGGAGTTTGTGGCTAGGGAACGGAGTTTGTGGCGGGGACCGGAGTTCGTGGCTTGGGAACGGAGTTTGTGGCGGGGACCGGAGTTTGTGGCGAGGGAACGGAGTTTGTGGTGTGGAACGGAGTTTGTGGCTAGGAACCGGAGTTTGTGGCTAGGGAACGGAGTTTGTGGTGTGGAACGGAGTTTGTGGCTAGGAACCGGAGTTTGTGGCTAGGGAACGGAGTTTGTGGCTAGGGAACGGAGTTTGTGGCTAGGGAACGGAGTTTGTGGCTAGGGAACGGAGTTTGTGGCTAGGGAACGGAGTTTGTGGCTAGGGAACGGAGTTTGTGGCGGGGAACGGAGTTTGTGGCTAGGGAACGGAGTTTGTGGCGGGGAACAGAGTTTGTGGCTAGGAAACGGAGTTTGTGGCTAGGGAACGGAGTTTGTGGCGGGGAACGGAGTTTGTGGTTAGGGAACGGAGTTTGTGGCTAGGAACCGGAGATTGTGGCTCGGGAATGGAGTTTGTGGCTAGGGAACGGAGTTTGTGGCTAGGAACCGGAGTTTGTAGCTAGGGAACGGAGTTTGTGGCGAGGGAACGGAGTTTGTGGCTAGGGACCGGAGTTTGTGGTGGGGAACGGAGTTTGTGGCTAGGGAACGGTGTTTGTGGCTAGGGATCGGAGTTTGTGGCTAGGGAACGGAGTTTGTGGCTAGGGAACGGAGTTTGTGGCTAGGGAACGGAGTTTGTGGTGGGGAACGGAGTTTGTGGCTAGGGAACTGAGTTTGTGGCTAGGGAACGGAGTTAGTGGCGGGGAACAGAGCTTGTGGCGGGGAACGGAGTTTGTGGCTAGGGAACGGAGTTTGTGGCTTTGGAACGGAGTTTGTGGCTAGGGAGCGGAGTTTGTGGCTAGGGAACGGAGTTTGTGGCTAGGGAACGGAGTTTGTGGCTAGGGAACTGGAGTTTGTGGCTGGGGAACGGAGTTTGTTGCTAGGGAACGGAGTTTGTGGCTGGGGAACGGAGTTTGTGGCTAGGGAACGGAGTTTGTGGCTAGGGAGCGGAGTTTGTGGATAGGGAACGGAGTTTGTGGCTAGGGAGCGGAGTTTGTGGCTAGGGAACAGAGTTTGTGGTTAGGGAACTGGAGTTTGTGTCTAGGGAACGGAGTTTGTGGCTAAGGAACGGAGTTTGTGGCTAGGGAACGGAGTTTGTGGCTAGGAACCGGAGTTTGTGGCTAGGAACCGGAGTTTGTGGCTAGGGAACGGAGTTTGTGGCTAGGATCCGGAGTTTGTGGCTAGGGAACGGTGTTTGTGGCTAGGGAAGGGAGTTTGTGGCTAGGGAACGGAGTTTGTGGCTAAGGAACGGCGTTTGTGGCTAGGGAACGGAGTATGTGGCTAGGGAACGGAGTTTGTGGCAGGGAACGGAGTTTGTGGCTAGGAACCGGAGATTGTGGCTAGGGAACGGAGTTTGTGGCTAGGGAACGGAGTTTGTGGCTAGGGAAGGGAGTTTGTGGCTAGGGAACAGAGTTTGTGGCTAGGGAACGGAGTTCGTGGCTAGGGAACGGAGTTCGTGGCTAGGGAACGGAGTTTGTGGCTAGGGACTGGAGTTTGTGGCTAGGGACCGGAGTTTGTGGCTGGGGAACGGAGTTTGTGGCTAGGGACCGGAGTTTGTGGCTAGGGAACGGAGTTTGTGGCTAGGGAACGGAGTTTGTGGCTAGGGAACGGAGTTCGTGGCTAGGGAACAGAGTTTATGGCTAGGAACCGGAGTTTGTGGCTAGGGAACGGAGTTTGTGGCGGGGAACGGAGTTTGTGGCGGGGAACGGAGTTTGTGGCTAGGGAACGGAGTTTGTGGCGGGGAACGGAGTTTGTGGCGGGGAACGGAGTTTGTGGCTAGGGAACAGAGTTTGTGGCTAGGGAACGGAGTTTGTGGCTAGGGAACGGAGTTTGTGGCGGGGAATGGAGTTTGTGGCGGGGAACGGAGTTTGTGGATAGGGAACAGAGTTTGTGGCTAGGGAACGGAGTTTGTGGGGGGGAACGGAGTTTGTGGCGGGGAACGGAGTTTGTGGCTAGGGAACGGAGTTTGTGGCTAGGGAACGGAGTTTGTGGTGGGGAACGGAGTTTGTGGCGGGGAACGGAGTTTGTGGCTAGGGAATGGAGTTTGTGGCTCGGGAACGGAGTTTGTGGCTAGGGAACGGAGTTTGTGGCTGGGAACCGGAGTTTGTGGCAAGGGAACGGAGTTTGTGGCTAGGGAACGGAGTTTGTGGCTAGGAACTGGAGTTTGTGGCTAGGGAACGGAGTTTGTGGTTGGGAACGGAGTTTGTGGCTAGGAACCGGAGTTTGTGGCTAGGGAACGGAGTTTGTGGTGGGGAACGGAGTTTGTGGTGGGGAACGGAGTTTGTGGCTAGGGAACGGAGTTTGTGGCGGGGACCGGAGTTTGTGGCTTGGGAACGGAGTTTGTGGCGGGGACCGGAGTTTGTGGCGGGGAACGGAGTTTGTGGCTAGGGAACGGAGTTTGTGGCGGGGAACGGAGTTTGTGGCTAGGGAACGGAGTTTGTGGCTAGGAACTGGAGTTTGTGGCTAGGGAACGGAGTTTGTGGCTAGGGAACGGAGTTTGTGGCGGGGAACAGAGTTTGTGGCTAGGAAACGGAGTTTGTGGCTAGGGAACGGAGTTTGTGGTGGGGAACGGAGTTTGTGGCTAGGGAACGGAGTCTGTGGCTAGGAACCGGAGTTTGTGGCTCGGGAATGGAGTTTGTGGCTAGGAACCGGAGTTTGTGGCTAGGAAACGGAGTTTGTGGCTAGGGAACGGAGTTTGTGGCTAGGAACCGGAGTTTGTGGCTAGGAAACGGAGTTTGTGGCTAGGGAACGGAGTTTGTGGTGGGGAACGGAGTTTGTGGCTAGGAACCGGAGTTTGTAGCTAGGGAACGGAGTTTGTGGCTAGGAACCGGAGTTTGTAGCTAGGGAACGGAGTTTGTGGCTAGGAACCGGAGTTTGTGGCTAGGAAACGGAGTTTGTGGCTAGGGAACGGAGTTTGTGGTGGGGAACGGAGTTTGTGGCTAGGGAACGGAGTTTGTGGCTAGGAACCGGAGTTTGTGGCTCGGGAACGGAGTTTGTGGCTAGGAACCGGAGTTTGTAGCTAGGGAACGGAGTTTGTGGCTAGGGAACGGATTTTGTGGCTAGGGACCGGAGTTTGTGGTGGGGAACGGAGTTTGTGGCTAGGGAACGGTGTTTGTGGCTAGGGATCGGAGTTTGTGGCTAGGGAACGGAGTTTGTGGCTAGGGAACGGAGTTTGTGGCTAGGGAACGGAGTTTGTGGTGGGGAATGGAGTTTGTGGCTAGGGAACTGAGTTTGTGGCTAGGGAACGGAGTTACATAGAGATAGGAACAGGAGTAGGCCATTCGGCCCTTCGAGCCTGCTCCGCCATTCAATGAGATCATGGCTGAGTTAGTGGCGGGGAACGGAGCTTGTGGCGGGGAACGGAGTTTGTGGCTAGGGAATGGAGTTTGTAGCTAGGGAACGGAGTTTGTGGCGAGGGAACGGAGTTTGTGGCTAGGGAATGGAGTTTGTGGCTAGGGAACGGAGTTTGTGGCTAGGGAACGGAGTTTGTGGCTAGGGAACGGAGTTTGTGGCTAGGGAGCGGAGTTTGTGGCTAGGGAATGGAGTTTGTGGCTAGGGACCGGAGTTTGTGGCGGGGAACGGAGTTTGTGGCGGGGACCGGAGTTTGTGGTGAGGGAACGGAGTTTGTGGCAAGGGAACGGTGTTTGTGGCTGGGGATCGGAGTTTGTGGCTAGGGAACGGAGTTTGTGGCTAGGGAATGGAGTTTGTGGCTAGGGAACGGAGTTTGTGGCGGGGAACGGAGTTTGTGGCTGGGGAACGGAGTTAATGGCGGGGAACGGAGTTTGTGGTGGGGAACGGAGTTTGTGGCTAGGGAACGGAGTTTGTGGCTAGGGAACGGAGTTTCTGGCTAGGGAACGGAGTTTGTGGCTAGGGAACGGAGTTTGTGGCTAGGGAACGGAGTTTGTGGCGGGGAATGGAGTTTGTGGCTCGGGAACGGAGTTTGTGGAGGGGAACGGAATTTATGGCTAGGGAACGGACTTAGTGGTGGGGAACGGAGTTTGTGGCTAGGGAACGGAGTTTGTGGCTAGGGAACGGAGTTTGTGGCTAGGGAACGGAGTTTGTGGCTAGGAACCGGAGTTTGTGGCTAGGGAACAGAGTTTGTGGCTAGGAACCGGAGTTTGTGGCTAGGGAACGGAGTTTGTGGTGTGGAACGGAGTTTGTGGCTAGGAACCGGAGTTTGTGGCTAGGGAACGGAGTTTGTGGCGGGGAACGGAATTTGTGGCTAGGGAACGGAGTTTGTGGCTCGGGAACGGAGTTTGTGGCGGGGAACGGAGTTTGTGGCGGGGAACGGAGTTTGTGGCTAGGGAACAGAGTTTGTGGCTAGGGAACGGAGTTTGTGGTGGGGAACGGAGTTTGTGGCGGGGAACGGAGTTTGTGGCTAGGGAACGGAGTTTGTGGCGAGGGAACGGAGTTTGTGGCGGGGAACGGAGTTTGTGGCGGGGAACGGAGTTTGTGGCGAGGGAATGGAGTTTGTGGCTAGGGAACGGAGTTTGTGGCTAGGGAACGGAGTTTGTGGCTAGGAACCGGAGTTTGTGGCTAGGGAACGGAGTTTGTGGCTAGGGAACGGAGTTTGTGGTGGGGAACGCAGTTTGTGGCTAGGGAACGGAGTTTGTGGCTAGGGAACGGAGTTTGTGGCTAGGAACTGGAGTTTGTGGCTAGGGAACGGAGTTTGTGGTTGGGAACGGAGTTTGTGGCTAGGAACCGGAGTTTGTGGCTAGGGAACGGAGTTTGTGGTGGGGAACGGAGTTTGTGGTGGGGAACAGAGTTTGTGGCTAGGGAACGGAGTTTGTGGCGGGGAGCGGAGTTCGTGGCTTGGGAACGGAGTTTGTGGCGGGGACCGGAGTTTGTGGCGAGGGAACGGAGTTTGTGGTGTGGAACGGAGTTTGTGGCTAGGAACCGGAGTTTGTGGCTAGGGAACGGAGTTTGTGGTGTGGAACGGAGTTTGTGGCTAGGAACCGGAGTTTGTGGCTAGGGAACGGAGTTTGTGGCTAGGGAACGGAGTTTGTGGCTAGGGAACGGAGTTTGTGGCTAGGGAACGGAGTTTGTGGCTAGGGAACGGAGTTTGTGGCTAGGGAACGGAGTTTGTGGCGGGGAACGGAGTTTGTGGCTAGGGAACGGAGTTTGTGGCTAGGGAACGGAGTTTGTGGCGGGGAACGGAGTTTGTGGCGGGGAACGGAGTTTGTGGCTAGGGAACGGAGTTTGTGGCTAGGGAACGGAGTTTGTGGCTAGGGAACGGATTTTGTGGCTAGGAACCGGAGTTTGTGGCGGGGAACGGAGTTTGTGGCTAGGGAACGGAGTTTGTGGCGGGGAACGGAGTTTGTGGCTAGGGAACGGAGTTTGTGGCTAGGGAACGAAGTTTGTGGCTAGGGAACGGAGTTTGTGGCGGGGAACGGAGTTTGAGGCTAGGGAACGGAGTTTGTGGCGGGGAACGGAGTTTGTGGCTTGGAACCGGAGTTTGTGGCTAGGGAACGGAGTTTGTGGCAGGGAACGGAATTTGTGGCTAGGGAACGGAGTTTGTGGCTAGGGAACGGAGTTTGTGGCGGGGAACGGAGTTTGTGGCAGGGAACGGAGTTTGTGGCGGGGAACGGAGTTTGTGGCTAGGGAACGGAGTTTGTGGCTAGGAACTGGAGTTTGTGGCTAGGGAACGGAGTTTGTGGCTAGGGAACGGAGTTTGTGGCGGGGAACAGAGTTTGTGGCTACGAAACGGAGTTTGTGGCTAGGGAACGGAGTTTGTGGCGGGGAACGGAGTTTGTGGTTAGGGAATGGAGTTTGTGGCTAGGAACCGGAGATTGTGGCTCGGGAATGGAGTTTGTGGCTAGGGAACGGAGTTTGTGGCTAGGAACCGGAGTTTGTAGCTAGGGAACGGAGTTTGTGGCGAGCGAACGGAGTTTGTGGCTAGGGACCGGAGATTGTGGTGGGGAATGGAGTTTGTGGCTAGGGAACGGTGTTTGTGGCTAGGGATCGGAGTTTGTGGCTAGGGAACGGAGTTTGTGGCTAGGGAACGGAGTTTGTGGCTAGGGAACGGAGTTTGTGGTGGGGAACGGAGTTTGTGGCTAGGGAACTGAGTTTGTGGCTAGGGAACGGAGTTAGTGGCGGGGAACGGAGCTTGTGGCGGGGAACGGAGTTTGTGGCTAGGGAACGGAGTTTGTGGCTTTGGAATGGAGTTTGTGGCTAGGGAGCGGAGTTTGTGGCTAGGGAACGGAGTTTGTGGCTAGGGAACGGAGTTTGTGGCTAGGGAACTGGAGTTTGTGGCTGGGGAACGGAGTTTGTTGCTAGGGAACGGAGTTTGTGGCTGGGGAACGGAGTTTGTGGCTAGGGAACGGAGTTTGTGGCTAGGGAGCGGAGTTTGTGGATAGGGAACGGAGTTTGTGGCTAGGGAGCGGAGTTTGTGGCTAGGGAACAGAGTTTGTGGTTAGGGAACTGGAGTTTGTGTCTAGGGAACGGAGTTTGTGGCTAAGGAACGGAGTTTGTGGCTAGGGAACGGAGTTTGTGGCTAGGAACCGGAGTTTGTGGCTAGGAACCGGAGTTTGTGGCTAGGGAACGGAGTTTGTGGCTAGGATCCGGAGTTTGTGGCTAGGGAACGGTGTTTGTGGCTGGGGAACGGAGTTTGTGGCTAGGGAACGGAGTTTGTGGCTAAGGAATGGCGTTTGTGGCTAGGGAACGGATTATGTGGCTAGGGAACGGAGTTTGTGGCAGGGAACGGAGTTTGTGGCTAGGAACCGGAGATTGTGGCTAGGGAACGGAGTTTGTGGCTAGGGAACGGAGTTTGTGGCTAGGGAAGGGAGTTTGTGGCTAGGGAACAGAGTTTGTGGCTAGGGAATGGAGTTTGTGGCGGGGAACGGAGCTTGTGGCGGGGAACGGAGTTTGTGGCTAGGGAATGGAGTTTGTAGCTAGGGAATGGAGTTTGTGGCGGGGAACGGAGCTTGTGGCGGGGAACGGAGTTTGTGGCTAGGGAATGGAGTTTGTAGCTAGGGAACGGAGTTTGTGGCGAGGGAACGGAGTTTGTGGCTAGGGAACGGAGTTTGTGGCTAGGGAACGGAGTTTGTGGCTAGGGAACGGAGTTTGTGGCTAGGGAACGGAGTTTGTGGCGAGGAACAGAGTTTGTGGCTAGGGAACGGAGTTTGTGGCTAGGGAACGGAGTTTGTGGCGGGGAACGGAGTTTGTGGCTAGGGAACGGAGTTTGTGGCTAGGAACCGGAGTTTGTGGCTCGGGAATGGAGTTTGTGGCGAGGGAACGGAGTTTGTGGCTAGGGACCGGAGTTTGTGGTGGGGAACGGAGTTTGTGGCTAGGGAACGGTGTTTGTGGCTAGGGATCGGAGTTTGTGGCTAGGGAACAGAGTTTGTGGCTAGGGAACGGAGTTTGTGTCTAGGGAACGGAGTTTGTGGTGGGGAACGGAATTTGTGGCTAGGGAACTGAGTTTGTGGCTAGGGAACGGAGTTAGTGGCGGGGAACGGAGCTTGTGGCGGGGAACGGAGTTTGTGGCTAGGGAACGGAGTTTGTAGCTAGGGAACGGAGTTTGTGGCTAGGGAACGGAGTTTGTGGCTAGGGAACGGAGTTTGTGGCTAGGGAACGGAGTTTGTGGCTAGGGAACGGAGTTTGTGGCTAGGGAATGGAGTTTGTGGCTAGGGAGCGGAGTTTGTGGCTAGGGAACGGAGTTTGTGGCTTTGGAACGGAGTTTGTGGCGGGGAACGGAGTTTGTGGCGGGGACCGGAGTTTGTGGCGAGGGAACGGAGTTTGTGGCTAGGGAACGGAGTTTGTGGCTAGGGAACGGAGTTTGTGGCGGGGAATGGAGTTTGTGGCTAGGGAACGGTGTTTGTGGCGGGGAACGGAGTTTGTGGCTTGAGCACGGAGTTTGTGCCTAGGGAACGGAGTTTGTGCCTAGGGAACGGAGTTTGTGGTGGGGAACGGAGTTTGTGGCTAGGGAACGGAGTTTGTGGCGGGGAACGGAGTTTGTGGCTAGGGAACGGAGTTTGTGGCTAGGAACCGGAGTTTGTGGCTCGGGAATGGAGTTTGTGGCTAGGGAACGGAGTTTGTGGCTAGGAACCGGAGTTTGTAGCTAGGGAACGGAGTTTGTGGCTAGGGAACGGAGTTTGTGGCTAGGGACCGGAGTTTGTGGCGGGGAACGGAGTTTGTGGCTAGGGAACGGTGTTTGTGGCTAGGGATCGGAGTTTGTGGCTAGGGAACGGAGTTTGTGGCTAGGGAACGGAGTTTGTGGCTAGGGAACGGAGTTTGTGGTGGGGAATGGAGTTTGTGGCTAGGGAACTGAGTTTGTGGCTAGGGAACGGAGTTAGTGGCGGGGAACGGAGCTTGTGGCGGGGAACGGAGTTTGTGGCTAGGGAATGGAGTTTGTAGCTAGGGAACGGAGTTTGTGGCGAGGGAACGTAGTTTGTGGCTAGGGAACGGAGTTTGTGGCTAGGGAACGGAGTTTGTGGCTAGGGAACGGAGTTTGTGGCTAGGGAACGGAGTTTGTGGCTAGGGAGCGGAGTTTGTGGCTAGGGAATGGAGTTTGTGGCTAGGGACCGGAGTTTGTGGCGGGGAACGGAGTTTGTGGCGGGGACCGGAGTTTGTGGTGAGGGAACGGAGTTTGTGGCAAGGGAACGGTGTTTGTGGCTGGGGATCGGAGTTTGTGGCTAGGGAACGGAGTTTGTGGCTAGGGAACGGAGTTTGTGGCTAGGGAACGGAGTTTGTGGCGGGGAACGGAGTTTGTGGCTGGGGAACGGAGTTAATGGCGGGGAACGGAGTTTGTGGTGGGGAACGGAGTTTGTGGCTGGGGAACGGAGTTTGTGGCTAGGGAACGGAGTTTCTGGCTAGGGAACGGAGTTTGTGGCTAGGGAACGGAGTTTGTGGCTAGGGAACGGAGTTTGTGGCTGGGGAACGGAGTTTGTGGCGGGGAATGGAGTTTGTGGCTCGGGAACGGAGTTTGTGGAGTGGAACGGAATTTATGGCTAGGGAACGGACTTAGTGGTGGGGAACGGAGTTTGTGGCTAGGGAACGGAGTTTGTGGCTAGGGAACGGAGTTTGTGGCTAGGGAACGGAGTTTGTGGCTAGGAACCGGAGTTTGTGGCTAGGGAACAGAGTTTGTGGCTAGGAACCGGAGTTTGTGGCTAGGGAACGGAGTTTGTGGTGTGGAACGGAGTTTGTGGCTAGGAACCGGAGTTTGTGGCTAGGGAACGGAGTTTGTGGCGGGGAACGGAATTTGTGGCTAGGGAACGGAGTTTGTGGCTCGGGAACGGAGTTTGTGGCGGGGAACGGAGTTTGTGGCGGGGAACGGAGTTTGTGGCTAGGGAACAGAGTTTGTGGCTAGGGAACGGAGTTTGTGGTGGGGAACGGAGTTTGTGGCGGGGAACGGAGTTTGTGGCTAGGGAACGGAGTTTGTGGCGAGGGAACGGAGTTTGTGGCGGGGAACGGAGTTTGTGGCGGGGAACGGAGTTTGTGGCTAGGGAATGGAGTTTGTGGCTAGGGAACGGAGTTTGTGGCTAGGGAACGGAGTTTGTGGCTAGGAACCGGAGTTTGCGGCTAGGGAACGGAGTTTGTGGCTAGGGAACGGAGTTTGTGGTGGGGAACGCAGTTTGTGGCTAGGGAACGGAGTTTGTGGCTAGGGAACGGAGTTTGTGGCTAGGAACTGGAGTTTGTGGCTAGGGAACGGAGTTTGTGGTTGGGAACGGAGTTTGTGGCTAGGAACCGGAGTTTGTGGCTAGGGAACGGAGTTTGTGGTGGGGAACGGAGTTTGTGGTGGGGAACGGAGTTTGTGGCTAGTGAACGGAGTTTGTGGCGGGGACCGGAGTTCGTGGCTTGGGAACGGAGTTTGTGGCGGGGACCGGAGTTTGTGGCGGGGAACGGAGTTTGTGGCTGGGGAACGGAGTTTGTGGCGGGGAACGGAGTTTGTGGCTAGGGAACGGAGTTTGTGGCTAGGAACTGGAGTTTGTGGCTAGGGAACGGAGTTTGTGGCTAGGGAACGGAGTTTGTGGCGGGGAACAGAGTTTGTGGCTAGGAAACGGAGTTTGTGGCTAGGGAACGGAGTTTGTGGCGGGGAACGGAGTTTGTGGCTAGGGAACGGAGTTTGTGGCTAGGAACCGGAGTTTGTGGCTCGGGAATGGAGTTTGTGGCGAGGGAACGGAGTTTGTGGCTAGGGACCGGAGTTTGTGGTGGGGAACGGAGTTTGTGGCTAGGGAACGGTGTTTGTGGCTAGGGATCGGAGTTTGTGGCTAGGGAACAGAGTTTGTGGCTAGGGAACGGAGTTTGTGTCTAGGGAACGGAGTTTGTGGTGGGGAACGGAATTTGTGGCTAGGGAACTGAGTTTGTGGCTAGGGAACGGAGTTAGTGGCGGGGAACGGAGCTTGTGGCGGGGAACGGAGTTTGTGGCTAGGGAACGGAGTTTGTAGCTAGGGAACGGAGTTTGTGGCTAGGGAACGGAGTTTGTGGCTAGGGAACGGAGTTTGTGGCTAGGGAACGGAGTTTGTGGCTAGGGAACGGAGTTTGTGGCTAGGGAATGGAGTTTGTGGCTAGGGAGCGGAGTTTGTGGCTAGGGAACGGAGTTTGTGGCTAGGGAACGGAGTTTGTGGCGGGGAACGGAGTTTGTGGCGGGGACCGGAGTTTGTGGCGAGGGAACGGAGTTTGTGGCTAGGGAACGGAGTTTGTGGCTAGGGAACGGAGTTTGTGGCGGGGAATGGAGTTTGTGGCTAGGGAACGGAGTTTGTGGCGGGGAACGGAGTTTGTGGCTTGAGCACGGAGTTTGTGCCTAGGGAACGGAGTTTGTGCCTAGGGAACGGAGTTTGTGGTGGGGAACGGAGTTTGTGGCTAGGGAACGGAGTTTGTGCCTAGGGAACGGAGTTTGTGGCTAGGGAACGGAGGTGTGGCTAGGGAACGGAGTTTGTGGCTAGGGAACGGAGTTTGTGGCGGGGAACGGAGTTTGTGGCGGGGAACGGAGTTTGTGGCTAGGGAACGGAGTTTGTGGTGGGGAACGGAGTTTGTGGCGGGAAACGGAGTTTGTGTCTAGGGAACGGAGTTTGTGGCTAGGGAACGGAGTTTGTGGCTAGGGAACGGAGTTTGTGGCGAGGAACGGAGTTTGTGGCTAGGAAACGGAGTTTGTGGCTAGGGAACGGAGTTTGTGGCGAGGAACAGAGTTTGTGGCTAGGGAACGGAGTTTGTGCTAGGGAACGGAGTTTGTGGCTAGGGAACGGAGTTTATGGCTAGGGAACGGAGTTTTTGGCTAGGGAACGGAGTTTGTGGCTAGGGAACGGAGTTTGTGGCTAGCAACCGGAGTTTGTGGCTAGGGAATGGAGTTTGTGGCTAGGGAACGGAGGTTGTGGCGGGGAACTGAGTTTGTGGCTAGGAACCGGAGTTTGTGGCTTGGGAACGGAGTTTGTGGAGGGGAACGGAATTTATGGCTAGGGAACGGAGTTTGTGGCGGGGAACGGAGTTTGTGGCTAGGGAACGGAGTTTGTGGCTAGGGAACGGAGTTTGTGGCTAGGAACCGGAGTTTGTGGCTAGGGAACGGAGTTTGTGGCTAGGAACCGGAGTTTGTGGCGAGGGAACGGAGTTTGTGGTGTGGAACGGAGTTTGTGGCTAGGAACCGGAGTTTGTGGCTAGGGAACGGAGTTTGTGGCTAGGGAACGGAGTTTGTGGCTAGGGAACGGAGTTTGTGGCTAGGGAACGGAGTTTGTGGCTAGGGAACGGAGTTTGTGGCTAGGGAACGGAGTTTGTGGCTAGGGAACGGAGTTTGTGGCGGGGAACGGAGTTTGTGGCTAGGGAACGGAGTTTGTGGCTAGGGAACGGAGTTTGTGGCGGGGAACGGAGTTTGTGGCGGGGAACGGAGTTTGTGGCTAGGGAACGGAGTTTTTGGCTAGGGAACGGAGTTTGTGGCTAGGGAACGGATTTTGTGGCTAGGAACCGGAGTTTGTGGTGGGGAACGGAGTTTGTGGCTAGGGAATGGAGTTTGTGGCGGGGAACGGAGTTTGTGGCTAGGGAACGGAGTTTGTGGCTAGGGAACGAAGTTTGTGGCTAGGGAACGGAGTTTGTGGCGGGGAACGGAGTTTGAGGCTAGGGAACGGAGTTTGTGGCGGGGAACGGAGTTTGTGGCTAGGAACCGGAGTTTGTGGCTAGGGAACGGAGTTTGTGGCGGGGAACGGAATTTGTGGCTAGGGAACGGAGTTTGTGGCTAGGGAACGGGGTTTGTGGCGGGGAACGGAGTTTGTGGCGGGGAACGGAGTTTGTGGCGGGGAACGGAGTTTGTGGCTAGGGAACGGAGTTTGTGGCTAGGAACTGGAGTTTGTGGCTAGGGAACGGAGTTTGTGGCTAGGGAACGGGGTTTGTGGCGGGGAAAAGAGTTTGTGGCTAGGAAACGGAGTTTGTGGCTAGGGAACGGAGTTTGTGGCGGGGAACGGAGTTTGTGGCTAGGGAACGGAGTTTGTGGCTAGGAACCGGAGATTGTGGCTCGGGAATGGAGTTTGTGGCTAGGGAACGGAGTTTGTGGCTAGGAACCGGAGTTTGTAGCTAGGGAACGGAGTTTGTGGCGAGGGAACGGAGTTTGTGGCTAGGGACCGGAGTTTGTGGTGGGGAACGGAGTTTGTGGCTAGGGAACGGTGTTTGTGGCTAGGGATCGGAGTTTGTGGCTAGGGAACGGAGTTTGTGGCTAGGGAACGGAGTTTGTGGCTAGGGAACGGAGTTTGTGGTGGGGAACGGAGTTTGTGGCTAGGGAACTGAGTTTGTGGCTAGGGAACGGAGTTAGTGGCGGGGAACGGAGCTTGTGGCGGGGAACGGAGTTTGTGGCTAGGGAACGGAGTTTGTGGCTTTGGAACGGAGTTTGTGGCTAGGGAGCGGAGTTTGTGGCTAGGGAACGGAGTTTGTGGCTAGGGAACGGAGTTTGTGGCTAGGGAACTGGAGTTTGTGGCTGGGGAACGGAGTTTGTTGCTAGGGAACGGAGTTTGTGGCTGGGGAACGGAGTTTGTGGCTAGGGAACGGAGTTTGTGGCTAGGGAGCGGAGTTTGTGGCTAGGGAACAGAGTTTGTGGCTAGGGAGCGGAGTTTGTGGCTAGGGAACAGAGTTTGTGGTTAGGGAACTGGAGTTTGTGTCTAGGGAACGGAGTTTGTGGCTAAGGAACGGAGTTTGTGGCTAGGGAACGGAGTTTGTGGCTAGGATCCGGAGTTTGTGGCTAGGGAACGGTGTTTGTGGCTAGGGAACGGAGTTTGTGGCTAGGGAACGGAGTTTGTGGCTAAGGAACGGCGTTTGTGGCTAGGGAACGGAGTATGTGGCTAGGGAACGGAGTTTGTGGCAGGGAACGGAGTTTGTGGCTAGGAACCGGAGATTGTGGCTAGGGAATGGAGTTTGTGGCTAGGGAACGGAGTTTGTGGCTAGGGAAGGGAGTTTGTGGCTAGGGAACAGAGTTTGTGGCTAGGGAACGGAGTTCGTGGCTAGGGAACGGAGTTCGTGGCTAGGGAACGGAGTTTGTGGCTAGGGACTGGAGTTTGTGGCTAGGGACCGGAGTTTGTGGCTGGGGAACGGAGTTTGTGGCTAGGGACCGGAGTTTGTGGCTAGGGAACGGAGTTTGTGGCTAGGGAACGGAGTTTGTGGCTAGGGAACGGAGTTTGTGGCTAGGGAACAGAGTTTATGGCTAGGAACCGGAGTTTGTGGCTAGGGAACGGAGTTTGTGCATAGGCAACGGAGTTTGTGGCGAGGGAACGGAGTTTGTGGCTAGGGAACGGAGTTTGTGGCTAGGGAACAGAGTTTGTGGCTAGGGAACAGAGTTTGTGGCGGGGAACGGAGTTTGTGGCTAGGAACCGGAGTTAGTGGCTAGGGAACGGAGTTTGTGGCGGGGAACGGAGTTTGTGGCTAGGAACCGGAGATTGTGGCTAGGGAACGGAGTTTGTGGCTAGGGAACGGAGTTTGTGGCTAGGGAAGGGAGTTTGTGGCTAGGGAACAGAGTTTGTGGCTAGGGAACGGAGTTCGTGGCTAGGGAACGGAGTTTGTGGCTAGGGACCGGAGTTTGTGGCTAGGCACCGGAGTTTGTGGCTGGGGAACGGAGTTTGTGGCTAGGGACCGGAGTTTGTGGCTAGGAACCGGAGTTTGTGGCTAGGGAACGGAGTTTGTGGCGGGGAACGGAGTTTGTGGCTAGGGAACGGAGTTTGTGGCTAGGGAACGGAGTTTGTGGCTAGGAACCTAAGTTTTGTCTAGGGAACGGAGTTTGTGGCTAGGGAACAGAGTTTATGGCTAGGAACCGGAGTTTGTGGCTAGGGAACGGAGTTTGTGCATAGGGAACGGAGTTTGTGGCTAGGGAACGGAGTTTGTGGCAGGGAACGGAGTTTGTGGCTAGGAACCGGAGATTGTGGCTAGGGAACGGAGTTTGTGGCTAGGGAACGGAGTTTGTGGCTAGGGAAGGGAGTTTGTGGCTAGGGAACAGAGTTTGTGGCTAGGGAACGGAGTTCGTGGCTAGGGAACGGAGTTCGTGGCTAGGGAACGGAGTTTGTGGCTAGGGACTGGAGTTTGTGGCTAGGGACCGGAGTTTGTGGCTGGGGAACGGAGTTTGTGGCTAGGGACCGGAGTTTGTGGCTAGGGAACGGAGTTTGTGGCTAGGGAACGGAGTTTGTGGCTAGGGAACGGAGTTTGTGGCTAGGGAACAGAGTTTATGGCTAGGAACCGGAGTTTGTGGCTAGGGAACGGAGTTTGTGGCTAGGGAACGGAGATTGTGGCGGGGAACGGAGTTTGTGGCGGGGAACGGAGTTTGTGGCTAGGGAACGGAGTTTGTGGCGGGGAACGGAGTTTGTGGCGGGGAACGGAGTTTGTGGCTAGGGAACAGAGTTTATGGCTAGGGAACGGAGTTTGTGGCTAGGGAACGGAGTTTGTGGCGGGGAACGGAGTTTGTGGCGGGGAACGGAGTTTGTGGCTAGGGAACAGAGTTTGTGGCTAGGGAACGGAGTTTGTGGGGGGGAACGGAGTTTGTGGCGGGGAACGGAGTTTGTGGCTAGGGAACGGAGTTTGTGGCTAGGGAACGGAGTTTGTGGTGGGGAACGGAGTTTGTGGCGGGGAACGGAGTTTGTGGCTAGGGAATGGAGTTTGTGGCTCGGGAACGGAGTTTGTGGCTAGGGAACGGAGTTTGTGGCTAGGAACCGGAGTTTGTGGCAAGGGAACGGAGTTTGTGGCTAGGGAACGGAGTTGGTGGTGGGGAACGCAGTTTTTGGCTAGGAACCGGAGTTTGTGGCTAGGGAACGGAGTTTGTGGTGGGGAACGGAGTTTGTGGTGGGGAACGGAGTTTGTGGCTAGGGAACGGAGTTTGTGGCGGGGACCGGAGTTTGTGGCTTGGGAACGGAGTTTGTGGCGGGGACCGGAGTTTGTGGCGGGGAACGGAGTTTGTGGCTAGGGAACGGAGTTTGTGGCGGGGAACGGAGTTTGTGGCTAGGGAACGGAGTTTGTGGCTAGGAACTGGAGTTTGTGGCTAGGGAACGGAGTTTGTGGCTAGGGAACGGAGTTTGTGGCGGGGAACAGAGTTTGTGGCTAGGAAACGGAGTTTGTGGCTAGGGAACGGAGTTTGTGGCGGGGAACGGAGTTTGTGGCTAGGGAACGGAGTTTGTGGCTAGGAATCGGAGTTTGTGGCTCGGGAATGGAGTTTGTGGCTAGGGAACGGAGTTTGTGGCTAGGAACCGGAGTTTGTAGCTAGGGAACGGAGTTTGTGGCTAGGGAACGGAGTTTCTGGCTAGGGACCGGAGTTTGTGGCGGGGAACGGAGTTTGTGGCTAGGGAACGGTGTTTGTGGCTAGGGATCGGAGTTTGTGGCTAGGGAACGGAGTTTGTGGCTAGGGAACGGAGTTTGTGGCTAGGGAACGGAGTTTGTGGTGGGGAATGGAGTTTGTGGCTAGGGAACTGAGTTTGTGGCTAGGGAACGGAGTTAGTGGCGGGGAACGGAGCTTGTGGCGGGGAACGGAGTTTGTGGCTAGGGAATGGAGTTTGTAGCTAGGGAACGGAGTTTGTGGCGAGGGAACGGAGTTTGTGGCTAGGGAACGGAGTTTGTGGCTAGGGAACGGAGTTTGTGGCTAGGGAACGGAGTTTGTGGCTAGGAACGGAGTTTGTGGCTAGGGAGCGGAGTTTGTGGCTAGGGAATGGAGTTTGTGGCTAGGGACCGGAGTTTGTGGCGGGGAACGGAGTTTGTGGCGGGGACCGGAGTTTGTGGTGAGGGAACGGAGTTTGTGGCAAGGGAACGGTGTTTGTGGCTGGGGATCGGAGTTTGTGGCTAGGGAACGGAGTTTGTGGCTAGGGAACGGAGTTTGTGGCTAGGGAACGGAGTTTGTGGCGGGGAACGGAGTTTGTGGCTGGGGAACGGAGTTAATGGCGGGGAACGGAGTTTGTGGTGGGGAACGGAGTTTGTGGCTAGGGAACGGAGTTTGTGGCTAGGGAACGGAGTTTCTGGCTAGGGAACGGAGTTTGTGGCTAGGGAACGGAGTTTGTGGCTAGGGAACGGAGTTTGTGGCTAGGGAACGGAGTTTGTGGCGGGGAATGGAGTTTGTGGCTCGGGAACGGAGTTTGTGGAGTGGAACGGAATTTATGGCTAGGGAACGGACTTAGTGGTGGGGAACGGAGTTTCTGGCTAGGGAACGGAGTTTGTGGCTAGGGAACGGAGTTTGTGGCTAGGGAACGGAGTTTGTGGCTAGGAACCGGAGTTTGTGGCTAGGGAACAGAGTTTGTGGCTAGGAACCGGAGTTTGTGGCTAGGGAACGGAGTTTGTGGTGTGGAACGGAGTTTGTGGCTAGGAACCGGAGTTTGTGGCTAGGGAACGGAGTTTGTGGCGGGGAACGGAATTTGTGGCTAGGGAACGGAGTTTGTGGCTCGGGAACGGAGTTTGTGGCGGGGAACGGAGTTTGTGGCGGGGAACGGAGTTTGTGGCTAGGGAAGGGAGTTTGTGGCTAGGGAACGGAGTTTGTGGTGGGGAACGGAGTTTGTGGCGGGGAACGGAGTTTGTGGCTAGGGAACGGAGTTTGTGGTGAGGGAACGGAGTTTGTGGCGGGGAACGGAGTTTGTGGCGGGGAACGGAGTTTGTGGCTAGGGAATGGAGTTTGTGGCTAGGGAACGGAGTTTGTGGCTAGGGAACGGAGTTTGTGGCTAGGAACCGGAGTTTGTGGCTAGGGAACGGAGTTTGTGGCTAGGGAACGGAGTTTGTGGTGGGGAACGCAGTTTGTGGCTAGGGAACGGAGTTTGTGGCTAGGGAACGGAGTTTGTGGCTAGGAACTGGAGTTTGTGGCTAGGGAACGGAGTTTTTGGTTGGGAACGGAGTTTGTGGCTAGGAACCGGAGTTTGTGGCTAGGGAACGGAGTTTGTGGTGGGGAACGGAGTTTGTGGTGGGGAACGGAGTTCGTGGCTTGGGAACGGAGTTTGTGGCTAGGGAACGGAGTTTGTGGTGGGGAACGGAGTTTGTGGCGGGGACCGGAGTTCGTGGCTTGGGAACGGAGTTTGTGGCGGGGACCGGAGTTTGTGGCGGGGAACGGAGTTTGTGGCTGGGGAATGGAGTTTGTGGCGGGGAACGGAGTTTGTGGCTAGGGAACGGAGTTTGTGGCTAGGAACTGGAGTTTGTGGCTAGGGAACGGAGTTTGTGGCTAGGGAACGGAGTTTGTGGCGGGGAACAGAGTTTGTGGCTAGGAAACGGAGTTTGTGGCTAGGGAACGGAGTTTGTGGTGGGGAACGGAGTTTGTGGCTAGGGAACGGAGTTTGTGGCTAGGAACCGGAGTTTGTGGCTCGGGAATGGAGTTTGTGGCGAGGGAACGGAGTTTGTGGCTAGGGACCGGAGTTTGTGGTGGGGAACGGAGTTTGTGGCTAGGGAACGGTGTTTGTGGCTAGGGATCGGAGTTTGTGGCTAGGGAACAGAGTTTGTGGCTAGGGAACGGAGTTTGTGTCTAGGGAACGGAGTTTGTGGTGGGGAACGGAATTTGTGGCTAGGGAACTGTGTTTGTGGCTAGGGAACGGAGTTAGTGGCGGGGAACGGAGCTTGTGGCGGGGAACGGAGTTTGTGGCTAGGGAACGGAGTTTGTAGCTAGGGAACGGAGTTTGTGGCTAGGGAACGGAGTTTGTGGCTAGGGAACGGAGTTTGTGGCTAGGGAACGGAGTTTGTGGCTAGGGAACGGAGTTTGTGGCTAGGGAATGGAGTTTGTGGCTAGGGAGCGGAGTTTGTGGCTAGGGAACGGAGTTTGTGGCTAGGGAACGGAGTTTGTGGCGGGGAACGGAGTTTGTGGCGGGGACCGGAGTTTGTGGCGAGGGAACGGAGTTTGTGGCTAGGGAACGGAGTTTGTGGCTAGGGAACGGAGTTTGTGGCGGGGAATGGAGTTTGTGGCTAGGGAACGGAGTTTGTGGCGGGGAACGGAGTTTGTGGCTTGAGCACGGAGTTTGTGCCTAGGGAACGGAGTTTGTGCCTAGGGAACGGAGTTTGTGGTGGGGAACGGAGTTTGTGGCTAGGGAACGGAGTTTGTGCCTAGGGAACGGAGTTTGTGGCTAGGGAACGGAGGTTGTGGCTAGGGAACGGAGTTTGTGGCTAGGGAACAGAGTTTGTGGCGGGGAACGGAGTTTGTGGCGGGGAACGGAGTTTGTGGCTAGGGAACGGAGTTTGTGGTGGGGAACGGAGTTTGTGGCGGGAAACGGAGTTTGTGTCTAGGGAACGGAGTTTGTGGCTAGGGAACGGAGTTTGTGGCTAGGGAACGGAGTTTGTGGCGAGGAACGGAGTTTGTGGCTAGGAAACGGAGTTTGTGGCTTGGGAACGGAGTTTGTGGCTAGGGAACGGAGTTTGTGGCGAGGAACAGAGTTTGTGGCTTGGGAACGGAGTTTGTGGCTAGGGAACGGAGTTTGTGGCTAGGGAACGGAGTTTGTGGCTAGGAACCGGAGTTTGTGGCTAGGGAATGGAGTTTGTGGCTAGGGAACGGAGGTTGTGGCGGGGAACTGAGTTTGTGGCTAGGAACCGGAGTTTGTGGCTTGGGAACGGAGTTTGTGGAGGGGAACGGAATTTATGGCTAGGGAACGGAGTTTGTGGCGGGGAACGGAGTTTGTGGCTAGGGAACGGAGTTTGTGGCTAGGGAACGGAGTTTGTGGCTAGGAACCGGAGTTTGTGGCTAGGGAACGGAGTTTGTGGCTAGGAACCGGAGTTTGTGGCGAGGGAACGGAGTTTGTGGTGTGGAACGGAGTTTGTGGCTAGGAACCGGAGTTTGTGGCTAGGGAACGGAGTTTGTGGCTAGGGAACGGAGTTTGTGGCTAGGGAACGGAGTTTGTGGCTAGGGAACGGAGTTTGTGGCTAGGGAACTGAGTTTGTGGCTAGGGAACGGAGTTTGTGGCTAGGGAACGGAGTTTGTGGCGGGGAACGGAGTTTGTGGCTAGGGAACGGAGTTTGTGGCTAGGGAACGGAGTTTGTGGCGGGGAACGGAGTTTGTGGCGGGGAACGGAGTTTGTGGCTAGGGAACGGAGTTTGTGGCTAGGGAACGGAGTTTGTGGCTAGGGAACGGATTTTGTGGCTAGGAACCGGAGTTTGTGGTGGGGAACGGAGTTTGTGGCTAGGGAATGGAGTTTGTGGTGGGGAACGGAGTTTGTGGCTAGGGAACGGAGTTTGTGGCTAGGGAACGAAGTTTGTGGCTAGGGAACGGAGTTTGTGGCGGGGAACGGAGTTTGAGGCTAGGGAACGGAGTTTGTGGCGGGGAACGGAGTTTGTGGCTAGGAACCGGAGTTTGTGGCTAGGGAACGGAGTTTGTGGCGGGGAACGGAATTTGTGGCTAGGGAACGGAGTTTGTGGCTAGGGAACGGAGTTTGTGGCGGGGAACGGAGTTTGTGGCGGGGAACGGAGTTTGTGGCGGGGAACGGAGTTTGTGGCTAGGGAACGGAGTTTGTGGCTAGGAACTGGAGTTTGTGGCTAGGGAACGGAGTTTGTGGCTAGGGAACGGAGTTTGTGGCGGGGAAAAGAGTTTGTGGCTAGGAAACGGAGTTTGTGGCTAGGGAACGGAGTTTGTGGCGGGGAACGGAGTTTGTGGCTAGGGAACGGAGTTTGTGGCTAGGAACCGGAGATTGTGGCTCCGGAATGGAGTTTGTGGCTAGGGAACGGAGTTTGTGGCTAGGAACCGGAGTTTGTAGCTAGGGAACGGAGTTTGTGGCGAGGGAACGGAGTTTGTGGCTAGGGACCGGAGTTTGTGGTGGGGAACGAAGTTTGTGGCTAGGGAACGGTGTTTGTGGCTAGGGATCGGAGTTTGTGGCTAGGGAATGGAGTTTGTGGCTAGGGAACGGAGTTTGTGGCTAGGGAACGGAGTTTGTGGTGGGGAACGGAGTTTGTGGCTAGGGAACTGAGTTTGTGGCTAGGGAACGGAGTTAGTGGCGGGGAACGGAGCTTGTGGCGGGGAACGGAGTTTGTGGCTAGGGAACGGAGTTTGTGCATTTGGAACGGAGTTTGTGGCTAGGGAGCGGAGTTTGTGGCTAGGGAACGGAGTTTGTGGCTAGGGAACGGAGTTTGTGGCTAGGGAACTGGAGTTTGTGGCTGGGGAACGGAGTTTGTTGCTAGGGAACGGAGTTTGTGGCTGGGGAACGGAGTTTGTGGCTAGGGAACGGAGTTTGTGGCTAGGGAGCGGAGTTTGTGGCTAGGGAACAGAGTTTGTGGCTAGGGAGCGGAGTTTGTGGCTAGGGAACAGAGTTTGTGGTTAGGGAACTGGAGTTTGTGTCTAGGGAACGGAGTTTGTGGCTAAGGAACGGAGTTTGTGGCTAGGGAACGGAGTTTGTGGCTAGGATCCGGAGTTTGTGGCTAGGGAACGGTGTTTGTGGCTAGGGAACGGAGTTTGTGGCTAGGGAACGGAGTTTGTGGCTAAGGAACGGCGTTTGTGGCTAGGGAACGGAGTATGTGGCTAGGGAACGGAGTTTGTGGCAGGGAACGGAGTTTGTGGCTAGGAACCGGAGATTGTGGCTAGGGAATGGAGTTTGTGGCTAGGGAACGGAGTTTGTGGCTAGGGAAGGGAGTTTGTGGCTAGGGAACAGAGTTTGTGGCTAGGGAACGGAGTTCGTGGCTAGGGAACGGTGTTCGTGGCTAGGGAACGGAGTTTGTGGCTAGGGACTGGAGTTTGTGGCTAGGGACCGGAGTTTGTGGCTGGGGAACGGAGTTTGTGGCTAGGGACCGGAGTTTGTGGCTAGGGAACGGAGTTTGTGGCTAGGGAACGGAGTTTGTGGCTAGGGAACGGAGTTTGTGGCTAGGGAACAGAGTTTATGGCTAGGAACCGGAGTTTGTGGCTAGGGAACGGAGTTTGTGCATAGGCAACGGAGTTTGTGGCGAGGGAACGGAGTTTGTGGCTAGGGAACGGAGTTTGTGGCTAGGGAACAGAGTTTGTGGCTAGGGAACAGAGTTTGTGGCGGGGAACGGAGTTTGTGGCTAGGAACCGGAGTTTGTGGCTAGGGAACGGAGTTTGTGGCGGGGAACGGAGTTTGTGGCTAGGAACCGGAGATTGTGGCTAGGGAACGGAGTTTGTGGCTAGGGAACGGAGTTTGTGGCTAGGGAAGGGAGTTTGTGGCTAGGGAACGGAGTTTGTGGCTAGGGAACGGAGTTCGTGGCTAGGGAACGGAGTTCGTGGCTAGGGAACGGAGTTTGTGGCTAGGGACCGGAGTTTGTGGCTAGGCACCGGAGTTTGTGGCTGGGGAACGGAGTTTGTGGCTAGGGACCGGAGTTTGTGGCTAGGAACCGGAGTTTGTGGCTAGGGAACGGAGTTTGTGGCGGGGAACGGAGTTTGTGGCTAGGGAACGGAGTTTGTGGCTAGGGAACGGAGTTTGTGGCTAGGAACCTAAGTTTTGTCTAGGGAACGGAGTTTGTGGCTAGGGAACAGAGTTTATGGCTAGGAACCGGAGTTTGTGGCTAGGGAACGGAGTTTGTGCATAGGGAACGGAGTTTGTGGCTAGGGAACGGAGTTTGTGGCTAAGGAACGGAGTTTGTGGCTAGGGAACGGAGTTTGTGGCTAGGGAACAGAGTTTGTGGCTAGGAACCGGAGTTTGTGGCTAGGGAACAGAGTTTGTGGCTAGGGAACGGGGTTTGTGGCTAGGAACCGGAGTTTGTGACTAGGGAACGGAGTTTGTGGCTCGGGAACGGAGTTTGTGGCTAGGGAGCGGAGTTTGTGGCGGGGACCGGAGTTTGTGGCGGGGAACGGAGTTTGTGGCTAGGGAACGGTGTTTGTGGCTAGGGAACGGAGTTTGTGGCGGGGAACGGAGTTTGTGGCGGGGACCGGAGTTTGTGGCGAGGGAACGGAGTTTGTGGCTAGGGAACGGAGTTTGTGGCTAGGGAGCGGAGTTTGTGGCGGGGAATGGAGTTTGTGGCTAGGGAACGGAGTTTGTGGCGGGGAACGGAGTTTGTGGCTTGAGCACGGAGTTTGTGCCTAGGGAACGGAGTTTGTGCCTAGGGAACGGAGTTTGTGGTGGGGAACGGAGTTTGTGGCTAGGGAACGGAGTTTGTGCCTAGGGAACGGAGTTTGTGGCTAGGGAACGGAGGTTGTGGCTAGGGAACGGAGTTTGTGGCTAGGGAACGGAGTTTGTGGCGGGGAACGGAGTTTGTGGCGGGGAACGGAGTTTGTGGCTAGGGAACGGAGTTTGTGGTGGGGAACGGAGTTTGTGGCTAGGGAACGGAGTTTGTGGCTAGGGAACGGAGTTTGTGGCGAGGAACGGAGTTTGTGGCTAGGAAACGGAGTTTGTGGCTTGGGAACGGAGTTTGTGGCTAGGGAACGGAGTTTGTGGCGAGGAACAGAGTTTGTGGCTAGGGAACGGAGTTTGTGCTAGGGAACGGAGTTTGTGGCTAGGGAACGGAGTTTGTGGCTAGGGAACGGAGTTTGTGGCTAGGGAACGGAGTTTGTGGCTAGGAACCGGAGTTTGTGGCTAGGGAATGGAGTTTGTGGCTAGGGAACGGAGGTTGTGGCGGGGAACTGAGTTTGTGGCTAGGAACCGGAGTTTGTGGCTTGGGAACGGAGTTTGTGGAGGGGAACGGAATTTATGGCTAGGGAACGGAGTTTGTGGCGGGGAACGGAGTTTGTGGCTAGGGAACGGAGTTTGTGGCTAGGGAACGGAGTTTGTGGCTAGGAACCGGAGTTTGTGGCTAGGGAACGGAGTTTGTGGCTAGGAACCGGAGTTTGTGGCGAGGGAACGGAGTTTGTGGTGTGGAACGGAGTTTGTGGCTAGGAACCGGAGTTTGTGGCTAGGGAACGGAGTTTGTGGCTAGGGAACGGAGTTTGTGGCTAGGGAACGGAGTTTGTGGCTAGGGAACGGAGTTTGTGGCTAGGGAAGGAGTTTGTGGCTAGGGAACGGAGTTTGTGGCTAGGGAACGGAGTTTGTGGCGGGGAACGGAGTTTGTGGCTAGGGAACGGAGTTTGTGGCTAGGGAACGGAGTTTGTGGCGGGGAACGGAGTTTGTGGCGGGGAACGGAGTTTCGTGGCTAGGGAACGGAGTTTGTGGCTAGGGAACGGAGTTGTGGCTAGGGAACGGATTTTGTGGCTAGGAACCGGAGTTTGTGGTGGGGAACGGAGTTTGTGGCTAGGGAATGGAGTTTGTGGCGGGGAACGGAGTTTGTGGCTAGGGAACGGAGTTTGTGGCTAGGGAACGAAGTTTGTGGCTAGGGAACGGAGTTTGTGGCGGGGAACGGAGTTTGAGGCTAGGGAACGGAGTTTGTGGCGGGGAACGGAGTTTGTGGCTAGGAACCGGAGTTTGTGGCTAGGGAACGGAGTTTGTGGCGGGGAACGGAATTTGTGGCTAGGGAACGGAGTTTGTGGCTAGGGAACGGAGTTTGTGGCGGGGAACGGAGTTTGTGGCGGGGAACGGAGTTTGTGGCGGGGAACGGAGTTTGTGGCTAGGGAACGGAGTTTGTGGCTAGGAACTGGAGTTTGTGGCTAGGGAACGGAGTTTGTGGCTAGGGAACGGAGTTTGTGGCGGGGAAAAGAGTTTGTGGCTAGGAAACGGAGTTTGTGGCTAGGGAACGGAGTTTGTGGCGGGGAACGGAGTTTGTGGCTAGGGAACGGAGTTTGTGGCTAGGAACCGGAGATTGTGGCTCGGGAATGGAGTTTGTGGCTAGGGAACGGAGTTTGTGGCTAGGAACCGGAGTTTGTAGCTAGGGAACGGAGTTTGTGGCGAGGGAACGGAGTTTGTGGCTAGGGACCGGAGTTTGTGGTGGGGAACGGAGTTTGTGGCTAGGGAACGGTGTTTGTGGCTAGGGATCGGAGTTTGTGGCTAGGGAACGGAGTTTGTGGCTAGGGAACGGAGTTTGTGGCTAGGGAACGGAGTTTGTGGTGGGGAACGGAGTTTGTGGCTAGGGAACTGAGTTTGTGGCTAGGGAACGGAGTTAGTGGCGGGGAACGGAGCTTGTGGCGGGGAACGGAGTTTGTGGCTAGGGAACGGAGTTTGTGCATTTGGAACGGAGTTTGTGGCTAGGGAGCGGAGTTTGTGGCTAGGGAACGGAGTTTGTGGCTAGGGAACGGAGTTTGTGGCTAGGGAACTGGAGTTTGTGGCTGGGGAACGGAGTTTGTTGCTAGGGAACGGAGTTTGTGGCTGGGGAACGGAGTTTGTGGCTAGGGAACGGAGTTTGTGGCTAGGGAGCGGAGTTTGTGGCTAGGGAACAGAGTTTGTGGCTAGGGAGCGGAGTTTGTGGCTAGGGAACAGAGTTTGTGGTTAGGGAACTGGAGTTTGTGTCTAGGGAACGGAGTTTGTGGCTAAGGAACGGAGTTTGTGGCTAGGGAACGGAGTTTGTGGCTAGGATCCGGAGTTTGTGGCTAGGGAACGGTGTTTGTGGCTAGGGAACGGAGTTTGTGGCTAGGGAACGGAGTTTGTGTCTAAGGAACGGCGTTTGTGGCTAGGGAACGGAGTATGTGGCTAGGGAACGGAGTTTGTGGCAGGGAACGGAGTTTGTGGCTAGGAACCGGAGATTGTGGCTAGGGAATGGAGTTTGTGGCTAGGGAACGGAGTTTGTGGCTAGGGAAGGGAGTTTGTGGCTAGGGAACAGAGTTTGTGGCTAGGGAACAGAGTTCGTGGCTAGGGAACGGAGTTCGTGGCTAGGGAACGGAGTTTGTGGCTAGGGACTGGAGTTTGTGGCTAGGGACCGGAGTTTGTGGCTGGGGAACGGAGTTTGTGGCTAGGGACCGGAGTTTGTGGCTAGGGAACGGAGTTTGTGGCTAGGGAACGGAGTTTGTGGCTAGGGAACGGAGTTTGTGGCTAGGGAACAGAGTTTATGGCTAGGAACCGGAGTTTGTGGCTAGGGAACGGAGTTTGTGCATAGGCAACGGAGTTTGTGGCGAGGGAACGGAGTTTGTGGCTAGGGAACGGAGTTTGTGGCTAGGGAACAGAGTTTGTGGCTAGGGAACAGAGTTTGTGGCGGGGAACGGAGTTTGTGGCTAGGAACCGGAGTTTGTGGCTAGGGAACGGAGTTTGTGGCGGGGAACGGAGTTTGTGGCTAGGAACCGGAGATTGTGGCTAGGGAACGGAGTTTGTGGCTAGGGAACGGAGTTTGTGGCTAGGGAAGGGAGTTTGTGGCTAGGGAACAGAGTTTGTGGCTAGGGAACGGAGTTCGTGGCTAGGGAACGGAGTTCGTGGCTAGGGAACGGAGTTTGTGGCTAGGGACCGGAGTTTGTGGCTAGGCACCGGAGTTTGTGGCTGGGGAACGGAGTTTGTGGCTAGGGACCGGAGTTTGTGGCTAGGAACCGGAGTTTGTGGCTAGGGAACGGAGTTTGTGGCGGGGAACGGAGTTTGTGGCTAGGGAACGGAGTTTGTGGCTAGGGAACGGAGTTTGTGGCTAGGAACCTAAGTTTTGTCTAGGGAACGGAGTTTGTGGCTAGGGAACAGAGTTTATGGCTAGGAACCGGAGTTTGTGGCTAGGGAACGGAGTTTGTGCATAGGTAACGGAGTTTGTGGCTAGGGAACGGAGTTTGTGGCTAAGGAACGGAGTTTGTGGCTAGGGAACGGAGTTTGTGGCTAGGGAACAGAGTTTGTGGCTAGGAACCGGAGATTGTGGCTAGGGAACAGAGTTTGTGGCTAGGGAACGGAGTTTGTGGCTAGGAACCGGAGTTTGTGACTAGGGAACGGAGTTTGTGGCTAGGGAACGGAGTTTGTGGCTAGGGAGCGGAGTTTGTGGCGGGGACCGGAGTTTGTGGCGGGGAACGGAGTTTGTGGCTAGGGAACGGTGTTTGTGGCTAGGGAACGGAGTTTGTGGCTTGGGAACGGAGTTTGTGGCTAGGGAACGGAGTTTGTGGCTAGGGAACGGAGTTTGTGGCTAAGGAGCGGAGTTTGTGGCTAGGGAACGGAGTTTGTGGTTAGGAACCGGAGTTTGTGGCTAGGGAACGGAGTTTGTGGCTAGGATCCGGAGTTTGTGGCTAGGGAATGGCGTTTGTGGCTAGGGAACGGAGTTTGTGGCTAGGATCCGGAGTTTGTGGCTAGGGAATGGCGTTTGTGGCTAGGGAACGGAGTTTGTGGCTAGGGAACGGAGTTTGTGGCTAGGGAACGGAGTTTGTGCATAGGGAACGGAGTTTGTGGCTAGGGAACGGAGTTTGTGGCGGGGAACGGAGTTTGTGGCTAGGAACCGGAGTTTTTGGCTAGGGAACGGAGTTTGTGGCTAGGTTCCGGAGTTTGTGGCTAGGGAACGGAGTTTGTGGCTAGGGAACGGAGTTTGTGGCTAGGGAACGGAGTTTGTGGCTAGGGAACGGAGTTTGTGGCTAAGGAACGGCGTTTGTGGCTAGGGAACGGAGTATGTGGCTAGGGAACGGAGTTTGTGGTGGGGAACGGAGTTTGTGGCTAGGAACTGGAGATTGTGGCTAGGGAACGGAGTTTGTGGCTAGGGAACGGAGTTTGTGGCTAGGGAAGGGAGTTTGTGGCTAGGGAACAGAGTTTGTGGCTAGGGAACGGAGTTCGTGGCTAGGGAACGGAGTTTGTGGCTAGGGACTGGAGTTTGTGGCTAGGGACCGGAGTTTGTGGCGGGGAACGGAGTTTGTGGCTAGGAACCGGAGATTGTGGCTAGGGAACGGAGTTTGTGGCTAGGGAACGGAGTTTGTGGCTAGGGAAGGGAGTTTGTGGCTAGGGAACAGAGTTTGTGGCTAGGGAACGGAGTTCGTGGCTAGGGAACGGAGTTCGTGGCTAGGGAACGGAGTTTGTGGCTAGGGACCGGAGTTTGTGGCTAGGCACCGGAGTTTGTGGCTGGGGAACGGAGTTTGTGGCTAGGGACCGGAGTTTGTGGCTAGGAACCGGAGTTTGTGGCTAGGGAACGGAGTTTGTGGCGGGGAACGGAGTTTGTGGCTAGGGAACGGAGTTTGTGGCTAGGGAACGGAGTTTGTGGCTAGGAACCTAAGTTTTGTCTAGGGAACGGAGTTTGTGGCTAGGGAACAGAGTTTATGGCTAGGAACCGGAGTTTGTGGCTAGGGAACGGAGTTTGTGCATAGGTAACGGAGTTTGTGGCTAGGGAACGGAGTTTGTGGCTAAGGAACGGAGTTTGTGGCTAGGGAACGGAGTTTGTGGCTAGGGAACAGAGTTTGTGGCTAGGAACCGGAGATTGTGGCTAGGGAACAGAGTTTGTGGCTAGGGAACGGAGTTTGTGGCTAGGAACCGGAGTTTGTGACTAGGGAACGGAGTTTGTGGCTAGGGAACGGAGTTTGTGGCTAGGGAGCGGAGTTTGTGGCGGGGACCGGAGTTTGTGGCGGGGAACGGAGTTTGTGGCTAGGGAACGGTGTTTGTGGCTAGGGAACGGAGTTTGTGGCTTGGGAACGGAGTTTGTGGCTAGGGAACGGAGTTTGTGGCTAGGGAACGGAGTTTGTGGCTAAGGAGCGGAGTTTGTGGCTAGGGAACGGAGTTTGTGGTTAGGAACCGGAGTTTGTGGCTAGGGAACGGAGTTTGTGGCTAGGATCCGGAGTTTGTGGCTAGGGAATGGCGTTTGTGGCTAGGGAACGGAGTTTGTGGCTAGGATCCGGAGTTTGTGGCTAGGGAATGGCGTTTGTGGCTAGGGAACGGAGTTTGTGGCTAGGGAACGGAGTTTGTGGCTAGGGAACGGAGTTTGTGCATAGGGAACGGAGTTTGTGGCTAGGGAACGGAGTTTGTGGCGGGGAACGGAGTTTGTGGCTAGGAACCGGAGTTTTTGGCTAGGGAACGGAGTTTGTGGCTAGGTTCCGGAGTTTGTGGCTAGGGAACGGAGTTTGTGGCTAGGGAACGGAGTTTGTGGCTAGGGAACGGAGTTTGTGGCTAGGGAACGGAGTTTGTGGCTAAGGAACGGCGTTTGTGGCTAGGGAACGGAGTATGTGGCTAGGGAACGGAGTTTGTGGTGGGGAACGGAGTTTGTGGCTAGGAACTGGAGATTGTGGCTAGGGAACGGAGTTTGTGGCTAGGGAACGGAGTTTGTGGCTAGGGAAGGGAGTTTGTGGCTAGGGAACAGAGTTTGTGGCTAGGGAACGGAGTTCGTGGCTAGGGAACGGAGTTTGTGGCTAGGGACTGGAGTTTGTGGCTAGGGACCGGAGTTTGTGGCTGGGGAACGGAGTTTGTGGCTAGGGACCGGAGTTTGTGGCTAGGGAACGGAGTTTGTGGCTAGGGAACGGAGTTTGTGGCTAGGGAGCGGTGTTTGTGGCTAGGGAACAGAGTTTATGGCTAGGAACCGGAGTTTGTGGCTAGGGAACGGAGTTTGTGCATAGGGAACGGAGTTTGTGGCGAGGGAACGGAGTTTGTGGCTAGGGAACGGAGTTTGTGGCTAGGGAACGGAGTTTGTGGCTAGGGAACAGAGTTTGTGGCGGGGAACGGAGTTTGTGGCTAGGAACCGGAGTTTGTGGCTAGGGAACGGAGTTTGTGGTGGGGAACGGAGTTTGTGGCTAGGAACCGGAGATTGTGGCTAGGGAACGGAGTTTGTGGCTAGGGAACGGAGTTTGTGGCTAGGGAAGGGAGTTTGTGGCTAGGGAACAGAGTTTGTGGCTAGGGAACGGAGTTCGTGGCTAGGGAACGGAGTTCGTGGCTAGGGAACGGAGTTTGTGGCTAGGGACCGGAGTTTGTGGCTAGGCACCGGAGTTTGTGGCTGGGGAACGGAGTTTGTGGCTAGGGAACGGAGTTTGTGGCTTTGGAACGGAGTTTGTGGCTAGGGAGCGGAGTTTGTGGCTAGGGAACGGAGTTTGTGGCTAGGGAACGGAGTTTGTGGCTAGGGAACTGGAGTTTGTGGCTGGGGAACGGAGTTTGTTGCTACGGAACGGAGTTTGTGGCTGGGGAACGGAGTTTGTGGCTAGGGAACGGAGTTTGTGGCTAGGGAGCGGAGTTTGTGGCTAGGGAACAGAGTTTGTGGCTAGGGAGCGGAGTTTGTGGCTAGGGAACAGAGTTTGTGGTTAGGGAACTGGAGTTTGTGTCTAGGGAACGGAGTTTGTGGCTAAGGAACGGAGTTTGTGGCTAGGGAACGGAGTTTGTGGCTAGGATCCGGAGTTTGTGGCTAGGGAACGGTGTTTGTGGCTAGGGAACGGAGTTTGTGGCTAGGGAACGGAGTTTGTGGCTAAGGAACGGCGTTTGTGGCTAGGGAACGGAGTATGTGGCTAGGGAACGGAGTTTGTGGCAGGGAACGGAGTTTGTGGCTAGGAACCGGAGATTGTGGCTAGGGAATGGAGTTTGTGGCTAGGGAACGGAGTTTGTGGCTAGGGAAGGGAGTTTGTGGCTAGGGAACAGAGTTTGTGGCTAGGGAACGGAGTTCGTGGCTAGGGAACGGAGTTCGTGGCTAGGGAACGGAGTTTGTGGCTAGGGACTGGAGTTTGTGGCTAGGGACCGGAGTTTGTGGCTGGGGAACGGAGTTTGTGGCTAGGGACCGGAGTTTGTGGCTAGGGAACGGAGTTTGTGGCTAGGGAACGGAGTTTGTGGCTAGGGAACAGAGTTTATGGCTAGGAACCGGAGTTTGTGGCTAGGGAACGGAGTTTGTGCATAGGGAACGGAGTTTGTGGCGAGGGAACGGAGTTTGTGGCTAGGGAACGGAGTTTGTGGCTAGGGAACGGAGTTTGTGGCTAGGGAACAGAGTTTGTGGCGGGGAACGGAGTTTGTGGCTAGGAACCGGAGTTTGTGGCTAGGGAACGGAGTTTGTGGCGGCGAACGGAGTTTGTGGCTAGGACCGGAGATTGTGGCTAGGGAACGGAGTTTGTGGCTAGGGAACGGAGTTTGTGGCTAGGGAAGGGAGTTTGTGGCTAGGGAACAGAGTTTGTGGCTAGGGAACGGAGTTCGTGGCTAGGGAACGGAGTTCGTGGCTAGGGAACGGAGTTTGTGGCTAGGGACCGGAGTTTGTGGCTAGGCACCGGAGTTTGTGGCTGGGGAACGGAGTTTGTGGCTAGGGACCGGAGTTTGTGGCTAGGAACCGGAGTTTGTGGCTAGGGAACGGAGTTTGTGGCGGCGAACGGAGTTTGTGGCTAGGGAACGGAGTTTGTGGCTAGGGAACGGAGTTTGTGGCTAGGAACCTAAGTTTTGTCTAGGGAACGGAGTTTGTGGCTAGGGAACAGAGTTTATGGCTAGGAACCGGAGTTTGTGGCTAGGGAACGGAGTTTGTGGCATAGGGAACGGAGTTTGTGGCTAGGGAACGGAGTTTGTGGCTAGGGAACGGAGTTTGTGGCTAGGGAACGGAGTTTGTGGCTAGGGAACAGAGTTTGTGGCTAGGAACCGGAGTTTGTGGCTAGGGAACAGAGTTTGTGGCTAGGGAACGGAGTTTGTGGCTAGGAACCGGAGTTTGTGACTAGGGAACGGAGTTTGTGGCTAGGGAACGGAGTTTGTGGCTAGGGAGCGGAGTTTGTGGCGGGGACCGGAGTTTGTGGCGGGGAACGGAGTTTGTGGCTAGGGAACGGTGTTTGTGGCTAGGGAACGGAGTTTGTGGCTTGGGAACGGAGTTTGTGGCTAGGGAACGGAGTTTGTGGCTAGGGAACGGAGTTTGTGGCTAAGGAACGGAGTTTGTGGCTAGGGAACGGAGTTTGTGGTTAGGAACCGGAGTTTGTGGCTAGGAACCGGAGTTTTTGGCTAGGGAACGGAGTTTGTGGCTAGGATCCGGAGTTTGTGGCTAGGGAACGGCGTTTGTGGCTAGGGAACGGAGTTTGTGGCTAGGGAACGGAGTTTGTGGCTAGGGAACGGAGTTTGTGGATAGGGAACGGAGTTTGTGGCTAGGGAACGGAGTTTGTGGCTAGGGAACGGAGTTTGTGGCTAGGGAACGGAGTTTGTGGCTAAGGAACGGCGTTTGTGGCTAGGGAACGGAGTATGTGGCTAGGGAACGGAGTTTGTGGTGGGGAACGGAGTTTGTGGCTAGGAACTGGAGATTGTGGCTAGGGAACGGAGTTTGTGGCTAGGGAACGGAGTTTGTGGCTAGGGAAGGGAGTTTGTGGCTAGGGAACAGAGTTTGTGGCTAGGGAACGGAGTTCGTGGCTAGGGAACGGAGTTTGTGGCTAGGGACCGGACTTTGTGGCTGGGGAACGGAGTTTGTGGCTAGGGACCGGAGTTTGTGGCTAGGGAACGGAGTTTGTGGCTAGGGAACGGAGTTTGTGGCTAGGGAGCGGTGTTTGTGGCTAGGGAACAGAGTTTATGGCTAGGAACCGGAGTTTGTGGCTAGGGAACGGAGTTTGTGCATAGGGAACGGAGTTTGTGGCGAGGGAACGGAGTTTGTGGCTAGGGAACGGAGTTTGTGGCTAGGGAACGGAGTTTGTGGCTAGGGAACAGAGTTTGTGGTGGGGAACGGAGTTTGTGGCTAGGAACCGGAGTTTGTGGCTAGGGAACGGAGTTTGTGGTGGGGAACGGAGTTTGTGGCTAGGAACCGGAGATTGTGGCTAGGGAACGGAGTTTGTGGCTAGGGAACGGAGTTTGTGGCTAGGGAAGGGAGTTTGTGGCTAGGGAACAGAGTTTGTGGCTAGGGAACGGAGTTCGTGGCTAGGGAACGGAGTTCGTGGCTAGGGAACGGAGTTTGTGGCTAGGGACCGGAGTTTGTGGCTAGGCACCGGAGTTTGTGGCTGGGGAACGGAGTTTGTGGCTAGGGACCGGAGTTTGTGGCTAGGAACCGGAGTTTGTGGCTAGGGAACGGAGTTTGTGGCGGGGAACGGAGTTTGTGGCTAGGGAACGGAGTTTGTGGCTAGGGAACGGAGTTTGTGGCTAGGAACCTAAGTTTTGTCTAGGGAACGGAGTTTGTGGCTAGGGAACAGAGTTTATGGCTAGGAACCGGAGTTTGTGTCTAGGGAACGGAGTTTGTGCATAGGGAACGGAGTTTGTGGCTAGGGAACGGAGTTTGTGGCTCGGGAACGGAGTTTGTGGCTAGGGAACAGAGTTTGTGGCTAGGAACCGGAGTTTGTGGCTAGGGAACAGAGTTTGTGGCTAGGGAACGGAGTTTGTGGCGGGGAACGGAGTTTGTGGCTAGGGAACGGAGTTTGTGGCTAGGGAACGGAGTTTGTGGCTAGGGAACGGAGTTTGTGGCTGGGGAACGGAGTTTGTGGCTAGGAACCGGAGTTTGTGGCTAGGGAACGGAGTTTGTGGCTAGGAACCGGAGTTTGTGGCTAGGGAACGGAGTTTGTGGCTAGGGAACGGAGTTTGTGGCTAGGGAGCGGAGTTTGTGGCGGGGACCGGAGTTTGTGGCGGGGAACGGAGTTTGTGGCTAGGGAACGGTGTTTGTGGCTAGGGAACGGAGTTTGTGGCTTGGGAACGGAGTTTGTGGCTAGGGAACGGAGTTTGTGGCTAGGGAACGGAATTTGTGGCCAAGGAACGGAGTTTGTGGCTAGGGAACGGTGTTTGTGGTTAGGAACCGGAGTTTGTGGCTAGGAACCGGAGTTTTTGGCTAGGGAACGGAGTTTGTGGCTAGGATCCGGAGTTTGTGGCTAGGGAACGGAGTTTGTGGCTAGGGAACGGAGTTTGTGGCTAGGGAACGGAGTTTGTGGCTAGGGAACGGAGTTTGTGGCTAGGGAACGGAGTTTGTGGCTAGGGAACGGAGTTTGTGGCGGGGAACGGAGTTTGTGGCTAGGAACCGGAGATTGTGGCTAGGGAACGGAGTTTGTGGCTAGGGAACGGAGTTTGTGGCTAGGGAAGGGAGTTTGTGGCTAGGGAACAGAGTTTGTGGCTAGGGAACAGAGTTCGTGGCTAGGGAACGGAGTTCGTGGCTAGGGAATGGAGTTTGTGGCTAGGGACTGGAGTTTGTGGCTAGGGACCGGAGTTTGTGGCTGGGGAACGGAGTTTGTGGCTAGGGACCGGAGTTTGTGGCTAGGGAACGGAGTTTGTGGCGGGGAACAGAGTTTGTGGCTAGGGAACAGAATTTATGGCTATGAACCGGAGTTTGTGGCTAGGGAACGGAGTTCGTGGCTAGGGAATGGAGTTTGTGGCTAGGGACTGGAGTTTGTGGCTAGGGACCGGAGTTTGTGGCTGGGGAACGGAGTTTGTGGCTAGGGACCGGAGTTTGTGGCTAGGGAACGGAGTTTGTGGCGGGGAACAGAGTTTGTGGCTAGGGAACAGAGTTTATGGCTAGGAACCGGAGTTTGTGGCTGGGGAACGGAGTTTGTGGCTAGGGACCGGAGTTTGTGGCTAGGGAACGGAGTTTGTGGCTAGGGAACGGAGTTTGTGGCTAGGGAACAGAGTTTATGGCTAGGAACCGGAGTTTGTGGCTAGGGAACGGAGTTTGTGCATAGGGAAAGGAGTTTGTGGCGAGGGAACGGAGTTTGTGGCTAGGGAACGGAGTTTGTGGCTAGGGAACGGAGTTTGTGGCTAGGGAACAGAGTTTGTGGCGGGGAACGGAGTTTGTGGCTAGGAACCGGAGTTTGTGGCTAGGGAACAGAGTTTGTGACTAGGGAACGGAGTTTGTGGCGGGGAATGGAGTTTGTGGCTAGGGAACGGAGTTTGTGGCTAGGGAACGGAGTTTGTGGCTAGGGAACGGAGTTTGTGGCGGGGAATGGAGTTTGTGGCTAGGAACCGGAGATTGTGGCTAGGGAACGGAGTTTGTGGCTAGGGAACGGAGTTTGTGGCTAGGGAAGGGAGTTTGTGGCTAGGGAACAGAGTTTGTGGCAAGGGAACGGAGTTCGTGGCTAGGGAACGGAGTTCGTGGCTAGGGAACGGAGTTTATGGCTAGGGACCGGAGTTTGTGGCTAGGCACCGGAGTTTGTGGCTGGGGAACGGAGTTTGTGGCTAGGGACCGGAGTTTGTGGCTAGGAACCGGAGTTTGTGGCTAGGGAACGGAGTTTATGGCTCGGAACCGGAGTTTGTGGCTAGGGAACGGAGTTTGTGCATAGGGAACGGAGTTTGTGGCTAGGGAACGGAGTTTGTGGCTAGGGAACGGAGTTTGTGGCTAGGGAACAGAGTCTGTGGCTAGGAACCGGAGTTTGTGGCTAGGGAACAGAGTTTGTGGCTAGGGAACGGAGTTTGTGGCGGGGAACGGAGTTTGTGGCTAGGGAACGGAGTTTGTGGCTAGGGAACGGAGTTTGTGGCAATGGAACGGAGTTTGTGGCTGGGGAACGGAGTTTGTGGCTAGGAACCGGAGTTTGTGGCTAGGGAACGGAGTTTGTGGCTAGGAACCGGAGTTTGTGGCTAGGGAACGGAGTTTGTGGCTAGGGAACGGAGTTTGTGGCTAGGGAGCGGAGTTTGTGGCGGGGACCGGAGTTTGTGGCGGGGAACGGAGTTTGTGGCTAGGGACCGGTGTTTGTGGCTAGGGAACGGAGTTTGTGGCTAGGGAACGGAGTTTGAGGCTAGGGAACGGAGTTTGTGGCTAGGGAACAGAGTTTGTGGCTAGGAACCGGAGTTTGTGGCTAGGGAACAGAGTTTGTGGCTAGGGAACGGAGTTTGTGGCGGGGAACGGAGTTTGTGGCTAGGGAACGGAGTTTGTGGCTAGGGAACGGAGTTTGTGGCAAGGGAACGGAGTTTGTGGCTGGGGAACGGAGTTTGTGGCTAGGAACCAGAGTTTGTGGCTAGGGAACGGAGTTTGTGGCTAGGAACCGGAGTTTGTGGCTAGGGAACGGAGTTTGCGGCTAGGGAACGGAGTTTGTGGCTAGGGAGCGGAGTTTGTGGCGGGGACCGGAGTTTGTGGCGGGGAACGGAGTTTGTGGCTAGGGACCGGTGTTTGTGGCTAGGGAACGGAGTTTGTGGCTAGGGAACGGAGTTTGTGGCTAGGGAACGGAGTTTGTGGCTAGGGAACGGAGTTTGTGGCTGGGGAACGGAGTTTGTGGCTAGGAACCGGAGTTTGTGGCAGGGAGCGGAGTTTGTGGCTAGGGAACGGAGTTTGTGGCTAGGGAACGGAGTTTGTTGCTAGGGAGCGGAGTTTGTGGCGAGGGAACGGAGTTTGTGGCTAGGAACCGGAGTTTGTGGCAGGGAGCGGAGTTTGTGGCTAGGGAACGGAGTTTGTGGCTAGGGAACGGATTTTGTTGCTAGGGAACGGAGTTTGTGGCTAGGGAACGGAGTTTGTGGCTAGGAACTGGAGTTTGTGGCTAGGGAACGGAGTTTGTGGCTAGGGAACGGAGTTTGTGGCGGGGAAAAGAGTTTGTGGCTAGGAAACGGAGTTTGTGGCTAGGGAACGGAGTTTGTGGCGGGGAACGGAGTTTGTGGCTAGGGAACGGAGTTTGTGGCTAGGAACCGGAGATTGTGGCTCGGGAATGGAGTTTGTGGCTAGGGAACGGAGTTTGTGGCTAGGAACCGGAGTTTGTAGCTAGGGAACGGAGTTTGTGGCGAGGGAACGGAGTTTGTGGCTAGGGACCGGAGTTTGTGGTGGGGAACAGAGTTTGTGGCTAGGGAACGGTGTTTGTGGCTAGGGATCGGAGTTTGTGGCTAGGGAACGGAGTTTGTGGCTAGGGAACGGAGTTTGTGGCTAGGGAACGGAGTTTGTGGTGGGGAACGGAGTTTGTGGCTAGGGAACTGAGTTTGTGGCTAGGGAACGGAGTTAGTGGCGGGGAACGGAGCTTGTGGCGGGGAACGGAGTTTGTGGCTAGGGAACGGAGTTTGTGGCTTTGGAACGGAGTTTGTGGCTAGGGAGCGGAGTTTGTGGCTAGGGAACGGAGTTTGTGGCTAGGGAACGGAGTTTGTGGCTAGGGAACTGGAGTTTGTGGCTGGGGAACGGAGTTTGTTGCTAGGGAACGGAGTTTGTGGCTGGGGAACGGAGTTTGTGGCTAGGGAACGGAGTTTGTGGCTAGGGAGCGGAGTTTGTGGCTAGGGAACAGAGTTTGTGGCTAGGGAACGGAGTTTGTGGCTAAGGAACGGAGTTTGTGGCTAGGGAACGGAGTTTGTAGCTAGGATCCGGAGTTTGTGGCTAGGGAACGGTGTTTGTGGCTAGGGAACGGAGTTTGTGGCTAGGGAACGGAGTTTGTGGCTAGGGAACAGAGTTTGTGGCTAGGAACCGGAGTTTGTGGCTAGGGAACAGAGTTTGTGGCTAGGGAACGGAGTTTGTGGCTAGGAACCGGAGTTTGTGGCTAGGGAACGGAGTTTGTGGCTAGGGAACGGAGTTTGTGGCTAGGGAACAGAGTTTGTGGCTAGGAACCGGAGTTTGTGGCTAGGGAACAGAGTTTGTGGCTAGGGAATGGAGTTTGTGGCGGGGAACGGAGTTTGTGGCTAGGGAACGGAGTTTGTGGCTAGGGAACGGAGTTTGTGGCTAGGGAACAGAGTTTGTGGCTAGGAACCGGAGTTTGTGGCTAGGGAACAGAGTTTGTGGCTAGGGAACGGAGTTTGTGGCTAGGAACCGGAGTTTGTGACTAGGGAACGGAGTTTGTGGCTAGGGAACGGAGTTTGTGGCTAGGGAGCGGAGTTTGTGGCGGGGACCGGAGTTTGTGGCGGGGAACGGAGTTTGTGGCTAGGGAACGGTGTTTGTGGCTAGGGAACGGAGTTTGTGGCTTGGGAACGGAGTTTGTGGCTAGGGAACGGAGTTTGTGGCTAGGGAACGGAGTTTGTGGCTAAGGAACGGAGTTTGTGGCTAGGGAACGGAGTTTGTGGTTAGGAACCGGAGTTTGTGGCTAGGAACCGGAGTTTTTGGCTAGGGAACGGAGTTTGTGGCTAGGATCCGGAGTTTGTGGCTAGGGAACGGCGTTTGTCGCTAGGGAACGGAGTTTGTGGCTAGGGAACGGAGTTTGTGGCTAGGGAACGGAGTTTGTGGATAGGGAACGGAGTTTGTGGCTAGGGAACGGTGTTTGTGGCTAGGGAACGGAGTTTGTGGCTAGGGAACGGAGTTTGTGGCTAAGGAACGGCGTTTGTGGCTAGGGAACGGAGTATGTGGCTAGGGAACGGAGTTTGTGGTGGGGAACGGAGTTTGTGGCTAGGAACTGGAGATTGTGGCTAGGGAACGGAGTTTGTGGCTAGGGAACGGAGTTTGTGGCTAGGGAAGGGAGTTTGTGGCTAGGGAACAGAGTTTGTGGCTAGGGAACGGAGTTCGTGGCTAGGGAACGGAGTTTGTGGCTAGGGACCGGAGTTTGTGGCTGGGGAACGGAGTTTGTGGCTAGGGACCGGAGTTTGTGGCTAGGGAACGGAGTTTGTGGCTAGGGAACGGAGTTTGTGGCTAGGGAGCGGTGTTTGTGGCTAGGGAACAGAGTTTATGGCTAGGAACCGGAGTTTGTGGCTAGGGAACGGAGTTTGTGCATAGGGAACGGAGTTTGTGGCGAGGGAACGGAGTTTGTGGCTAGGGAACGGAGTTTGTGGCTAGGGAACGGAGTTTGTGGCTAGGGAACAGAGTTTGTGGCGGGGAACGGAGTTTGTGGCTAGGAACCGGAGTTTGTGGCTAGGGAACGGAGTTTGTGGTGGGGAACGGAGTTTGTGGCTAGGAACCGGAGATTGTGGCTAGGGAACGGAGTTTGTGGCTAGGGAACGGAGTTTGTGGCTAGGGAAGGGAGTTTGTGGCTAGGGAACAGAGTTTGTGGCTAGGGAACGGAGTTCGTGGCTAGGGAACGGAGTTCGTGGCTAGGGAACGGAGTTTGTGGCTAGGGACCGGAGTTTGTGGCTAGGCACCGGAGTTTGTGGCTGGGGAACGGAGTTTGTGGCTAGGGACCGGAGTTTGTGGCTAGGAACCGGAGTTTGTGGCTAGGGAACGGAGTTTGTGGCGGGGAACGGAGTTTGTGGCTAGGGAACGGAGTTTGTGGCTAGGGAACGGAGTTTGTGGCTAGGAACCTAAGTTTTGTCTAGGGAACGGAGTTTGTGGCTAGGGAACAGAGTATATGGCTAGGAACCGGAGTTTGTGTCTAGGGAACGGAGTTTGTGCATAGGGAACGGAGTTTGTGGCTAGGGAACGGAGTTTTTGGCTCGGGAACGGAGTTTGTGGCTAGGGAACAGAGTTTGTGGCTAGGAACCGGAGTTTGTGGCTAGGGAACAGAGTTTGTGGCTAGGGAATGGAGTTTGTGGCGGGGAACGGAGTTTGTGGCTAGGGAACGGAGTTTGTGGCTAGGGAACGGAGTTTGTGGCTAGGGAACGGAGTTTGTGGCTGGGGAACGGAGTTTCTGGCTAGGAACCGGAGTTTGTGGCTAGGGAACGGAGTTTGTGGCTAGGAACCGGAGTTTGTGGCTAGGGAACGGAGTTTGTGGCTAGGGAACGGAGTTTGTGGCTAGGGAGCGGAGTTTGTGGCGGGGACCGGAGTTTGTGGCGGGGAACGGAGTTTGTGGCTAGGGAACGGTGTTTGTGGCTAGGGAACGGAGTTTGTGGCTTGGGAACGGAGTTTGTGGCTAGGGAACGGAGTTTGTGGCTAGGGAACGGAATTTGTGGCCAAGGAACGGAGTTTGTGGCTAGGGAACGGAGTTTGTGGTTAGGAACGGAGTTTGTGGCTAGGAACCGGAGTTTTTGGCTAGGGAACGGAGTTTGTGGCTAGGATCCGGAGTTTGTGGCTAGGGAACGGAGTTTGTGGCTAGGGAACGGAGTTTGTGGCTAGGGAACGGAGTTTGTGGCTAGGGAACGGAGTTTGTGGCTAGGGAACGGAGTTTGTGGCTAGGGAACGGAGTTTGTGGCGGGGAACGGAGTTTGTGGCTAGGAACCGGAGATTGTGGCTAGGGAACGGAGTTTGTGGCTAGGGAACGGAGTTTGTGGCTAGGAAGGAGTTTGTGGCTAGGGAACAGAGTTTGTGGCTAGGGAACAGAGTTCGTGGCTAGGGAACGGAGTTCGTGGCTAGGGAATGGAGTTTGTGGCCTAGGGACTGGAGTTTGTGGCTAGGGACCGGAGTTTGTGGCTGGGGAACGGAGTTTGTGGCTAGGGACCGGAGTTTGTGGCTAGGGAACGGAGTTTGTGGCGGGGAACAGAGTTTGTGGCTAGGGAACAGAATTTATGGCTAGGAACCGGAGTTTGTGGCTAGGGAACGGAGTTCGTGGCTAGGGAATGGAGTTTGTGGCTAGGGACTGGAGTTTGTGGCTAGGGACCGGAGTTTGTGGCTGGGGAACGGAGTTTGTGGCTAGGGACCGGAGTTTGTGGCTAGGGAACGGAGTTTGTGGCGGGGAACAGAGTTTGTGGCTAGGGAACAGAGTTTATGGCTAGGAACCGGAGTTTGTGGCTGGGGAACGGAGTTTGTGGCTAGGGACCGGAGTTTGTGGCTAGGGAACGGAGTTTGTGGCTAGGGAACGGAGTTTGTGGCTAGGGAACAGAGTTTATGGCTAGGAACCGGAGTTTGTGGCTAGGGAACGGAGTTTGTGCATAGGGAAAGGAGTTTGTGGCGAGGGAACGGAGTTTGTGGCTAGGGAACGGAGTTTGTGGCTAGGGAACGGAGTTTGTGGCTAGGGAACAGAGTTTGTGGCGGGGAACGGAGTTTGTGGCTAGGAACCGGAGTTTGTGGCTAGGGAACAGAGTTTGTGACTAGGGAACGGAGTTTGTGGCGGGGAATGGAGTTTGTGGCTAGGGAACGGAGTTTGTGGCTAGG
>NC_141004.1:71151532-71174907 GCF_052327205.1 Somniosus microcephalus | reverse complement strand
TAGCCACTAACTCCGTTCCCTAGCCACAAACTCCGTTCCCTAGCCACAAACTCTGTTCCCTAGCCACAAACTCCCTTCCCTAGCCACAAACACCGTTCCCTAGCCACAAACTCTGTTCCCTAGCCACAATCTCCGGTTCCTAGCCACAAACTCCGGTTCCTAGCCACAAACTCCGTTCCCTAGCCACAAACTCCGTTCCCTAGCCACAAACTCCGTTCCCTAGCCACAAACTCCGTTCCCTAGCCACAAACTCCGTTCCCTAGCCACAAAGTCCGGATCCTAGCCACAAACTCCGTTCCCTAGCCACAAAATCCATTCCACGCCACAAACTCCGCTCCCCACCACAAACGCCGTTCCCTAGCCACAAACTCCGTTCCCTAGCCACAAACTCCGTTTCCTAGCCACAAACTCCGTTCCCCGCCACAAACTCCGTTCCCTAGCCACAAACTCCGCTCCCTAGCCACAAACTCCGTTCCCTAGCCACAAACTCCGTTCCCTAGCCACAAACTCCGTTCCCCGCCACAAACTCTGTTCCCTAGCCACAAACTCCGTTCCCTAGCCACAAACTCCGTTCCCCAGCCACAAACTCCGTTCCCTAGCCACAAACTCCGTTCCCTACCCGCAAACTCCGTTCCCTAGCCACAAACTCCGTTCCCCAGCCACAAACTCCAGTTCCCTAGCCACAAACTCCGTTCCCTAGCCACAACCTCCGTTCCCTAGCCACAAACTCTGGTCCCCGCCACAAACTCCGCTCCCTAGCCACAAACTCCGTTCCCCGCCACAAACTCCGTTCCCTAGCCACAAACTCCGGTTCCTAGCCACAAACTCCGTTCCCTAGCCACAAACTCCGTTCCCCGCCACAAACTCCGTTCCCCGCCACAAACTCCGTTCCCCAGCCACAAACTCCGTTCCCCAGCCACAAACTCCGTTCCTTAGCCACAAACTCCGGTCCCCGCCACAAACTCCGCTCCCTAGCCACAAACTCCGTTCCCTAGCCACAAACTCCGTTCTCTTGCCACAAACTCCGTTCCCCGCCACAAACTCCGTTCCCCAGCCACAAACTCCGTTCCCCAGCCACAAACTCCGTTCCTTAGCCACAAACTCCGGTCCCCGCCACAAACTCCGTTCCCTAGCCACAAACTCCGTTCTCTTGCCACAAACTCCGTTCCCACGCCACAAACTCCGTTCCCTAGCCACAAACTCCGTTCCCTAGCCACGAACTGCGTTCCCTAGCCACAAACTCCGTTCCCTTGCCACAAACTCCGTTCCCCAGCCACAAACTCCAGTTCCCCAGCCACAAACTCTGTTCCCTAGCCACAAACTCCGTTCCTCACCACAAACTCCGTTCCCTAGCCACAAACTCCGTTCCCTAGCCACAAACTCCGTTCCCTAGCCACAAACTCCGTTCCCCGCCACAAACTCCATTCCCTAGCCACAAACTCCGTTCCTCGCCACAAGCTCCGTTCCCTAGCCACAAACTCCGTTCCCTAGCCACAAACTCCGTTCCCTAGCCACAAACTCCGTTCCCTAGCCACAAACTCCGTTCCCTAGCCACAAACTCCGTTCCCCGCCACAAACTCCGGTTCCTAGCCACAAACTCCGCTCCCTACCCACAAACTCCGTTCCCTAGCCACAAACTCCGCTCCCTGCCACAAACTCCGTTCCCTAGCCACAAACTCCGTTCCCTCACCACAAACTCCGCTCCCTAGCCACAAACTCCGTTCCCTAGCCACAAACTCCATTCCCTAGCCACAAACTCCAGTTCCCTAGCCACAAACTCCGCTCCCTGCCACAAACTCCGGTTCCTAGCCACAAACTCCGTTCCCTAGCCACAAACTCCGTTCCCTAGCCACAAACTCCGTTCCCTAGCCACAAACTCCGTTCCCTAGCCACAAACTCCGTTCCCTAGCCACAAACTCCGTTCCCTAGCCACAAACTCCGTTCCCCGCCACAAACTCCGCTCCCTAGCCACAAACTCCGTTCCCTAGCCACAAACTCCGGTTCCTAGCCTCAAACTCCGTTCCCTAGCCACAAACTCCGGTTCCTAGCCACAAACTCCGTTCCCCAGCCACAAACTCCGTTCCCTAGCCACAAACTCCGTTCCCTAGCCACAAACTCCGTTCCCTAGCCACAAACTCCGTTCCCCGCCACAAACTCTGTTCCCTAGCCACAAACTCTGTTCCCTAGCCACAAACTCCGGTTCCTAGCCACAAACCCTGTTCCCTAGCCACAAACTCCGTTCCCTAGCCACAAACTCCGTTCCCTAGCCACAAACTCCGTTCCCTAGCCACAAACTCCGTTCCCTATGCACAAACTCCGTCCCCTAGCCACAAACTCCGGTTCCTAGCCATAAACTCTGTTCCCTAGCCACAAACTCCGTTCCCTAGACAAAACTTAGGTTCCTAGCCACAAACTCCGTTCCCTAGCCACAAACTCCGTTCCCTAGCCACAAACTCCGTTCCCCGCCACAAACTCCGTTCCCTAGCCACAAACTCCGGTTCCTAGCCACAAACTCCGGTCCCTAGCCACAAACTCCGTTCCCCAGCCACAAACTCTGGTGCCTAGCCACAAACTCCGGTCCCTAGCCACAAACTCCGTTCCCCAGCCACAAACTCCGGTCCCTAGCCACAAACTCCGGTCCCTAGCCACTAACTCCGTTCCCTAGCCACGAACTCCGTTCCCTAGCCACAAACTCTGTTCCCTAGCCACAAACTCCCTTCCCTAGCCACAAACACCGTTCCCTAGCCACAAACACTGTTCCCTAGCCACAATCTCTGGTTCCTAGCCACAAACTCCGGTTCCTAGCCACAAACTCCATTCCCTAGCTACAAACTCCGTTCCCTAGCCACATCCTCCGTTCCCTAGCCACAAACTCCGTTCCCTAGCCACAAACTCCGTTCCCTAGCCAGAAAGTCCGGATCCTAGCCACAAACGCCGTTCCCTAGCCACAAACTCCGTTCCTCGCCACAAACTCCACTCCCCACCACAAACTCCGTTCCCTAGCCACAAACTCCGTTCCCTAGCCACAAACTCCGTTTCCTAGCCACAAACTCCGTTCCCCGCCACAAACTCCGTTCCCTAGCCACAAACTCCGCTCCCTAGCCACAAACTCCGTTCCCTAGCCACAAACTCCATTCCCTAGCCACAAACTCCGTTCCCCGCCACAAACTCCGTTCCCTAGCCACAAACTCCGTTCCCTAGCCACAAACTCCGTTCCCCAGCCACAAACTCCGTTCCCTAGCCACAAACTCCGGTTCCTAGCCACAAACTCTGTTCCCTAGCCACAAACTCCGTTCCCTAGCCACAAACTCCGTTCCCCAGCCACAAACTCCGTTCCCTGTGCACAAACTCCGTTCCCTAGCCACAAACTCCGGTTCCTAGCCATAAACTCTGTTCCCTAGCCACAAACTCCGTTCCCTAGCCAGAAACTCAGGTTCCTAGCCACAAACTCCGTTCCCTAGCCACAAACTCCGGTTCCTAGCCATAAACTCTGTTCCCTAGCCACAAACTCCGTTCCCTAGCCAGAAACTCAGGTTCCTAGCCACAAACTCCGTTCCCCAGCCACAAACTCCGGTTCCTAGCCACAAACTCCGTTCCCTAGCCACAAACTCCGTTCCCTATGCACAAACTCTGTTCCCTAGCCACAAACTCCGGTTCCTAGCCATAAACTCTGTTCCCTAGCCACAAACTCCGTTCCCTAGCCAGAAACTCAGGTTCCTAGCCACAAACTCCGTTCCCCAGCCACAAACTCCGGTTCCTAGCCACAAACTCTGGTCCCTAGCCACAAACTCCGTTCCCCAGCCACAAACTCCGGTCCCTAGCCACAAACTCCGGTCCCTAGCCACTAACTCCGTTCCCTAGCCACAAACTCCGTTCCCTAGCCACAAACTCTGTTCCCTAGCCACAAACTCCCTTCCCTAGCCACAAACACCGTTCCCTAGCCACAAACTCTGTTCCCTAGCCACAATCTCCGGTTCCTAGCCACAAACTCCGGTTCCTAGCCACAAACTCCGTTCCCTAGCCACAAACTCCGTTCCCTAGCCACAAACTCCGTTCCCTAGCCACAAACTCCGTTCCCTAGCCACAAACTCCGTTCCCTAGCCACAAAGTCCGGATCCTAGCCACAAACTCCGTTCCCTAGCCACAAAATCCATTCCACGCCACAAACTCCGCTCCCCACCACAAACGCCGTTCCCTAGCCACAAACTCCGTTCCCTAGCCACAAACTCCGTTTCCTAGCCACAAACTCCGTTCCCCGCCACAAACTCCGTTCCCTAGCCACAAACTCCGCTCCCTAGCCACAAACTCCGTTCCCTAGCCACAAACTCCGTTCCCTAGCCACAAACTCCGTTCCCCGCCACAAACTCTGTTCCCTAGCCACAAACTCCGTTCCCTAGCCACAAACTCCGTTCCCCAGCCACAAACTCCGTTCCCTAGCCACAAACTCCGTTCCCTACCCGCAAACTCCGTTCCCTAGCCACAAACTCCGTTCCCCAGCCACAAACTCCAGTTCCCTAGCCACAAACTCCGTTCCCTAGCCACAACCTCCGTTCCCTAGCCACAAACTCTGGTCCCCGCCACAAACTCCGCTCCCTAGCCACAAACTCCGTTCCCCGCCACAAACTCCGTTCCCTAGCCACAAACTCCGGTTCCTAGCCACAAACTCCGTTCCCTAGCCACAAACTCCGTTCCCCGCCACAAACTCCGTTCCCCGCCACAAACTCCGTTCCCCAGCCACAAACTCCGTTCCCCAGCCACAAACTCCGTTCCTTAGCCACAAACTCCGGTCCCCGCCACAAACTCCGCTCCCTAGCCACAAACTCCGTTCCAAAGCCACAAACTCCGTTCCCTAGCCACAAACTCCGTTCTCTTGCCACAAACTCCGTTCCCACGCCACAAACTCCGTTCCCTAGCCACAAACTCCGTTCCCTAGCCACGAACTGCGTTCCCTAGCCACAAACTCCGTTCCCTTGCCACAAACTCCGTTCCCCAGCCACAAACTCCAGTTCCCCAGCCACAAACTCTGTTCCCTAGCCACAAACTCCGTTCCTCGCCACAAACTCCGTTCCCTAGCCACAAACTCCGTTCCCTAGCCACAAACTCCGTTCCCTAGCCACAAACTCCGTTCCCCGCCACAAACTCCATTCCCTAGCCACAAACTCCGTTCCTCGCCACAAGCTCCGTTCCCTAGCCACAAACTCCGTTCCCTAGCCACAAACTCCGTTCCCTAGCCACAAACTCTGTTCCCTAGCCACAAACTCCGTTCCCCGCCACAAACTCCGGTTCCTAGCCACAAACTCCGCTCCCTACCCACAAACTCCGTTCCCTAGCCACAAACTCCGCTCCCTGCCACAAACTCCGTTCCCTAGCCACAAACTCCGTTCCCTCACCACAAACTCCGCTCCCTAGCCACAAACTCCGTTCCCTAGCCACAAACTCCATTCCCTAGCCACAAACTCCAGTTCCCTAGCCACAAACTCCGCTCCCTGCCACAAACTCCGGTTCCTAGCCACAAACTCCGTTCCCTAGCCACAAACTCCGTTCCCTAGCCACAAACTCCGTTCCCTAGCCACAAACTCCGTTCCCTAGCCACAAACTCCGTTCCCTAGCCACAAACTCCGTTCCCTAGCCACAAACTCCGTTCCCCGCCACAAACTCCGCTCCCTAGCCACAAACTCCGTTCCCTAGCCACAAACTCCGGTTCCTAGCCTCAAACTCCGTTCCCTAGCCACAAACTCCGGTTCCTAGCCACAAACTCCGTTCCCCAGCCACAAACTCCGTTCCCTAGCCACAAACTCCGTTCCCTAGCCACAAACTCCGTTCCCTAGCCACAAACTCCGTTCCCCGCCACAAACTCTGTTCCCTAGCCACAAACTCTGTTCCCTAGCCACAAACTCCGGTTCCTAGCCACAAACCCTGTTCCCTAGCCACAAACTCCGTTCCCTAGCCACAAACTCCGTTCCCTAGCCACAAACTCCGTTCCCTAGCCACAAACTCCGTTCCCTATGCACAAACTCCGTCCCCAAGCCACAAACTCCGGTTCCTAGCCATAAACTCTGTTCCCTAGCCACAAACTCCGTTCCCTAGACAAAACTTAGGTTCCTAGCCACAAACTCCGTTCCCTAGCCACAAACTCCGTTCCCTAGCCACAAACTCCGTTCCCCGCCACAAACTCCGTTCCCTAGCCACAAACTCCGGTTCCTAGCCACAAACTCCGGTCCCTAGCCACAAACTCCGTTCCCCAGCCACAAACTCTGGTGCCTAGCCACAAACTCTGGTCCCTAGCCACAAACTCCGTTCCCTAGCCACGAACTCCATTCCCTAGCCACGAACTCCGTTCCCTAGCCACGAACTCTGTTCCCTAGCCACAAACTCCCTTCCCTAGCCACAAACTCCGTTCCCTAGCCACAAACTCCGTTCCCTAGCCACAATCTCCGGTTCCTAGCCAGAAACTCCGTTCCCCGCCACAAACTCCGTTCCCTAGCCACAAACTCCGTTCCCTAGCCACAAACTCCGTTCCCTAGCCACAAACTCCGTTCCCCACCACAAACTCCGTTCCCTAGCCACAAACTCTGTTCCCTAGCCACAAACTCCGGTTCCTAGCCACAAACTCCGTTCCCCGCCACAAACTCTGTTCCCTAGCCACAAACTCCGTTCCCTAGCCACAAACTCCGTTCCCTAGCCACAAACTCCGTTCCCTATGCACAAACTCCGTTCCCTAGCCACAAACTCCGGTTCCTAGCCATAAACTCTGTTCCCTAGCCACAAACTCCGTTCCCTAGCCACAAACTCCATTCCCTAGCCACAAACTCCGTTCCCTAGCCACAAACTCCGGTCCCTAGCCACAAACTCCGTTCCCCAGCCACAAACTCCGGTCCCTAGCCACAAACTCCAGTCCCTAGCCACAAACTCCGTTCCCTAGCCACGAACTCCGTTCCCTAGCCACGAACTCCGTTCCCTAGCAACAAACTCTGTTCCCTAGCCACAAACTCCCTTCCCTAGCCACAAACTCCGTTCCCTAGCCACAAACTCCGTTCCCTAGCCACAATCTCCGGTTCCTAGCCACAAACTCCGTTCCCTGCCACAAACTCCGTTCCCTAGCCACAAACTCCGTTCCCTAGCCACAAACTCCGTTCCCTAGCCACAAACTCCGTTCCCTAGCCACAAACTCCGTTCCCTAGCCACAAACTCCGTTTCCTAGCCACAAACTCCGTTCCCCGCCACAAACTCCGTTCCCTAGCCACAAACTCCGCTCCCTAGCCACAAACTCCGTTCCCTAGCCACAAACTCCGTTCCCTAGCCACAAACTCCGTTCCCCGCCACAAACTCTGTTCCCTAGCCACAAACTCCGTTCCCTAGCCACAAACTCCGTTCCCCAGCCACAAACTCCGTTCCCTAGCCACAAACTCCGTTCCCTACCCGCAAACTCCGTTCCCTAGCCACAAACTCCGTTCCCCAGCCACAAACTCCAGTTCCCTAGCCACAAACTCCGTTCCCTAGCCACAACCTCCGTTCCCTAGCCACAAACTCTGGTCCCCGCCACAAACTCCGCTCCCTAGCCACAAACTCCGTTCCCCGCCACAAACTCCGTTCCCTAGCCACAAACTCCGGTTCCTAGCCACAAACTCCGTTCCCTAGCCACAAACTCCGTTCCCCGCCACAAACTCCGTTCCCCGCCACAAACTCCGTTCCCCAGCCACAAACTCCGTTCCCCAGCCACAAACTCCGTTCCTTAGCCACAAACTCCGGTCCCCGCCACAAACTCCGCTCCCTTGCCACAAACTCCGTTCCAAAGCCACAAACTCCGTTCCCTAGCCACAAACTCCGTTCTCTTGCCACAAACTCCGTTCCCACGCCACAAACTCCGTTCCCTAGCCACAAACTCCGTTCCCTAGCCACGAACTGCGTTCCCTAGCCACAAACTCCGTTCCCTTGCCACAAACTCCGTTCCCCAGCCACAAACTCCAGTTCCCCAGCCACAAACTCCGTTCCCTAGCCACAAACTCCGTTCCTCGCCACAAACTCCGTTCCCTAGCCACAAACTCCGTTCCCTAGCCACAAACTCCGTTCCCTAGCCACAAACTCCGTTCCCCGCCACAAACTCCATTCCCTAGCCACAAACTCCGTTCCTCGCCACAAACTCCGTTCCCTAGCCACAAACTCCGTTCCCTAGCCACAAACTCCGTTCCCTAGCCACAAACTCCGTTCCCTAGCCACAAACTCCGTTCCCTAGCCACAAACTCCGTTCCCCGCCACAAACTCCGGTTCCTAGCCACAAACTCCGCTCCCTACCCACAAACTCCGTTCCCTAGCCACAAACTCCGCTCCCTGCCACAAACTCCGTTCCCTAGCCACAAACTCCGTTCCCTCACCACAAACTCCGCTCCCTAGCCACAAACTCCGTTCCCTAGCCACAAACTCCATTCCCTAGCCACAAACTCCAGTTCCCTAGCCACAAACTCCGCTCCCTGCCACAAACTCCGGTTCCTAGCCACAAACTCCGTTCCCTAGCCACAAACTCCGTTCCCTAGCCACAAACTCCGTTCCCTAGCCACAAACTCCGTTCCCTAGCCACAAACTCCGTTCCCCGCCACAAACTCCGCTCCCTAGCCACAAACTCCGTTCCCTAGCCACAAACTCCGGTTCCTAGCCTCAAACTCCGTTCCCTAGCCACAAACTCCGGTTCCTAGCCACAAACTCCGTTCCCCAGCCACAAACTCCGTTCCCTAGCCACAAACTCCGTTCCCTAGCCACAAACTCCGTTCCCTAGCCACAAACTCCGTTCCCCGCCACAAACTCTGTTCCCTAGCCACAAACTCTGTTCCCTAGCCACAAACTCCGGTTCCTAGCCACAAACCCTGTTCCCTAGCCACAAACTCCGTTCCCTAGCCACAAACTCCGTTCCCTAGCCACAAACTCCGTTCCCTAGCCACAAACTCCGTTCCCTATGCACAAACTCCGTCCCCTAGCCACAAACTCCGGTTCCTAGCCATAAACTCTGTTCCCTAGCCACAAACTCCGTTCCCTAGACAAAACTTAGGTTCCTAGCCACAAACTCCGTTCCCTAGCCACAAACTCCGTTCCCTAGCCACAAACTCCGTTCCCCGCCACAAACTCCGTTCCCTAGCCACAAACTCCGGTTCCTAGCCACAAACTCCGGTCCCTAGCCACAAACTCCGTTCCCCAGCCACAAACTCTGGTGCCTAGCCACAAACTCCGGTCCCTAGCCACAAACTCCGTTCCCTAGCCACGAACTCCGTTCCCTAGCCACGAACTCCGTTCCCTAGCCACGAACTCTGTTCCCTAGCCACAAACTCCCTTCCCTAGCCACAAACTCCGTTCCCTAGCCACAAACTCCGTTCCCTAGCCACAATCTCCGGTTCCTAGCCAGAAACTCCGTTCCCCGCCACAAACTCCGTTCCCTAGCCACAAACTCCGTTCCCTAGCCACAAACTCCGTTCCCTAGCCACAAACTCCGTTCCCCACCACAAACTCCGTTCCCTAGCCACAAACTCTGTTCCCTAGCCACAAACTCCGGTTCCTAGCCACAAACTCCGTTCCCCGCCACAAACTCTGTTCCCTAGCCACAAACTCCGTTCCCTAGCCACAAACTCCGTTCCCTAGCCACAAACTCCGTTCCCTATGCACAAACTCCGTTCCCTAGCCACAAACTCCGGTTCCTAGCCATAAACTCTGTTCCCTAGCCACAAACTCCGTTCCCTAGCCACAAACTCCATTCCCTAGCCACAAACTCCGTTCCCTAGCCACAAACTCCGGTCCCTAGCCACAAACTCCGTTCCCCAGCCACAAACTCCGGTCCCTAGCCACAAACTCCAGTCCCTAGCCACAAACTCCGTTCCCTAGCCACGAACTCCGTTCCCTAGCCACGAACTCCGTTCCCTAGCAACAAACTCTGTTCCCTAGCCACAAACTCCCTTCCCTAGCCACAAACTCCGTTCCCTAGCCACAAACTCCGTTCCCTAGCCACAATCTCCGGTTCCTAGCCACAAACTCCGTTCCCTGCCACAAACTCCGTTCCCTAGCCACAAACTCCGTTCCCTAGCCACAAACTCCGTTCCCTAGCCACAAACTCCGTTCCCTAGCCACAAACTCCGTTCCCTAGCCACAAACTCCGTTCCCTAGCCACAAACTCCGGATCCTAGCCACAAACTCCGTTCCCTAGCCACAAACTCCGGTTCCTAGCCACAAACTCCGGTTCCTAGCCACAAACTCCGTTCTCTAGCCACAAACTCCGTTCCTTCGCCACAAACTCCGTTCCCTAGCCACAAACTCCAGTTCCCCAGCCACAAACTCCGTTCCCGAGCCACAAACTCCGCTCCCTAGCCACAAACTCCGTTCCCTAGCCACAAACTCCGCTCCCTAGCCACAAACTCCGTTCCCTAGCCACAAACTCCGTTCCCTAGCCACAAACTCCGTTCCCTAGCAACAAACTCCGTTCCCCAGCCACAAACTCCGTTCCCTAGCCACAAACTCCGTTCCCTCGCCACAAACTCCGCTCCCGAGCCACAAACTCCGTTCCAAAGCCACAAACTCCGTTCCCTAGACACAAACTCCGTTCCCTAGCCACAAACTCCGTTCCCGAGCCACAAACTCCAGTTCCCTAGCCACAAACTCCGTTCCCTAGCCACAAACTCCGTTCCCTAGCCACAAACTCCGTTCCCTTGCCACAAACTCCGTTCCCTAGCCACAAACATCGTGCCCTTGCCACAAACTCCAGTTCCCCAGCCACAAACTCCGTTCCCTAGCCACAAACTCCGTTCCCTAGCCACAAACTCCGTTCCCTAGCCACAAACTCCGTTCCCTAGCCACAAACTCCGTTCCCTAGCCACAAACTCCGGTTCCTAGCCATAAACTCCGTTCCCTAGTCACAAACTCTGTTCCCTAGCCACAAACTCCGTTCCCTAGCCACAAACTCCGTTCCCTAGCCACAAACTCCGTTCCCTTGCCACAAACTCCGTTCCCTCGCCACAAACTCCGGTTCCTAGCCACAAACTCCGTTCCCTAGCCACAAACTCCGTTCCCTAGCCACAACCTCCGTTACCCGCCACAAACTCCGTTCCCTAGCCACAAACTCCGTTCCCTCGCCACAAACTCCGGTTCCTAGCCACAAACTCCGTTCCCTAGCCACAACCTCCGTTCCCCGCCACAAACTCCGTTCCCCGCCACAAACTCCGTTCCCCGCCACAAACTCCGTTCCCTTGCCACAAACTCCGTTCCCTAGCCACAAACTCCGTTCCCTAGCCACAACCTCCGTTCCCCGCCACAAACTCCGTTCCCTGCCACAACCTCCGTTCCCCGCCACAAACTCCGTTCCCTTGCCACAAACTCCGTTCCCTCGCCACAAACTCCGGTTCCTAGCCACAAACTCCGTTCCCTAGCCACAAACTCCGTTCCCTAGCCACAACCTCCGTTCCCCGCCACAAACTCCGTTCCCCGCCACAAACTCCGTTCCCCGCCACAAACTCCGTTCCCTAGCCACAAACTCCGTTCCCGAGCCACAAACTCCGTTCCCCAGCCACAAACTCCGTTCCCCACCACAAACTCCGTTCCCTAGCCACAAACTCCGTTCCCCACCACAAACTCCGTTCCCTAGCCACAAACTCTGTTCCCCGCCACAAACTCCGTTCCCTAGCCACAAACTCCGTTCCTCGCCACAAACTCCGTTCCCTAGCCACAAACTTCGTTCCCTAGCCACAAACTCCGTTCCCCGCCACAAACTCCGTTCCCTAGCCACAAACTCCGGTTCCTAGCCACAAACTCCGGTCCCTAGCCACAAACTCCGTTCCCCAGCCACAAACTCTGGTGCCTAGCCACAAACTCCGGTCCCTAGCCACAAACTCCGTTCCCTAGCCACGAACTCCGTTCCCTAGCCACGAACTCCGTTCCCTAGCCACGAACTCTGTTCCCTAGCCACAAACTCCCTTCCCTAGCCACAAACTCCGTTCCCTAGCCACAAACTCCGTTCCCTAGCCACAATCTCCGGTTCCTAGCCAGAAACTCCGTTCCCCGCCACAAACTCCGTTCCCTAGCCACAAACTCCGTTCCCTAGCCACAAACTCCGTTCCCTAGCCACAAACTCCGTTCCCCACCACAAACTCCGTTCCCTAGCCACAAACTCTGTTCCCTAGCCACAAACTCCGGTTCCTAGCCACAAACTCCGTTCCCCGCCACAAACTCTGTTCCCTAGCCACAAACTCCGTTCCCTAGCCACAAACTCCGTTCCCTAGCCACAAACTCCGTTCCCTATGCACAAACTCCGTTCCCTAGCCACAAACTCCGGTTCCTAGCCATAAACTCTGTTCCCTAGCCACAAACTCCGTTCCCTAGCCACAAACTCCATTCCCTAGCCACAAACTCCGTTCCCTAGCCACAAACTCCGGTCCCTAGCCACAAACTCCGTTCCCCAGCCACAAACTCCGGTCCCTAGCCACAAACTCCAGTCCCTAGCCACAAACTCCGTTCCCTAGCCACGAACTCCGTTCCCTAGCCACGAACTCCGTTCCCTAGCAACAAACTCTGTTCCCTAGCCACAAACTCCCTTCCCTAGCCACAAACTCCGTTCCCTAGCCACAAACTCCGTTCCCTAGCCACAATCTCCGGTTCCTAGCCACAAACTCCGTTCCCTGCCACAAACTCCGTTCCCTAGCCACAAACTCCGTTCCCTAGCCACAAACTCCGTTCCCTAGCCACAAACTCCGTTCCCTAGCCACAAACTCCGTTCCCTAGCCACAAACTCCGTTCCCTAGCCACAAACTCCGGATCCTAGCCACAAACTCCGTTCCCTAGCCACAAACTCCGGTTCCTAGCCACAAACTCCGGTTCCTAGCCACAAACTCCGTTCTCTAGCCACAAACTCCGTTCCTTCGCCACAAACTCCGTTCCCTAGCCACAAACTCCGTTCCCGAGCCACAAACTCCGCTCCCTAGCCACAAACTCCGTTCCCTAGCCACAAACTCCGCTCCCTAGCCACAAACTCCGTTCCCTAGCCACAAACTCCGTTCCCTAGCCACAAACTCCGTTCCCTAGCAACAAACTCCGTTCCCCAGCCACAAACTCCGTTCCCTAGCCACAAACTCCGTTCCCTCGCCACAAACTCCGCTCCCGAGCCACAAACTCCGTTCCAAAGCCACAAACTCCGTTCCCTAGACACAAACTCCGTTCCCTAGCCACAAACTCCGTTCCCGAGCCACAAACTCCAGTTCCCTAGCCACAAACTCCGTTCCCTAGCCACAAACTCCGTTCCCTTGCCACAAACTCCGTTCCCTAGCCACAAACTTCGTTCCCTTGCCACAAACTCCAGTTCCCCAGCCACAAACTCCGTTCCCTAGCCACAAACTCCGTTCCCTAGCCACAAACTCCGTTCCCTAGCCACAAACTCCGGTTCCTAGCCATAAACTCCGTTCCCTAGTCACAAACTCTGTTCCCTAGCCACAAACTCCGTTCCCTAGCCACAAACTCCGTTCCCTAGCCACAAACTCCGTTCCCTTGCCACAAACTCCGTTCCCTCGCCACAAACTCCGGTTCCTAGCCACAAACTCCGATCCCTAGCCACAAACTCCGTTCCCTAGCCACAACCTCCGTTACCCGCCACAAACTCCGTTCCCTAGCCACAAACTCCGTTCCCTCGCCACAAACTCCGGTTCCTAGCCACAAACTCCGTTCCCTAGCCACAACCTCCGTTCCCCGCCACAAACTCCGTTCCCCGCCACAAACTCCGTTCCCCGCCACAAACTCCGTTCCCTTGCCACAAACTCCGTTCCCTAGCCACAAACTCCGTTCCCTAGCCACAACCTCCGTTCCCCGCCACAAACTCCGTTCCCTGCCACAACCTTCGTTCCCCGCCACAAACTCCGTTCCCTTGCCACAAACTCCGTTCCCTCGCCACAAACTCCGGTTCCTAGCCACAAACTCCGTTCCCTAGCCACAAACTCCGTTCCCTAGCCACAACCTCCGTTCCCCGCCACAAACTCCGTTCCCCGCCACAAACTCCGTTCCCCGCCACAAACTCCGTTCCCTAGCCACAAACTCCGTTCCCGAGCCACAAACTCCGTTCCCCAGCCACAAACTCCGTTCCCCACCACAAACTCCGTTCCCTAGCCACAAACTCCGTTCCCCACCACAAACTCCGTTCCCTAGCCACAAACTCTGTTCCCCGCCACAAACTCCGTTCCCTAGCCACAAACTCCGTTCCTCGCCACAAACTCCGTTCCCTAGCCACAAACTCCGTTCCCTAGCCACAAAGTCCGTTCCCTAGCCACAAACTCCGGTTCCTAGCCACAAACTCCATCCCCGAGCCACAAACTCCGTTCCCTAGCCACAAACTCCGTTCCCTAGCCACAAACTCCGTTCCCTAGCCACAAACTCCGTTCCCCAGTCACAAACTCCGTTCCCTAGCCACAAACTCCGTTCCCCACCACAAATTACGTTCCCTAGCCACAATATCCGTTCCCTAGCCACAAACTCCGTTCCCTAGCCACAAATTCCGTTCCCTAGACACAAACTCCGTTCCCTAGCCACAAACTCCGTTCCCAAGCCACAAACTCCGTTCCCCGCCACAAACTCCGTTCCCTAGCCACAAACTCTGTTCCCTAGCCACAAACTCTGTTCCCCGCCACAAACTCCGTTCCCCGCCACAAACTCCGTTCCCTAGCCACAAACTCTGTTCCCTAGCCACAAACTCCGGTTCCTAGCCACAAACTCCGTTCCCCGCCACAAACTCTGTTCCCTAGCCACAAACTCCGTTCCCTAGCCACAAACTCCGTTCCCTAGCCACAAACTCCGTTCCCTAGCCACAAACTCCGTTCCCTATGCACAAACTCCGTTCCCAAGCCACAAACTCCGTTCCCCGCCACAAACTCCGTTCCCTAGCCACAAACTCCGTTCCCTAGCCACAAACTCCGTTCCCTAGCCACAAACTCCGTTCCCCGCCACAAACTCCGTTCCCTAGCCACAAACTCTGTTCCCTAGCCACAAACTCCGGTTCCTAGCCACAAACTCCGTTCCCCGCCACAAACTCTGTTCCCTAGCCACAAACTCCGTTCCCTAGCCACAAACTCCGGTTCCTAGCCATAAACTCTGTTCCCTAGCCACAAACTCCGTTCCCTAGCCACAAACTCCGTTCCCAAGCCACAAACTCCGTTCCCTAGCCACAAACTCCGTTCCCTAGCCACAAACTCCGTTCCCTAGCCACAAACTCCGTTCCCTAGCCACAAACTCCGGATCCTAGCCACGAACTCCGTTCCCTAGCCACGAACTCCGGTTCCTAGCCACAATCTCCGGTTCAGAGCCACAAACTCCGTTCCCGAGCCACAAACTCCGTTCCTTCGCCACAAACTCCGTTCCCTAGCCACAAACTCCAGTTCCCTAGCCACAAACTCCGTTCCCTAGCCAGAAACTCCGCTCCCTAGCCACAAACTCCGTTCCCTAGCCACAAACTCCGTTCCCTAGCCACAAACTCCGTTCCCTAGCAACAAACTCCGTTCCCCAGCCACAAACTCCAGTTCCCTAGCCACAAACTCCGTTCCCTAGCCACAAACTCCGTTCGCGAGCCACAAACTCCGCTCCCGAGCCACAAACTCCGTTCCAAAGCCACAAACTCCGTTCCCTAGCCACAAACGCCGTTCCCTAGCCACAAACTCCGTTCCCGAGCCACAAACTCCAGTTCCCTAGCCACAAACTCCGTTCCCTAGCCACAAACTCCGTTCTCTTGCCACAAACTCCGTTCCCTAGCCACAAACTTCGTTCCCTAGCCACAAACTCCAGTTCCCCAGCCACAAACTCCGTTCCCTAGCCACAAACTCCGTTCCCTGGCCACAAACTCCGTTCCATAGAAACATAGAAACATAGAGATAGGAACAGGAGTAGGCCATTCGGCCCTTCGAGCCTGCTCCGCCATTCAATGAGATCATGGCTGATCTTCGTCTGAGATCATAGCTGATCTTACCAGTTCAGTACCCCGTCCCCGCCTTTTCTCCGTAACCCTTAATCCCCTTAGCCTTCAGAAATATATCCAATTCTCTCTTGAAAATATTTATTGAATTAGCCTTCACAGCCCTCTGTGGCAGGGAATTCCACAGGCTCACCACTCTTTGAGTGAAGAAATTCTTCCTCATCTCTGTTTTAAATGATTTGCCCACTATTTTTAGACTGTGGCCCCTGGTTCTGTGCTCCCCGGCCATTGGAAACATTCTCTCTGAATTCAGCCTGTCCAGGCCTGCCATAATTTTATATGTTTCGATGAGATCCCCTCTCAATCTTCTAAACTCCAGTGAGTACAAGCCCAAACTATTTAATCTCTCTTCGTAGGTCATTCCCGCCATTCCAGGTATCAGCCTGGTGAATCGCCGTTGCACTCTTTCCATGGCAAGAACATCCTTCCGCAGATGGGGCGACCAAAACTGTACACAATACTCCAGATGCGGTCTCACCAGCACCTTGTACAGCTGTAGTAAGGTATCCCTATTCCTATACTCGAACCCCCTTGATATGAAGGCCAACATACCATTTGCCTTCTTAATCGCCTGTTGCACCTGCATGCTCTCCTTCAGTGACTGGTGCACAAGAACACCCAGGTCCCTCTGCACTTCCCCATCTCCCAATCTATTGCCATTTAGATAATAATCTACCCTTCTGTTTTTACACCCAAAGTGGATAACCTCACATTTATCCACATTATAGTGCATCTGCCACGTATCCGCCCATTCCCCCAACCTGTCCAAATCGCACTGTAGCCTCCTGACATCCTCATCAGAGCCCACCCCTCCTCCTAGTTTAGTGTCGTCAGCGAATTTGGAAATATTGCATCCAATTCCCTGATCCAGATCATTTATATATATTGTGAACAGCTGGGGTCCCAGGACAGATCCTTGCGGCACCCCGCTGGTCACTGCCTGCCACTCCGAAAACGAGCCGTTTATTCCAACTCTCTGTTTTCTATCCGCCAGCCAGTTCTCTATCCACGTTAATACTTTGCCCCCAATCCCATGAGCCTTAATTTTGCATGATAATCTTTTGTGTGGAACCTTATCGAAGGCTTTCTGGAAGTCAAGGTACACCACATCCACTGGCTCTCCCCCATCTATTCTACCAGTTACCTCCTCAAAAAATTCCAGCAGATTAGTCAAACACGATTTACCCTTTGTAAATCCATGTTGACTCTGTCCGATCCTTTCCCCATTTGTCAAGTGCTCCGCTATTTTATCCTTAATAATGGACTCTAGCATTTTGCCCACAACCGATGTAAGGCTTACTGGTCTATAATTCCCTGCTTTCTCTCTACCCCCCTTTTTAAATATTGGGGTAACATTAGCTACCCTCCAATCCACGGGTACTGTTCCCGAGTCAATGGAGTTCCGGAAGATGATCCTTAGAGCATCTGCTATCTCCAGGGCCACCTCCTTAAGTACCCTAGGATGTAGTTTATCAGGCCCCGGGGATTTGTCGGCCTTCAGTCCCCTCAACTTACCCAACACCATATCCCTAGAGATACTAATTTCTGTCAGCTCCTCCCTCTCATTAGTCCCTATGTTTGCCGATATTCCTGGGAGGTTATTTGTGTCCTCCTTTGTGAATACAGAACCAAAGTATGAGTTTAATTGGTCTGCCATTTCCTTATTCTCCATTATATATTCTCCCGAATCGGACTGCAAGGGACCGACTTGGGATTTTACCAGTCTTTTCCTCCTGATATACCGATAAAAGCTTTTGCAGTCTGTCTTTATGTTTGCTGCAAGTTTACTTTCGTATTCTATTTTCCCCTTCCTGATTAATCCCTTTGTCCTCTTTTGCTGTATCCTGTACTGCCCCCAATCTTCCGGTCTGGTGCTTTTTTTTGCCAGTTGATATGCCCTTTTTTTTTATTTTATGCTGTCCCTAATTTCCCTCGTTATCCACGGTTGAGTCACCTTTTTAGGTTTATTTTTATGCCAAACCGGTATAAACATGTTCTGGAATTCTTCCATTCTATCTTTGAATGCTTGCCATTGTCTATCCACTGTCAATCCCCCCAGAAACACCACCCAATCAATCTTACCCAATTCCCGTCTCATACCCTCGTAATTCCCTTTATTTAAGTTCTGGACCTTAGTCTCTGATTCAATTTCCTCACTCTCCATCTCGACTGAGAGCTCGATCATATTATGATCGCTCTGACCCAAGGGGCCTCGTACAAGAAGATTGCTGATAAGTCCCTTCTCATTGCACAATACCCAGTCTAAAATGGCCTGATCTCGAGTCGGCTCCTCGACATATTGGTCCAGATAACCGTCCCGAAAACATTCCAGGAATTCCTCCTCCTCAGAATTTTTACTAATTTGGGTAGTCCAATCAATATGTAAATTAAAGTCACCCATGATGACAGCTGTGCTCTTATCGCACGCTTCTCTAATTTCCCTTTTTATGCCTTCCCTCACCTCCATATTACTATTTGGAGGCCTATATATCACACCCACTAACGTTTTCCTCCCCTTGCTATTTCTCATTTCTACCCATACAGATTCCGTTTCATCCGAGTTAATATCCTTCCTTTCCATTGCATTAATCCCCTCCTTTACCAGCAATGCTACCCCACCTCCCCTACCTTTTTGCCGATCCTTCCTAAATATTGTATATCCCTGGATGTTAAGTTCCCAGCCTTGCCCACCCTGCAGCCACGTTTCTGTAATCCCAATCAAATCATACTTGTTTACCTCTATTTCCACAACTAATTCATCCACCTTGTTCCTAATGCTTCTAGCATTAAGATACAAAGCCTTCAGGCTTGCTTTTTTCACACTCTCATTATGAATTAGTTTGGCCCTTTGTGTTTCTCTCCTTTGCTTATTGCTTCTCACCTTTCTACCATCTATTTCTGACTTCATATGACTTCCCTCTTTTCCACTACCTAGGTTCCCATCCCCCTGCCAAATTAGTTTAAATCCTCCCGAACCGCCCTAGAAAATATTACCCCGAGGACATCGGCTCCCTCACAGTTCAGGTGTAGACCGTCCCCTTGGTACAGGTCACTCCTCCCCAAGAACTGGTTCCAATGCCTCAGGAATTTAAATCCCTCTCCCTTGCACCACTGCTCAAGCCACGTATTTAGCTTATCTATCTTACTCTCTCTAAACTTATTAGCTCGTGGCACTGGTAGCAATCCAGAGATTACTACCTTTGAGGTCCTACTTTTCAATTTAGCTCCTAACTCCCTAAATTCAGCTTGTAGGACCTCCTCCCTCTTTTTACCTACATCGTTGGTACCTACATGTACCACGACAACTGGCTGATCCCCCTCCCCCTTCAGAATGCTCTGCACCCGCTCCGAGACATCCTTGACCCTTGCACCAGGGAGGCAACATACCATCTTGGAGTCTCGGTCTCGGCCACAGAAACTCCTATCTATCCCCCTTACAATTGAATCCCCTATCACTATAGCCCTATCCCTCTTTTTTCCGCCCTTCTGTGCAGCAGAGCCAGTCATGGTGCCCTGAACCTGGCTGCTGGTGCCTTCCCCTGATAAGTCATCTCCCCCAACAGTACCCAAAACGGTAAACCTGTTTTGGAGGGAGATGACCGCAGGCGACTCCTGCACTACCTTCCTGCCTTTACCCTGCCTTTTGGTCACCCATTTACTGTCTGAGCTAGCCTTTACCTGCGGTGTGACCAACTCACTGAATGTGCTATCCACAAGATCCTCAGCATCGCGTATGCTCCAGAGTGAGTCCATTCGCAGCTCCAGCGCCGCCATGCGGTCCACTAGGAGCTGCAGCTGGACACACTTCCTGCACACATAGTTGTCAGGGACAGTGTCCCTGAGTTCCCACATGGCACAGGAGGAGCATGGCACGGGTCCGAGCTGCCCTTCCATGACTTAACCCTTGCAATACCCTTTTATTTACTACGATTTAGCTTAAATATTGAATTCTACTTAGAATAAGTTTGTGAAAGTACTCACCAACCAGTCACCTACCTGTTTTCTGGTGTTGTATTTTCACTGCCGCCTCCTGTCCTGGAACCTTTTCCACCTAGGTTAGGCTCCTGAAATAAAATAAATTGAACCTACCTTTTCAACTTCCCCTAACCCCTAAAAGGTTAGAGGAGGTGGAAGGGTGGGAGACACTACACTGTAGTGTTTTGGGTTTAGCAACAGCTCCACCTATATAAGAGTTACTGGCCTCCTGCTCTCCTGATTGCACCAGCTGTGAAAGAAAAAGCCCGCGAAAGGTGAGCTTTTAAACTCTCCCGCCTCGGGCTGCTTCCGCGCAGGTCCGCTGCTCCTCCGGTCTCGGGGCTGTGGGCCTCGGTGCCTCTGACTGCTCCCTCTCAAGCCTTTAAGCTCTCCCGCCTCGGGCTGCTTCCGCGCAGGTCCGCTGCTCCTCCGGTCTCGGGGCTGTGGGCCTCGGTGCCTCTGACTGCTCCCTCTCAAGCCTTTAAGCTCTCCCGCCTCGGGCTGCTTCCGTGCAGGTCCGCTGCTCCTCCGGTCTCGGGGCTGTGGGCCTCGGTGCCTCTGACTGCTCCCTCTCAAGCCTTTAAGCTCTCCCGCCTCGGGCTGCTTCCGCGCAGGTCCGCTGCTCCTCCGGTCTCGGGGCTGTGGGCCTCGGTGCCTCTGACTGCTCCCTCTCAAGCCTTTAAGCTCTCCCGCCTCGGGCTGCTTCCGCGCAGGTCCGCTGCTCCTCCGGTCTCGGGGCTGTGGGCCTCGGTGCCTCTGACTGCTCCCTCTCAAGCCTTTAAGCTCTCCCGCCTCGGGCTGCTTCCGCGCAGGTCCGCTGCTCCTCCGGTCTCGGGGCTGTGGGCCTCGGTGCCTCTGACTGCTCCCTCTCAAGCCTTTAAGCTCTCCCGCCTCGGGCTGCTAGTTCCCTAGCCACAAACTCCGTTCCCTAGCCACAAACTCCGGTTCCTAGCCATAAACTCCGTTCCCTAGTCACAAACTCTGTTCCCTAGCCACAAACTCCGTTCCCTAGCCACAAACTCCGTTCCCTAGCCACAAACTCCGTTCCCTTGCCACAAACTCCGTTCCCTCGCCACAAACTCCGGTTCCGAGCCACAAACTCCGTTCCCGAGCCACAAACTCCGTTCCCTAGCCACAACCTCCGTTCCCCGCCACAAACTCCGTTCCCTAGCCACAAACTCCGCTCCCCGCCACAAACTCCGTTCCCTAGCCACAAACTCCGTTCCCTAGCCACAAACTCCGTTCCCCAGCCACAAACTCCGTTCCCCACCACAAACTCCGTTCCCTAGCCACAAACTCCGTTCCCCACCACAAACTCCGTTCCCTAGCCACAAACTCTGTTCCCCGCCACAAAATCCGTTCCCTAGCCACAAACTCCGTTCCTCGCCACAAACTCCGTTCCCTAGCCACAAACTCCGTTCCCTCGCCACAAAGTCCGTTCCCTAGCCACAAACTCCGGTTCCTAGCCACAAACTCCGTCCCCGAGCCACAAACTCCGTTCCCTAGCCACAAACTCCATTCCCTAGCCACAAACTCCGTTCCCTAGCCACAAACTCCGTTCCCCAGTCACAAACTCCGTTCCCTAGCCACAAACTCCGTTCCCCACCACAAATTACGTTCCCAAGCCACAATATCCGTTCCCTAGCCACAAACTCCGTTCCCTAGCCACAAATTCCGTTCCCTAGACACAAATTCCGTTCCCTAGACACAAACTCCGTTCCTTAGCCACAAACTCCGTTCCCTAGCAACAAACTCCGTTCCCCAGCCACAAACTCCAGTTCCCTAGCCACAAACTCCGTTCCCTAGCCACAAACTCCGTTCCCGAGCCACAAACTCCGCTCCCGAGCCACAAACTCCGTTCCAAAGCCACAAACTCCGTTCCCTAGCCACAAACTCCGTTCGCTAGCCACAAACTCCGTTCCCAAGCCACAAACTCCAGTTCCCTAGCCACAAACTCCGTTCGCTAGCCACAAACTCCGTTCCCGAGCCACAAACTCCGTTCCCTAGCCACAAACTTCGTTCCCTAGCCACAAACTCCAGTTCCCCAGCCACAAACTCCGTTCCCTAGCCACAAACTCCGTTCCCTAGCCACAAACTCCGTTCCCTAGCCACAAACTCCGTTCCCTAGCCACAAACTCCGGTTCCTAGCCATAAACTCCGTTCCCTAGTCACAAACTCTGTTCCCTAGCCACAAACTCCGTTCCCTAGCCACAAACTCCGCTCCCTAGCCACAAACTCCGCTCCCTAGCCACAAACTCCGTTCCCTTGCCACAAACTCCGTTCCCTCGCCACAAACTCCGGTTCCTAGCCACAAACTCCGTTCCCGAGCCACAAACTCCGTTCCCTAGCCACAACCTCCGTTCCCCGCCACAAACTCCGTTCCCTAGCCACAAACTCCGTTCCCCGCCACAAACTCCGTTCCCTAGCCACAAACTCCGTTGCCTAGCCACAAACTCCGTTCCCCAGCCACAAACTCCGTTCCCCGCCACAAACTCCGTTCCCTAGCCACAAACTCCGTTCCCCGCCACAAACTCCGTTCCCTAGCCACAAACTCCGTTGCCTAGCCACAAACTCCGTTCCCCACCACAAACTCCGTTCCCTAGCCACAAACTCCGTTCCCCACCACAAACTCCGTTCCCTAGCCACAAACTCTGTTCCCCGCCACAAACTCCGTTCCCTAGCCACAAACTCCGTTCCTCGCCACAAACTCCGTTCCCTAGCCACAAACTCCGTTCCCTAGCCACAAAGTCTGTTCCCTAGCCACAAACTCCGGTTCCTAGCCACAAACTCCGTCCCCGAGCCACAAACTCCGTTCCCTAGCCACAAACTCCGTTCCCTAGCCACAAACTCCGTTCCGTAGCCACAAACTCCGTTCCCCAGTCACAAACTCCGTTCCCTAGCCACAAACTCCGTTCCCCACCACAAATTACGTTCCCAAGCCACAATATCCGTTCCCTAGCCACAAACTCCGTTCCCTAGCCACAAATTCCGTTCCCTAGACACAAACTCCGTTCCCTAGCCACAAACTCCGTTCCCAAGCCACAAACTCCATTCCCCGCCACAAACTCCGTTCCCTAGCCACAAACTCTGTTCCCTAGCCACAAACTCCGTTCCCTAGCCACAAACATCGTTCCCCGCCACAAACTCTGTTCCCTAGCCACAAACTCCGGTTCCTAGCCACAAACTCCGTTCCCCGCCACAAACTCCGTTCCCTAGCCACAAACTCCGGTTCCTAGCTACAAACTCCGGTTCCTAGCCACAAACTCTGTTCCCCGCCACAAACTCCGTTCCCTAGGCACAAACTCCGTTCCCTAGCCACAAACTCCGTTCCCTAGCCACAAACTCCGGTTCCTAGCCACAAACTCCGCTCCCTAGCCACAAACTCTGTTCCCTAGCCACAAACTCCGCTCCCTAGCCACAAACTCCGTTC
>NC_141004.1:71108895-71151032 GCF_052327205.1 Somniosus microcephalus | reverse complement strand
AAAGGCTCCCATTGCTCTGATGTGGATTTTCCTACAAGTAGCTGATCCCTGTCCATTTTGGTCAGATCCTGCCTTATCATATTAAAATCGGCCATCCCCCAATTTAGAACCTTTATTTCCGGTCCATCTTTCTCCTTTTCCATGACTACCTTAAATCTCACCGAATTATGGTCACTGTCACCAAAATGCTCTCCTACTGACACATCTACCACTTGCCCGGCTACATTCCCTAGAATTAGGTCCAGTACCACCCCCTCTCTTGTAGGACTTTCTACATGCTGGCTCAAAAAGCTCTCCTGGATGCACTTTAAGAATTCCACACCCTCTAAGCCTTTCACACTCTGACTATCCCAGTTAATATTGGAGTTGAAATCCCCTACTATTATTACCCTATTATTTCTGCACTTCTCTGAGATTTGCCTACATATCTGTTCCTCTATCTCCCCCTGACTGTTTGGGGGCCTATAGTACACTCCCAGCAAAGTGCTTGCCCCCTTTTTGTTTTTAAGTTCTTCCCATATGGCCTCATTCGAGGAACCTGCTAAGATATGTGTGGGGGAGGGGGCTGTGTGGGGGGGGAGGGGTGGGGGTAGGGTGTGTGTGTGTGTGTGGGGGTGGGGGTGGGGGGAGGGTGTGTGTGTGTGGGGGGGTGGGGGGAGGGGGTGTGTGGGGGGGAGGGGGGTGGGGGGTAGGGTGTGTGTGTGTGTGTGTGTGGGGGTGGGGGTGGGGGGAGGGTGTGTGTGTGGGGGGGTGGGGGGAGGCTGTGTGTTTGGGGGGGGTGGGGGGAGGGGGTGTGTGGGGGGAGGGGGGGTGGGGAAGGGGGTGTGTGGGGGGGAGGTGGGGTGGGGGAGGGTGTGTGTGTGGAGGGGTGGGGGGTGTGTGTGGGGGGATGGGGGGTGGCGGAGGGTGTGGGAGGGAGGGGGTGGGGGAGGGAGTGTGTGGGGGGAGGGGGGGTGGGAGGGAGGGCGTGTGTAGGGTGTGGGGGGAGTGTATGGGGGGAGGGAGTGTGTGGGGGAGGGTGTGTGTGGGGGGATGGGGGTGGCGGATGGGTGTGGGAGGGAGGGGGTGGGGGAGGGAGTGTGGGGGGAGGGGGGGGTGGGGGAGGGTAGCGGTGTGTAGGGTGTGTGGGGGGAGTGTGTGGGGGGAGGGAGTGTGTGGGGGAGGGTGTGTGTGGGGGATGGGGGTGGCGGATGGGTGTGGGAGGGAGGGGGTGGGGGAGGGAGTGTGGGGGAGGGGGGGTGGGGGAGGGGCGTGTGTAGGGTGTGTGGGGGGAGTGTGTGGGGGGGTGGTGGGGGGAGGGAGTGTGTGGCGGAGGGGTGTGTGGGGAGGGGGAGGGGTGTGTGGGGTGGGGGGAGGGTATGTGTGGTGGGCAGGGTGTGTGGTGGGCAGGGGGTGTGGGGGGAGAGGGTGTGAGGGGGGTGTGGAGGGGGGTGTGGGGGGTGGGGGGTGGAGGGGGCGTGTGGGGGAGGGGGTGTGGGGGGGTGGTGTGGTGGGGGAGGGTGTGTGTGTGTGGGGCAGGGGTGGGGTGGGTGTGTGTGGGAAGGGGGGTGGAGGGGGTGTGGGGGGAGGGTGTGGTGTTGGGGGAGGGTGTGGTGTGGGGGATGGGTGGGGGTGGTGGGTGTGTGTGGGGGAGGGTGTGTGTGGGGGGAGGGGGTGTGGGGGGGTGTGTGGGTGGGCAGGGGGTGTGTGGGGAGGGAGTGTGTGTGGGGGAGGGGATGTGTGGGGGTTTGGGGGTGGGGAAGGGGGGTGTGGGTGGTGGGGTAGGAGGGGGTGTTGAGGTGGGAGGGTAATGGGGGTCAGTGGGTGTTGGGGGCTAGGGGGAAAGGTGAAGCACAGCGCAGTCTGTTTCAGAGCAGTCAATAACCGATCGCAACTTCGGGCACATGCGCCAAATCCCGACATTGCGATCAGATTCAAAGGCGGAATGATGGCGAGCGCTACCAGTTCACCATCATCCAGACTGCAAATTCCAGACCAATCTTTTCTGTGAGGCAGTATCTTTCTTCAGCTTTTGGAGGCCTTGTGAAGAGCAAGTGAGAGCTCCATTATAACCTTCACATTCCAGTAAACCCCATGCAATTTGGTCCCACATCGAAGTCCCTGATTTCCTGGCCTCCACATCAGTTGACGTTGTTAACAGTTCCCTCTCCTCAGGTACTGGCCCTTTCCCGTTCAAATTTGCTGTGATCACCTCCCTGTCCTTGCAAAATACCGTCCCATCTCCAACCTCCCTTTCCTCTCCCAAGTCCTTGAACGTGTTGTAGCCTCCCAAATCCGTGCCTATCTTTCCTGGAACTGCATGTTTGAATCCCTCCAATCAGATTTCTGCCCCTGCCACAGTACCGAAAGAAGTTCTCACCAAAGTCATAAATGACATCCTATGTGACTGTGACCGCGGTAAATTATCCCTCCTCATTCTTCTCGACCTGTCTGCATCCTTTGACACAGTTGATCGCACCATTCTCCTTCAACCCTACCCTCCGTGGCCCTGCTGGCTGGACTGCACTCGTCTGGTTCCATCATTATCTATTCAGCCGTAGCCAGAGAATCTCCTGCAATGGCTTCTCTTCGCACTCCCGCACCGTTACCTCTGGTATCTCCCAAGGATCTTTCCTTGGCCCCTTCTGTTTCTCATCTACATGCTACCCCTCAACAAAATCATCCGAATACACCTCAGGCTCCACATGTATGTTGACAACACCCTCACCACCACCTCTCTCGGCCCCTCCCTTCCACTGCACTGCTTGTCTGACATCCTATCCTGGATGAGTTGAAATTTCCTCCAGTTAAATACTGAGAAGACCAAAGCCATTGTCTTTGGTCCCCGCCGTTCCCTAACCACCGATTCCATCCCCCTCCCTGGCCACTGTCTCAGGCTGAATCAGAATGCTTGCAACCTCGGCATCCTATTTGACCCTGAGCAGAGCTTCCAACCTCATATCTTCTCGTTCACCAAGACTGCCTACTTCCACCTACATAACGTCGTCGGTTGCTGCCTGCCTAAGCCCATCTGTTGCTGAAACCCTCATCCATAATTTTGTCACCTCCAGTCTCAACTCTTCCAACACGCCCCTGGCCGGCCTCCAATCTTCCACCCTCCAGAAACTTAAGCTCATCCAAAACTCTGCTGCCCATATCCTAACTCGCAACGTCAGATGCATCCGTCAACCCTGTGCTCGCTGACCTACATTGGTTCCTGGCCCCGAACACCTCCATTTTAAAATTCTCATCCTTGTGCTCAAATCCCTCCATGGTCTCGCCCCTCCCTATATCTGTAACCTCCTCCAGCCCGACAACCGTCCGCAAACTCTGCGTTCCTGCAACTCTGGCCCCTTGTCCACCCCCCACTCCCTTCACCCCACCATTGGCGGCCATGCCTTCAGCTGCCTAGACCCTAAGCTCTGGAATTCCCACCTCTCCGCCTCTCTCCTCCTTAAAACCTACCTCTTTGATCAAGCATTTGGTCACCTCTCCTAATGTCTCCTTCTTTGGCTGTGTTAATTTTTGCCTGATAACGCTCCTGTGAAGCGCCTTGGGATGTTTTATCATGTTAAAGGTGCTATATAAATGTAAGTTATTGTTGTGCTGCTGAGATTTGCTGTTCTGGCCTTTGGAGTTTGCTTCTAAATACTGTGTTTGACTATGATTACATCTAAAGTTCCTTTTTGTGGCTGTTTGTATATCTGTATCTGCATTGGTGTATCTGCATTATCATTGGCGCATTACTTCCTGCTGTTGGCCCTTTTTTTTTCCGCAAAGACTCTTTTCCCACAACAGTCTTGCTAGCAGCTGGGAATTCCTTTGGGTATTTCTAGATTTAGAGCAGGAGTTTATGTGAAGGAAAGAAAGGCAGATGTGAATATACCTGAAGCACCTGTAAGATTCGCAAAATTCCCACATTTCCCCCAAGGTTATTAATTTTTAAAAAAAGGGACCCTGCATGGACATTTTAAAAAGGGTACCCAAAAGATGGCGTCCGCACCTCGTGACCAAAAGCCTGCAAGATTTTAAAAGCTTGGACTTTGTGGCAGCACAAGCAGCTTTTGGGGAAATCGAAACCTAAAATGTAGTTTCTGTGAAAAAGGACTTTGTATTTTGGAAAGCCGACAGCAAACACAGAATATGCATTGAGCCAGATTGTAGACAGATCAAAACCAGTTAGGCCTATACTTGAGGCCATCAAGTTGTCTGCATAAATAATTGGAAACAGCTTATGGGAGCCATCAAGGCTGGACAGGCCGATTAGAATGCATTAATAACAATACAGCTCGGATATCAGGCCATTAGGTGTGATAAACAGCCATCTAAAAACAGTTAGTTTAGATTGCTACAATCATTTAAACCAGCCCGCCAAAATTGGAACAATGAACTAACCTGATTTGGCGTGCAGATAAGGGGGCTTCGAAAGGAGTATAACTGCAGGGCCCGGGTAGCAATCTCTCTCTTGCTCGCTTGCTCTTGCCCTTGTCCCTGCTCTCGTGGCTCTAGCCTCTTGGGCTGCCGCCACTCGTACTCGTGCCCTGGCCTCGTGGCGGGTTCTCCTCGCTCCCCGTAGCAGAGTTTCAACAACTAAGGACACCATACCAATTGCAGGGGAGGGGAACGAGACCCGAGTCCATAGTCATCCAGGATGCTCGGGCCGCAAAAGGGGCGAGACGAAAGTGAGTAGGCAGCCCTGGACTTGCATAGTAACCGAACGAGACGAGATGAATCGAGACGAAGAAGAAGGTAACAACTCGATAAGAGCAGAGTAGGGCAGCAAAAAACGTATTGATGAGGCCAAGCGTCTAGTTATAAGCTGGTGCTTGGTGAGACGAACAATTTGGTGAGCACTGCGAAAACGCAGGTGTCCACGCCACGACGAGTATACTGGTGTTCTTACACTTGGGTAGGAGAATCTAAGCAGTTAAAACTGCCAGCTGCCCTATAGGCACAACGTTGCCGCCGACGACCGCCCGAGGGAGAAGAAGAGGAGAACCCATCGCGACGAGACGACGACGGCAGCGGAGGGGAAGAAGGTGTGTCGCAGCAGCAGCTCTAGCACCACGCCCCTGAAGACCACGTGGTGACGGGGTACCTAAGAGGACAGAGAACCCAACCTCAAAACCTGCACTCGTTAACAGTTGGCTTTTGCTTTGGATTGTTGAGCATGAATTCTGGCCCCTCATAGCTTAATCTAGTTAGGTATAGGGGGTGGGATAAGGATAAGGGGATTGTTAATATAATTTGTTTTCCTTCGATGTGCTGTGTGTTCCCCATTCCCTGTATAAGTATAGTTATTTTGTATTTGCCTGTATTTTTATACTAGTAACTTCTCATAAGACTGTTTCTTAATTTTCTGTTTTAATAAAATCTTGGTTTTCTTTCATCCAAACCACCTGTCTACTCGAGTTTTCTGTATCGCCGCCTGTACCTAAGTCTGGTATCTAGAACCCAGGGGTGTGGGAGCGATTCGAACCGCTCACAAACAGTCAGGGGCATAACTGACTGGGCGCACGCGCCACACCCGCCACCCCCTACACACCCACTCATCTTCATCCCAGGAGTGCCATACTTCGACCTAGGCACAGCTGACTGGGTATGTCCGAAGAGACCAGTCTTTATCATCTAAGCTTCAAATGTGAGACGGTGACTATCTGGTGACAACAGAAAATGCTGGAAAAACTCAGCAGGCCAGGCAACATCCGTGGAGAGAAAATAGAGTCAACGTTTCGGGTCAAACCCTTTGTCAAGACTGGAAAAGCACAGGAAATTAAATAGATTAAGAGGCCAGGTTAGGAGAGAAGTGAAGAGACATTAAGAGGTATTCAAAACGAGACGAGATGGTGATAGGACTAGTGGAGACAAAAGACGGATCTAGATTAGGTGTGAAATGCGCTGGCAGAATGGGAGACAGCTGCCATGTGGGAGAGAAAAAAAAGGGGGGTAAGGGCCAAAACAAAGGTGTGGATAAAAAATAAGTAAGAATGTAATGGGGGCTGAAGTTATGATCTGAAATTGTTGAACTCGATACTGAGTCCGGAAGGCTGTAAAGTGCCTAATTGGAAGATGAGGTGCTGTTCCTCGAGTTACGCTGAGCTTCCGTGGAACAATGCAAGAGCCCGAGTATGGTGAGGTCTGAGTGGGAATGGGGCGGTGAATTAAAATGACAGGCGACCGGAAGCTCGGGGTCACCCTTACGGACTGAACGGAGGTGTTCCGCAAAGCGGTCACCCAATCTGCGTTTGGTCTCCCCAATATAGAGGAGACCACATCGTGAGCAGCGAATACAGTATACTAGATTGCAAGAAGTACAAGTAAATCGCTGTTTAACCTGGAAGGGGTGTTTGGGGCCCTGGACAGTGGGAAGGGGCACCTGCTGAGTTTTTCCAGCATTTTCTGTTGTTATTTCGGATTTCCAGCATCTGCAGTATTTTGCTATTGGACTATCTGGTGAGACCTGCTGCTACTAAGGAAGCTCAACTGGATGAGGATACTCCTACCTTTCTTGTAACTGTCTCCGATCTCAAACCTTTGGGTTCAATTCCTTCTCCAGTAGTTGTTACCCATTCTTTGAGTCCAATTCTGGGCACCACACTTTAGGAAGGACGTGAAGGCTTTGGATAGGGTACAGAAAAGATTTACTAGAATGGTTCCTGGGATGAGGGATTACAGTTAAGTGATTAGACAGGAGAAGCTGGGGTTGTTCTCCTTAGAGTAGGGAAGGCTAAGAGGAGATTTGATAGAGGTGTTTAAAATCATTAGCGGTTTAGATAGAGTAAATAAAGAGAAACTGTTTCCAATGGCTGAAGGGTTGATAACGAGAGGGCACAGATTTAAGGTGATTAGCACAAGAATCAGAGGCGACATGAGAGAAACTTTTTTTTACGCAATGAGTGGTTAGGATTTGGAATGCACTGCCTGATAAGGTGGTGGATTTAGGTTCAATAGTAACCTTCAAAAGGGAATTGGGTAAATACTTGAGGGAGAAAAAATTGTAGGGCTATGGGGAAAGAGCGGGGGAGTGGGACTAACTGGATTGCTCTTCGAAAGAGCCGGCGCAGACTTGATGGGCCGAATGGCCACCTTCTGTGCTGTACTATTCTATGACAAGCATGCATTAAAGGTTCTATATAAATGCAAGTTGTTGTGGTCGAAATAACTTATGCCGTCTCCTTGGACATGACGCCAAACAAGTTGCGCCACGGGGCAGCCCCTAACTACGATCACAGTATTAAATTTTTATGCAACCAAATCCTTCAAACCACCACCAATGACATTTGTCAGGTCAGTTTTCTCCATGGAAAGGAAACAGAAGTGCCAGAAGGCACAGCACTTTTACCGTGTGGCAGATTTCCCAGAGGTATAGGGCATCACTGATGGGACACGTTGCTATCAGGACCCCTAACAACCCCACAGCAGCTTATTATTCCCATGCAATTCACACCTTGAAAATGTATCTGCTAAACTGGACTGAAACATTTTTACAAAACCATCTGATTAAACAGCTGAGATCAGTGGGGTTATAGAAGCATACAGGCAATTTAGACAAGCCGTAAAATTAACAAGCAGCATGTCAATGGGGATTAGATGATTGGAGTCACCTGACACCATTCAGCATTAGAAAAGCTGGCACCGATAATGCTATAGCAGAAATTGGTATTGGTAGAGCAGATATTGGTATAGGTAAAGTTTGGATTTGGTATACCAAGTATTTGTATTAATACAGGAAGTATTGGTACAGTTACAGCAGGATTGGTAAAGCAGCCCACTGACTCCCACAGCTACCTGGACTACACTTCCTCCCACCCCGCCTCATGTAAGGACTCTATTCCTTTCTCCCAGTTTCTCCGTCTCTGCCGCATCTGCTCTGACAATGCCACCTTCCATACCAGTGCTTCCGAGATGTCTTCCTTTTTCCTCAACCGAGGATTCCCCCCTACTGTGGTTGACACGGCCCTCGACCGTGTCCGTTCTATCTCCCGCACTTCTGCCCTCACCCCTGCCCCTCCCTCCCGGAACCACGATAGAGATCCCCTTGTCCTCACCTTTCACCCCAACAGTCTCCACATTCAACGGATCATCCTCTGCCATTTCCGCCACCTCCAGTGTAATCCCACCACCAAACACATCTTCCCCTCACCTCCCCTTTCAGCATTTCGTAGGGACCGCTCCCTCCGCGACATCCTAGTCCACTCCTCTAGCACCCCCAGCACCCCTTCCCCTTCGCCCGGCACCTTCCCGTGCAAGTGCAGGAGATGCAACACATGCCCTTATACCTCCCCCCTTCCCACTGTCCAGGGCCCAAACACCCCTTCCAGGTGAAACAGCGGTTTACTTGTACTTCCTGCAATTTAGTAAATTGTATTCGCTGCTGTAAGATTGCAAAATTTCTACATCTCCCAGAAGGTTATTATTAATAAAACAGGGACCCTGCAATGGACATTTTTTAAATTAAAGGGTACCCAAGATGGCTTCCGGGCCTCATGACAGAAAGCCTGTGGGATTCAAAAGTGGATTCTGCAGAGCAGACAGCTTGGGAGTAATCGAAACTAAGGCTGCAGGCTTTCTGTGAAGAGAACTTTGTCAGACAGAACTTTGAATAATGTATCGGACCGAATTGGAGTCAGATCTAAATTCAGTGAGGCCCATAGTGAGAACCATCAAACAGTCTGCATACATAATCGGAAACAGATTAAACACAATCATTGAGGCTGGACAAGCCCATCAAGAGCTTTCAGAACAATACAAGTCAATTATCGGGCTGGTAAATGCAATTACCGGCCATCTAAAAACAGTTAACATGGATTGCTACCATTATTGAAAGCTAGCCCGCCAAAATTAAGACAAAGAACTAACCAGATTTGGCGCGAAGATAAGGTTTTTCGAAAAGGTATAACCGAAGGCCCCGGGTAGCAGTCCGGGGTTCGCTCGCTCTCTCTCTTACTCGTTGCCCTCGACCCTGTTCTCGTGGCTCCGTCCTCTTGGGCTGCCGCTCGTACTCGTGCCCTGGCCTCGTGGCGGGCTCTCTGTCTCTCCCTGGAGCAGATCTTCAGTAGCCAGAGACACCATACCAACTGCTGGGAAGGGGAGCGAGGCGCAATTCCACAGCCATCTAGGACGCCCAGGCCGCAAAAAGGGGCGAGACGAAGTTGAGCAGGTAGCCCAGGACTTGCAGTGTAGTCAGACAGACGAGACGAGACGAAGAAGACGATAATACCTCGATAAGGGCAGAGTAGAGCAGCGAGAACCGTATCGGTAATTTAAACCCCCAAGCGCCTAGTTATAAGCTGACGCCTGAGGGGAGGGAAAAAGTCCCTGAGGAGGATAACAGCAAGCATCTTGAACAAAGTGCCGACACAGGTCTCCACGCCACAACGAATACACAAGCGTCCGGTGCATGGCCAATAAGGCCTAAACGGTAACAACTGGTGACTGTCCGATAAATATAACGTTACCGCCGACGACCGCCCGAGGGAGAAGAAGAGGAGAACTCATCAGGGCGAGACGATGACGATAGCGGAGGAGAAGAAGGTGTATCACGGCAGCAGCTCCAGCACCGCGCTTCTGAGGACCACGTGGCGACGGGGTACTTAAGAGGACAGAGAGCAAAACCTCAAAACCCGTTTTCTTTTCCAACAGTTGACTTTGAACTCGAACTGGTTAGCATAAATTCTGGCCTCTCATAGCTTAATCTAGTTAGGTATAGGGGTGGGATAAGGATAAGGGGATTGTTAAGATTGTTGTTTTCCCTCGATGTGCCGTGTGTTCCCCATTCCCTGTATAAGTGTATTTGCCTATAATATTGTAGTGGTAATTTCTTTTAAGGCTGTATTAACATTTTCCTGTTCAATAAAATCTTGGCTTTGTTTGCATCCGAACCACCTGTCTACCCGAGTTTTCTATATCGCTGCCTGTACCTAAGTCCGGTGTCTAGAACCCAGGGGCATTGGAGCGATTCAAACCACTCACAAACAGTCAGTGGCATAGCTGACTGGGCGCACACGCCACACCCGGCACCCCCTACAGAACTGGCAACCGCGGCAGGACACCGGCATCAGGGTTGCAATATGGTAGACAATGGTTTGGATGAGCGAACCATTATGGAGGAAAGGATTTCGGATTATGTGTTTAGCAAGGTGAATATCACTAAGAAGTGGATCACCACTCTGTTAAAGGCTGGACGTCAGGTAAATGCAGCGGCTAAATGGACAGGGGGAAAGGAACACAAGAAGTCCTTAGAGAAGGCAGTTTGGCTAATGGGCTTTAAAAAGCAGATCCAGATTCTAGACGGGCTCGTTGCCGCACAGGCAATCGAGATATGGAGTCAGCCCTGGAAATCCAGAATAAGGCTCTCGCAGGGGAAAAGTTGTTAGTAGCCATACAGGCTTTGAACCAAGAAAGAGTGCATCTACTGAGAGAACACAAGGCCCAGTTGGAATACCTACGGTGCCAAGTCACCGAGGCCAAGGGAAATGAGTCAAGGTTGCGGGAGAAAAACGCCCGCATGGCAAGGCAGGTTAGGGAACAGGAAGAGAAAGTGCAGGAGGTAAAAGCCACTTACAAGCTAGCGAATGAACAGGGGTGTGAGGAGGCAGACCACGGCCCCTGTAAGGAGAGGATAGAAAATCTGAGCCGGGCCCTCCGGAAGCCAAAAGGCATGGTATGCCTCATAAGCCCAAAGGCAGGTCAGGCAGATTTTATGGGGAACAAGGGGAGAACAGTTCCCATGTCACCGGTAGTGTCTAGGGAACGACCCAGTTGAAAGAGAGGAGACCTCACGACCACCACCCATAGCGCCAAGTTTCAGCGAGGTTTGGCAGCGATGGGGGGTGGAACCGGGGGTGGAACCCGAAGCGGAGCCAGAGGTAGAGGCGGAGGTAGAGCAGCCTCTGCCTGAAAAGCCGGAACCAGAACCGATGTGCCCAGCACGGCATCGGAGGTTCGGCCCACCCGCCAATGGTGACGATGAGGGACCCCTGCAAAACCAGTTCGTGTTACCCTTTAACACCCAGCAGCTTAGGGTTATGGTCAAACATATCATGAAGCTTTCGGCCAAGGGAGACCCCTCGATCCACTTCAGGGAAATAGAGCAGGCCGCCAGCGTCAATGACTGCGATGATGCTGAGAAGGTCAAGATGCTGCTATTCTCCCTGGAGAGTAATCTCCTCCAATCCCTCTCTGAGAGTGTAAGAGGGGACAGAGCGGTTACGAGGAGCTTAGAGACACGGTTCTGGAGGCCATGGGGATGGATGAGGGGAGTCCTTTCTCCCGCGTGGAGAGGACGGTACGGCTCCCAGGGGAGACCCCGCAGGCTTTTGCGGACCGGCTGTGGCCGGTGTACCGGAAGGCTTGCCCGGGAATGCCCGGCCGGACGTTCCTGAACGGGGATTCCCTGATGCATTGGCTCCGTTGCCTGGTGGCGAACAGCTTGCCACAGATCCGGGCAAAGGCAGAAGCCTGGTTCGACCCCAAAGATCCCCAGACCACAGAACTCACGGTAATTAGGGAGCTCACTCTGGCCTATAAAAACGGTTGGGAAGCCGATGCACACCCACCCAAGGGTAAGCTGCATGAGGTAAAACCCGGACCGGGTAGGAAAGAGTGGCACCAGGAAGGGAATAACCCCCCCAACACAAAGACCAATTGTTACGGGTGTGGGAAGGATGGTCACTGGCGGAAGGAGTGTAAGAACCCTTGGAAGGATAACAAGGGAAAGCATCCCATAGCCCCAACCCAAACAGCGGGGGTAGGGACCCCTTCCGCAGGGGTCGAGTCGCTTTTGGACGCCATGAGGTCCTTACTGACTGGCCAGGGGAGAGTAGCAGCCGCCACCGGTGCTCTCACCCCGTCAGCCCCATCCAACCCACAACCGTGACTAGAGCCCGCGCAGCCTGTGTATCTGTGTTCGCTCCGATATGATGAGTGCAGGAGACCCATGATGGAGATGGAGGTGGAAAAGGTGGCGGGGACCTATCTGTTGGACATGGGGGCATCGCGCACCGTGATCTACTCAGCTAACCCCAACACCTCACCTCTCTCTAGCGGGGTCCCATACAGTCTATCGGGGTTCACGGGTAAGGAGCAGGCTGGTTCGGTCTCCATCCCGCTCGCCATTCGGATAGGACCGCTCCATTCCAAGTGGATGTGTGTCCTGATGAATTGGGAAGTGAAGGGTGGAAGAGGGGTCCTGGGGGCAGACTTTATCATAGGTCACGGGATCCTGGTGGATTTGAGGAATCACTGCCTCTGGGGGGCAGGAAAAGTAAAGAACGGTGAGATCGTAGTTATCCCGGGTAAGGAAGGGAAGGGGACCCTCTGCACCATGAAGCCCAAAGAGGATTATAACCTCGGGCTCATGGTCAGCAACACCCCACCAGAGTTCCCGGCATTTGTGCAGGCCCACCTGGCCGCACTTGCCACTCACAAACACGACTGCGGGAGGGTCACAGGGTTTGAGGTCAGAGTAGACAGGGACCCCATGGCCCGACTGTTGTGTATGTACCTTTAAGGGAATAACTGGTCTCAGACTGCAGTACCGGCAGTGACCACCCCTGTATAAAAGGCCCTAGCAGGCTTCTGTAGTTTCAGTTTTCCAGGTTGTCTCCATTCAGTAAAGACTTGTTATAATCAACTCCTGCAGTCCGTGTCTCAATTATACACGGACATAATACTGGCGACGAATAAGAAACGAACTTACCTGCAACTCAGCAGCACCTCAGACGACGTTATTGAAGGTCGAAGCCAGAAGAAAGAAAAAAAAAAAAAATCCAAAGGAACTCGAGAAACGGGCGTCGACTGTGCGCAACCACCCTCCAAATCATCGAATTGAAAAGTTGCAGGAGAGACTGCCGAGAGCCAGGCTTGGTTCTCCAGTCTGTGGTTTCCCAGCTAATCGGGCTGGTGGCAGGTAGTGCACTGATCCTTACTGGGCTGCGGTGGGCTAGAGCTCGATCGGGTGGCTCTGCAACGGGGCCGGGCAGCGAGTCGGGAAGCAAAGAGAGAGAGAGAGGGTGGAGCACACAGGGCGCGGCCGGTGCTTCGAAGCCGGGCAGCGTTCGGACCTAAGAAGAGGGAGGGAAGTGTCCCAGAGGGTCCGCTCCACGATGGGAACGGTTCTTCAATTAACGGAGCAAAAATTGAAGCGCGATAGAAAAATAAAAATACCGCGGAGAGCGGCGTTGGCAGCAGCGATCGGGGAGGCGCGAAGACCATAGGGCGTCGCCATTACAGGAGAGTAAAATAAATATAATCGCCAGCAACAGCGTTGGCAGCAGCGGCAGTGGCGGGAAAGCGCGGGAGGCGCCATCTTAACTCGGCGGGGAAGAAGGAAAAGCGCGGGAGGCGCCATTTTGATCCATCGGGGATGAAGGAAAATTGCGGGAGGCGCCATCTTAGATTTTCAAGATGCCAAAGACTGGCGATATCACTGCCTTCGATAATGCAATAGAAGACTGGACCACGTATGTGGAAAGAGTCGAGGTATATTGCGAGGCAAACGAAATAGCCGATGAGAAAAAGGCATCAGTATTGCTAAATTTAATGGGCACAAGAACATACGGCCTATTGCGGGACCTGATTACTCCAGCCAAACCGATGGCGAAGAGTTTTAACGAAATTGTTGCTATCCTACAGGAACACCTAAATCCTACACCGCTGCTGATAGCAGAAAGATTTAAATTCCACAGGAGAAATCAGCATAAAAATGAGAGCAATGCTGATTACCTTACGGAACTACGCAAGCTATCAAAGCACTGCCAGTTCGGAGCAGGACTGGCAGATACCCTACGGGACAAATTTGTCTGTGGACTCCTGAGTGAGGGAACCCAGAAGAGGTTACTCTCAGAGAAAGAGCTGACGCTAGATAAGGCTTTCAGCGTGGCAGTATCGTACGAAGCAGCAGCAAGGGGAGCTGCGGAAATACAACAAAAGCCATAGGAATACGGCACCCACAAAATGACAAGGGGATTTGCAAAATGTTATCGCTGCGGCAGAACAAACCATGACCAGAAGGACTGCTGGTCCAAGGACAAAATATGCAGGCAATGCGGAAAGATGGGACACATTGCACGAGTTTGCAGGTCTGGGAAGAAGACTAACGACAACAAAAAGGCTACTAAGGAACAGTACAGGAAAGTACAAAAGATGATGGACAGTAGTTCCGAAGACCAGATGAGCGATAGTGAATTTGGGAACAAGAGACTAAGCTGTCTCAAACTCCACAACATAATCGCAAAAGAGGATTACCGAACCATTTGGGTCACCCTCACGATAGCAGGGTCCCAAGTCAAAATGGAATTGGACACAGGATCAGCCCTCACCGTCATGAATCGACGAGACTACGAGCGGCTATTCTCACACATACCCTTGAAAGAGACATCCATTGTCTTGAAGATGTATACGGGGCAAAAAGTATACCCCAGAGGGAAAATAAGGGTGCCTGTCGAATACAACGGCAAGGAAATACAGAAATTGTATCTGTACATACTGCAAGATGGCGGACCACTGTTATTGGGACATGAATGGATCAGAAAGTTAAGTTTAGACTGGCACTCAATTCAGGCACTGACAGTGGCTGGTAACCTGGTCGATTGTCAAAAATCTTAGCTAACGCCAAAGAGGTATTTCAACAAGAACTGGGAACTCTTAAAGGCGTAACCGCCTCGATAAAAATAGAAGAGAATGCAATTCCCAAGTTTTTCAAAGCAAGACCGGTACCATATGCAATTCGCCCAGCCGTCGAGGCAGAGCTGGAGAATCTGGAGAATGCAGGCGTGTTATCTAAGGTAGACTGGAGCGAGTGGGCGACACCCATCGTTCCTGTCATGAAGAAAACGTTAAACAATAAGTCTGAGGAGCCAAGGAAGGTTCGCATCTGTGGGGACTTCAAGGTGACGGTGAACCCAATCCTTCACACAGTACAATATCCTCTCCCGAGGATAGAAGATATTTTCCCCTCACTATCTGGAGGGAAGCGTTTTACAAAAATTGACCTAGCACAAGCATATTTGCAGATGGAGGTTGAAGAATCCTCTAGGAAGTATCTCACGATAAACACTCACAAAGGTCTTTACCAGTATAATCGACTGGTATTCGGAGTAGCATCAGCTCCGGCGATATGGCAAAGAGCAATGGAACAAGTCCTGCAAGGGATTCCGGGGACTCAGTGTTACTTGGACGACATCCTAGTGACAGGTGAAGATGACAGTGAACACCTTGCCAACCTAGAGCAGGTGCTCACTAGACTACGTGAACATGGGCTATGAACCAATCGCCCCAAGTGCGAGTTTTTTAAGAATCGGATATCGTATTGTGGCCACGTGATTGATGAAGAGGGGTTGCATAAGTCCCCTGACAAAATTGAAGCGGTAGTTAAGGCTCCAGCGCCTGAAAATGTGTCGCAACTGAGGTCATTCCTCGGATTGGTGAATTACTACCATAAGTTTTTGCCGAATTTGTCCACAATTCTGCATCCACTGAACGCCCTACTACGAACGGGAGTAGCATGGAAATGGAGCGATGAATGTAAGCGGGCCTTTCAGAAGAGTAAGGACCCAATCACTTCAAGAGAAGTATTGGCTCACTACAACCCATCACTACCGATAAGACTGGCGTGTGATGCGTCTCCCTACGGCATTGGAGCGGTACTGTCACATAAATTCCTTGATGGTTCAGAGAGGCCGATAGCTTTTGCGTCACGCTCGTTAACTTCAGCCGAGCGTAACTACGCCCAGATTGACAGAGAGGCCCTCAGCCTGGTGTGGGGGGTGAAGAAGTTCAATCACTACCTGCACGGTCAGAAATTTACTCTACTAACTGATCATCAACCTCTCGTCTCCATTTTCAACCCTCAGAAGGGCGTACCGATAATGACGGCACAACGGCTACAGAGGTGGTCCCTTTTCCTAGGGGCACACCAATATGACATTGAGTACAAAGGAACTAAACAGCATGGGAATGCTGATGGATTGTCGTGCCTACCGTTGCCGATGGTGGAAGAAGAACTGGCAGTGGATCCAGTGGAGTTATTCCACTCGACTATAGTCGAATGTCTCCCTGTGACGAATGCAAACATAGAAAAGGAAACACGAAATGACCCGCCACTCTCCTGGGTCTTTGATTTAACGATGAAGGGATGGCCAGCACATGGCGAACCACTGCTGCCAGTATTCTCGCCGAGAAGAGAACAGCTGTCAGTGTGCAGAGGAACCTTGATGTGTGGATCCAGAGTAGTAATTCCACCCAAATTGCAGGATAGAGTGCACAATGAGCTTCATGAGGGTCATCTGGGAGGGGTACAAAAGAAGACCTTAGCCAGAGCGTTTGTATGGTGGCCGGGAATCGATAGAGAAATCGAAGAGATGACCAAGAGCTGTACAGGATGCCAGAAGGTCCAAAACACCCCACCACAAGCCCCTCTACATCCATGGGAGTGGCCCTCATCTCCATGGCAAAGGGTGCACATTGATTTTGCTGGTCCCTTTATGGACTCGATGTTTTTAATTACGGTGGCTGCACATTCAAAGTGGCCAGAGGTAATAAAAATGTCCTCAACCACCACAGAAAAAACTATCACAGTCTTACGAACCATATTCGCCAGGAATGGGCTGCCTGAACAGATTTGCTCTGACAATGGACCACAGTTTGTGTCTGAAGAGTTCCGGAGGTTCTTAAAGAACAATGGTGTTAAGCATTACGCATCCGCCCCATATCATCCAGCCACCAATGGATTGGCTGAGAGGTTTGTTCAAACATTCAAGAAGGCTATCAAGGCAATGTGTAATGACGATATACCCCTACAACACAAGGTGGATAACTTCTTGTTTGCCTACCGGAATGCGACACATGCGGTTACCAACCAAACTCCAGCCACGATGTTCTTCAATCGAAGACGACGATGCCGCTTGGATTTGGTTAAGCCAAACGTCAGAAGAGATGTGGAGAACAGGCAGTTTCAGAATATGAATGAAAGGCCGACCAGAAGTTTTAAGATAGGTCAACCAGTTTTGGCCCGGGACTACCGCACAGAGAAATGGCAGCCAGGAACGATCTGTACACGGCAAGGACCTCTAATGTATACCGTGGACATTGGAGAGAGCATTGTAAGACGCCGTGCTGACCAGATTCTAGAGTCACTGGAAAACGTCAACTCCACACCACGATCTGATACACCTGGCGATGAAACCGAAGTACCAATTGCATCTACCGCAGAATCGGTGATATTGGAAGCAGACGAACCAAACAACGACATTGATCCTGACTCAACCTTGCCAGAAGAACCTGATATCCCAAAGAGGCGTTATCCAGACAGAATCAGGAAGCTTCCTCAAAGACTGAACTTATAATTGCTTAACTTCAACCAATGTATCTAGCAACCGTAATTGTAATTGTAATTAGTTATTATTTAGTTGTTAAATGAATGTTATGTACTGTTTATCTAAAAGGGGAGGAATTGTTGTGTATGTACCTTTAAGGGAATAACTGGTCTCAGACTGCAGTACCGGCAGTGACCACCCCTATATAAAAGGCCCTAGCAGGCTTCTGTAGTTTCCGTTTTCCAGGTTGTCTCCATTCAGTAAAGACTTGTTATAATCAACTCCTGCAGTCCGTGTCTCAATTATACACGGACATAATACCGACCACAGAAACAGTATAACTTCCCCAGGGAAGCAGAACCGGACATGGAAGCAGCCATGTCCTCGTTAGTAGAGCAGGGAGTTCGGAGGCCGATAGCCACCCATGTAAACTCTCCGTTGTGGCCAGTTAGAAAACCGGACAATTCCTGGAGGGCCACGGTGGACTATCGGGTGCTCAATAGTAGCATCCCAGCCTGTGCACCCACAGTGGCAGCAGTTGCCGACCTGATCGGGAGTATTCCAGCATCCGCGACCACTTTCACGGTGCTGGATATTTCAAATGGGTTTTGGTCCATCCTGTAAGGAGGGAGGATCAGTACAAGTTTGCCTTTACGTTTAAAGGGCAACAGGACATGTGGAAGTGTTTGCCTCAGGGCTTCCATAATAGCCCCAGCATCTTCCACCAGTGCATGGCAGACAGTTTGAAGGATTTTAGTCAGCCCGGGCAGTTGGTACAATATGTGGATGACCTGCTCCTGTTCACTGATTCGAAAGAGGAACATGGCCCACTATTGGCCGAACTGCTGGAGCTGTTAGGACAGAAGGGTTTCAAAGTGAATCCCAAGAAGGCGCAGATCGGCCAGCAGGAGGTGAAATTCCTCGGTCTGACCGTGCGCGCCGGAGAAAGGGCCATAGATAAGGCTAGGAGGGAGGCGGTACAAGAACTACCGGCCCCCAACACAGTGACGGGTGTGAGGTCGTTCCTGGGGCTCACCGGGTACTGTAGAGACTTCATCGAGGACTATGCAGCTACCGCAGCCCCTCTGCTCCGACTCCTACACAAGGGAGTGGAGTGGTTGTGGGATGAGGGTTGCCAGGCAGCATTTGTCAGGCTCAAGGAAGACTTGCAGACCGCGCCAGCTTTAGGGGCCATAGATGGGGGGAAAGAGTTTTTCCTGGAGGTAGCAGCCAGCGGGGACAGCCTGAGTGCTGTGCTGCTCCAAGAGCGGCACGGCCAGCTGCGGCCGGTGGTCTACTCCTCCAGGATACTCACAGATGTGGAAAGAAGCTATTCCAATTGTGAACGGCATCTTTTGGCCACACATTGGGCAGTGAAAAGATCTTTGATCTTCACAGGCACCTCTCCCATCACCCTCCTCACCCATCACACACCCACCCAGATGCTTCTGGACGGGAGGTTCAAGGATGGGACAGTGAGCAGTGCCCGCATTGCCCGCTGGACCTTGCTTCTCTCACAGATGGATCTGAAGGTGAAGGGTCTCTGTGAGCCAAAGCTCGCAGCCAACATAGTATATCCTGGAACAGCCCATCGGTGTTCCATAGAAGGGGTTTGGGAAGTAAACATAGGTTTACGGGCCGGGATACATCCCACAGGCCGCGAAATCTATGTAGACGGTTCTAGCACGGTATCTGCTGGCGAGCGTCTCACGGGGTGTGGAGTTTACGACCCAGCGGCAAACATTGCCCTGGCGATCAAGCTTCCCAGCACCATGAGCGCCCAGCAGGCTGAACTGTCCGCGGTGGTGTACGTTGTTACACACCCCGAGATCGTCCCCACCCCCTACATGATTTGCTCGGACAGTATGTTTACGTGCAATTCGTGTACGGAGTACCTGGCCATCTGGTCCCGCCGCGGATATACCTCCGCTGACAGGAGACCCCTCACAGTAAAGCCCCTGCTGGAAAAGATCCTGGCAGCCGTGGGGGAGGAAGGGGAGGTTTTCATCCACAAGGTGAAGGCCCATTCCTCCACAGAACCCCGCGGCCAGGGCAACCAGCAAGCTGACTTGCTCGCCAAGGAGGGTGCCCATACAGGCATTTTCTGGGACCCATTTGGATCCAGGCCCATGGTGGCGGTCAGAGGTAGGGACAGGACCCAAGGGAGTATAGGAGCAGCGTTAGCCCCAGACCTTAAGACGGTCCAAGCCCAAGACCCCGCCCTCAAAACAGTCTTCAGCGCCATAACTGAGGGAAAGGAGATAGGAGGTCCGTACGGAACAGCGACTCTCTCCATTAAGGAGGGTATGCTGTTCCGGGGGGTGGGGGCAGTGGGTTGTACCCAGCAGCACCGGAGGGAATTCCTTCAACTGGCCCATGGGGGTCCAGGAGCGGGACACCCCGGGCCTGAAACTACCTGGCAACGGGTGGAACAGGCGAGATGGTGGCCGGGACTCAGGGACGATGTCCGCGAGTTCTGTGCAGGCTGTCTTGTGTGCGCTGCAAACAACCCGGACCCCCACAGAAGGAAGGTCCCAATGGGACACGTCAGGAGGGTAGAGGGACCATGGCAGTCGATACAAGTCGACTACATTGGGCCCCTGCCCACCGCCCAGGGAGGCTATAAGTACTGCCTAGTCCTGGTGGACGTGTTTACCAAGTGGGTAGAGGCTTTTCCCTGCAGAACTGCCACAGCTCTGGGTACTGCCAGGATCCTAGTCCGGGAAGTGTTCTCGAGGTGGGGACGACCACAGTTTGTGGAGTCCGACCAAGGGAGTCACTTCACCGGACAGGTGATGCAGAACACCCTGATGCTGCTTGGCATCGAGGGGAAATGGCACGTAGCCCACAACCCGCAGTCATCGGGGATCGTAGAACGCATGAATCGGACCCTTAAGGAAAGGTTAAGAAAGGAAACGGTGGACTCGCCCCGTAAATGGGCCGAAGTCCGACCATTGGTTTTGATGGGGATCCGGGCCAGCCAGTCTAAAAGCACTGGGTATTCCCCGTACGAGCTGATGACTGGCAGGGTTATGCGGACCCCCACCCATGTACTAGCCCCGGTGCTCATGGAGGGTCAGCTCAAGGAGGTAAACTGGGACAGGTTCGCCCGAAACCTTTTTGTGCACCTGAAGCAGGTCCATGAGCAGGCGGCCGGGAACATGGGAAGGCAGCATCGGAGTAACCGATTGCTGCTCGAGCCGAGGAAGCACCACGAGTGGGAGATAGGAGATCAGGTCATGGTAAGAAACTATGCCCGAGTAGGTAGTTTGGAACCATTGTACATGGGGCCCTACAGCATTGTAGATAAAGCCAGCCCCATGGTGTACGCCGTGAAGATGCCCCGGCGTACGAAATGGTTTCATATCAACCAGTGCAAGCTGTTTCAGCCTGAAAGGGGAAAACAGCCAGTCGGGGTAAGGTCTGAGGATAAAGATCCTCAGCCTGCAGCACGAGTGAGTTCACAGACCACACAAGCAGGTGCTGTGGCTTGCTTGAAGGGAGGGGCCATCCAGCCCATCGATTGGGACATGCCCCCACTCGTCTGGGATCCAGACGAGGGGGGGGGGGACTTGAGGGCGAAAACCCCGCCCCTAACCCAGGTGTAGAGAGGGAGGGACCTGAGGTTGAAAACCCCGACCCGGACCCAGACATGGGACCCGGGGGCGGAGACTCTCAGCTCGCAGCAGCAGGCTGTGAAAAGTTGCCTACCCCCAGCCCAGGTTCGGGAGGGGTCAAGCCCGGGGGAGCAGCAGCTCGGGTAAAAGGCCCAGCGGCCAAGAAAGCCCCGCCCGCCAAAGCCCCCAGAAATCCCCACGGACGCCCCAGCCGAGAAGGCCATAGTCACCAGCCCTTCAGTTACCAAGGGCGGCCCCTCGAGTCAGGGAGGGGTCCAAGGACACAGGTCCTCAGCCAGCAGCCTCGGGCTGCGAGGGACCAACCGTGAAGGATGGTGCAGGCACGCCGGGGGTAGCGGCGAGCCGCAGTCCGACCAGGGATTAGCCTGGCCGCCCGGAGACGGGCGGCGGATGTATATAGTTTTGTTTTAAGTTTAAGTAAAGTGTAATTATTTAGCTTAAATTTGGGTGTTTATAATTTAGGTTAAATAAGGTGATGGGCAGTTTGAATAAGAAATCTGCTGACAGTGTGTATATTTGGGTCGAGGTCGCGGGACCCGACCATGCCTCACCAAGCCAGAGAATCTCCTCGGGACCTGGCTGCATGTTTTTACATCTTTTCCAGAAAGATTTTCGGGATGGAATGGATCGTGATCCTATTCGCCCTGATTGGGATGAACATGGAGAGGAGGGGTGACGTCCAGGACTCCCACATCTTTGGGTGTTCGGGAGACACGGCGCCCTTGGCGGTCGACGGGAGCGGCGAACAGGATGCGGAGGAAACCGCCGTTTACTTCCACGAGGGAAGGTGGCCAGGATGGTTGGTGTCCAATTCGTCTCAGTACTCCAGCCAAACCGGATTCACGTACGGGGAAGCCTCCCTCCTGTGACCCCGGGTGCGAGTCGTTTCCATGAGGGTCAGCGTCACCATTGGAAAGTGAATATGTTTAACGTGCAAAGGACACATTCCACTGGATCGTTGGTGTGGCTCAGGAAGTTGAGCAAGGACATGAGGAACCCCGGAGTCGAATGGGAGCAGTCCGACCAGGGATTAGCCTGGCCGCCCGGAGACGGGCGGCGGATGTATATAGTTTTGTTTTAAGTTTAAGTAAAGTGTAATTATTTAGCTTAAATTTGGGTGTTTATAATTTAGGTTAAATAAGGTGATGGGCAGTTTGAATAACAACACCCATCGGACAATTACCGGGACTCATGGAGGACTAAGTGTCTGCTGGGACAAGTGGTGGGAACCGGAACAAGGGATTTACATCTGTATGTGGGGGTCAGAGACGGTCTGCCCCGCAGGCATATCCATTATGTTCCACCGGCAGTGGCACGACACCAGGGAGGGGATAAGGTGGGATGCCAGCTGGAAGGTGTGTGCGATCCCGTATTCCCAGATCCCAGTCAATGCCACTGAGCTAGTAACCCGCCCCCGTAAGCCCCTGCCCACAGCGCAGGCGGCGAGTTTATCCAGAGAAGGTTGCCCCACCACCACCAAGGGACCAGGGAATGGGTTGGTATTAGTCCCGATCAGATGCTGTACCAGGGGGCACACTACGCGGTAGCCTCCGTGATTTTAAATCTCACGGAGGTACATTTACCGGAGTGGTGCCCCAAAGAAACAGAGTAGTTATACCAGGCCCTATTAAGGGACATATTCAAGACGTTTTATGAGTTCGATTTTGCCCACATGGACAAGACCAAACTCTACACCACACACCGAGAGTTTTTGGGTAACCCAGGGAGACAAAGAAGGGGTGTATGGAATGATGTTTTTACTGCATTTAATACTGGGCCCTCTGTCATCAACAGCTTGGATGACATAGAGCTGCAGACCCAGATAAACAGTTTAAAAACACAGTTAAGAAGGATATTGCTGGACGAGAACAAGGTAGTGGGCTCGGAGTTGCATGAGGACCAGACCATGATGGTCCATTTAAAAGAGATCATAGCCGAGTTGGAAAAGCACGCAAAGATGGTAAATGCTCTCATAAGGGAGACCAGGCTGCGCAGAATGAGGTGTGCGTGTTATACGGGGCGTGGTTACTGGGCGAGAGCCGCAGTAACCTGGAGGATTTAAAACAAGGTTTGGTCCCCTCCTGGATTAACAACAAGCACCTCGCAGCCCTCCACCCTTTTGAGAATGCATTGAGCCCGTGTCAACTCCGGCTAGCTTCCGAAGCCTACCCAGTCCCCGTGGATTGTGGACGGTCCAACCACACAATCATGGGAGTAGTAGTTAGGATACCGGTCATGGGTAGGGCAGCCCGACCCGCACCGGTATACATAGTTGAGAACATTGGGGTCATTCAAGGGGGTGCACACATTCGTTTCACAGCGGTCCCACCTTACGTCATTAAGTGGGAGCACGCTATGACAGGTATCGACCTCTCAGGGTGCCGGAGCCGGGGAGCACATGAATGTGTCCCCAGCACTTGAATGCCTTTTCAAAACTGCAGTGTGGGTTCAGAGCTGCTGACGCGAAGCCTGTAAATTGTACCATGGAGGCAATGGCACAAGGCCATGTTCCCCCGCAGGTAGCATATATAGGGGGTGGGACATATTGTGTCACCACCGGCGCGTCCCACTACCAGCACGGGCAGCATAGCTGGTGCCCGGTCAGTGACGGCAGTTTCTGTTTTAAACCCGAGGCAGAAGTTCAAGCGGCCCAGGAGTGAATTGTCCCCATTCCTGAACCCTCCACTGTTCACCTCACTGTGAAGAATTTTACAAATTTGCAGAAGTACGTAGCGCATTTGGGTACGAAATTCCCCCTCTCCCTGAACACTTGACCAAAATTCTAAAGGCCGTTATAGTTTCACAGAAACATTTTTACACTCTCGAGCAGAAAACAGTAGAGATAGGGACTAAGATATTGGATATTGTGACTCCACCCTGGTGGGACCTTTTCAATAATATAGAGGTCCCTTCATGGATCAGACTGGCTTCCCACCTTCTCGTGGTTTGCCAGTTAGGAATAGTGCTGTATTTAGTTTGCATGCAGTGTAAGGGAAAAGGTCGGTGGTCAGAATTCCGAAACCAAAGCTTTTGGAGGGAACATTATGTAGAGGTGGAGGAAGATACGCCAGTTGAAGTCTTTTTCCCTGTATTTGATTAAAGAATTGTTGTTTCTTTGTGTTTGTTATTTTAAATTAAAGGTTTTACTTTTTTGTGTTGCGATGCGGTTTAATAAAGATATGTGTACCAAGCAGTGCAGGGGTGTTAGACCCCCTCCATGCTTGGATGTGTGTGTATAAAGCCTGTAATTTTACTCTCTGTATGCTGATGTACACTACATTTTCGCGGAATGGGAAGTGCATGTGTCGATGGTATATTAGATAGATAATTGCAGGGGGAGGGTGACTATGGAGGGTCAGAAAAATGTTGCTCACTATAAGAATATGATACTTCAAGCAAGTTTTAGTATCACAGGGCGGAATGTAAGATTGCAAAATTTCTACATCTCCAGAAGGTTATTATTAATAAAACAGGGACCCTGCAATGGACATTTTTAAAATTAAAGGGTACCCAAGATGGCTTCTGGGCCTCGTGGCAGAAAGCCTGTGGGTTTCAAAAGTGGATTCTGCAGAGCAGACAGCTTGGGAGTAATCGAAACTAAGGCTGCAGGCTTTCTGTGAAGAGAACTTTGCCAGACAGAACTTTGAATAATGTATCGGACTGAATTGGGGTCAGATCTAAATTCAGTGAGGCCCATAGTGAGAACCATCAAACAGTCTGCATACATAATCGGAAACAGATTAAACACAGCCATCGAGGCTGGACAAGCCCATCAAGAACTTTCAGAACAATACAAGTCAATTATCAGGCCGGTAAATGCAATTACCGGCCATCTAAAAACAGTTAACATGGATTGCTACCATTATTGAAAACTAGCCCGCCAAAATTAAGACAAAGAACTAACCAGATTTGGCGCGAAGATAAGGTTTTTCGAAAAGGTATAACCGAAGGCCCCGGGTAGCAGTCTGGGGTTCGCTCGCTCTCTCTCTTACTCGTTGCCCTCGACCCTGCTCTCGTGGCTCCGTCCTCTTGGGCTGCTGCTCGTACTTGTGCCCTGGCCTCGTGGCGGGCTCTCTCTCTCTCCCCGGAGCAGATTTTCAGTAGCCAGAGACACCATACCAACTGCTGGGAAGGGGAGCGAGGCCCAATTCCACGGCCATCTAGGACGCCCAGGCTGCAGAAAGGGGCGAGACGAAGTCAAGCAGGTAGCCCAGGACTTGTAGTGTAGTCAGACAGACGAGACGAGATGAAGAAGACGATAATACCTCGATAAGGGCAGAGTAGAGCAGCGAGAACCGTATCAGTAATTTAAATCCCCAAGTGCCTAGTCATAAGCTGACGCCTGAGGGGAAGGAGAAGTGTCCCTGAGGAGGATAACAGCAAGCATCTTGAACAGGTTCGGTGCATGGCCAATAAGGCCTAAATGGTAATGACTGGTGACTGTCCGATAAATATAACGTTACCACCGACGACCGCCAGAGGGAGAAGAAGAGGAGAACTCATCAGGGCGAGACGATGACGATAGCGGAGGAGAAGAAGGTGTATCACGGCAGCAGCTCCAGCACCGCGCTTCTGAGGACTACGTGGCGATGGGGTACCTAAGAGGACAGAGAGCAAAACCTCAAAACCCGTTTTCTTTTCCAACAGTTGACTTTGAACCTGGATTGGTGAGCATAAATTCTGGCCCTTCATAGCTTAATCTAGTTAGGTATAGGGGTGGGATAAGGATAAGGGGATTGTTAAGATTGTTGTTTTCCCTCGATGTGCCGTGTGTTCCCCATTCCCTGTATAAGTGTATTTGCCTATAATATTGTAGTGGTAATTTCTTTTAAGGCTGTATTAAAATTTTCCTGTTCAATAAAATCTTGGTTTTGTTTGCATCCAAACCACCTGTCTACCCGAGTTTTCTATATTGCTGCCTGTACCTAAGTCCGGTGTCTAGAACCCAGGGGCGTGGGAGCGATTCGAACTGCTCACAAACAGTCAGGGGCATAACTGACTGGGCGCACGCGCCACACCCGCCACCCCCTACACTGCTCACGATGTGGTCTCCTCTACATTGGGGAGACCAAACGCAGATTGGGTGACCGCTTTGCGGAACACCTCCATTCAGTCCGTAAGGGGGACCCCGAGCTCCTGGTGGCCTGTCACTTTAATTCACCGCCCCATTCCCACTCAGACCTCACCGTCCTTGGCCTCTTGCATTTTTCCACGGAAGCTCAGGGTAAGCTCGAGGAACAGCACCTCATCTTTCGATTAGGCACTCTACAGCCCTCTGGACTCAACATAGAGTTCAACAATTTTAGATCATAACCTCGACCCCTATCACACCCATATATATATATTTTCCCTTTTTTTTAATCAAACACTTTCGTCTGGGCTTTTTTCTTCCCTTCCACATGGCAGCTGTCCTTCATTCTGCCAGGACCATTCACACTACATCTAGAGCCATCCTTTATTTCTTGAATATCTCTTAATGTTTCTCAATGTCTCTTAATCTCTCCTGCTTTCTATCCTATCTCTGACCTTCTCTTTTGTTCTTTCATCCCCTCCCCCTTTTTCCAGCCCCCACTTGCTTTAAAATCTATCCCTTTTCCTGCTTTTTTTTTCCAGTTCTGACGAAGGGTCTTCGACCTGAAACGTTAACTTTGTTTCTCTCTCCACTGATGCTGCCCTGGCCTGCTGAGTTTTTCCAGTGTTTTCTGTTGTTATTTTGGATTCCCAGCACCCGCAGTATTTTGCTACCGTATTGGTAAAGCAGGTGTTGGTTCAAGAAATTGGTATACCAGGTATTGGTTACAGCAGATGCTGGTATGCCAAATATTGGTATTGGCACAGGTATAGCCAGATTGGTATTGATATAACAGATATTATACAGCAGGTACTGGTAGAAAAGATACTTGTACAGCTGGCATTGGTACTGACATGTCATATATTGGCATACGGCAGATTGGTAAAGCATGCACTAGTAGATCAGTTATTGCTTCCAGCATGTTTGGAAAACAAAGAAAAATATGGGAGGGATAGAAATGCTGTGGTGAGGGCAAAATTATGTGGCACTTTCTGCAGCTGTGGAACCAGAGCACTAGGAGTCATGCAATACCAGAAAAATACATTCCCTGTCTGCCCACCTCATAGATTCTAACAAAAGGAAATGTGATAATGCATTACACTGCTTTCCCCTTAAAAAAATGTCCATATTTCCCTCTAAAATACAACAAAACTATGATCCCACTGATATACCTATCAATTCATTCCATGAAAAGCGACGAGTTAAGATAGTAACTATAGGTTTTTATTGGCTAAATAACAGAGCCCACCCTCGTGGGTGATCGGTTCCAGCAAGGAAGAATACTAGCCAAGCAATCACCTTTATACCTGGGCAAGCAGGCGGAGCCATGGGCGGAGTCAGCTGAGGTATGCCTAGGTATAACAGCGTGCGAGGCAAGAGGTAACCTTGTGTAGTGATAACAACAGTGTAAACAATAACAGTGGTTTACCACATTCACCCCTTGTTTAAAATTGAGTCAGGCGGGGTGAAGTGTACTACTAGTTTGTGTATGTCAGTCTATCAGGAGGCCTCGTAAGCCTTTCTGACCGGCGCAGCAGCAGCGGCGGTGGTGCAGTATCCGATGTTAATGCTGGTGTCTGCGTGGTCGACGAAGGCCCCTGGGGTTCCGGCATGCCGCCTACAGGAGCTGGATTTGGGGGAGTGGTGGGGGATAACGGTGGTGTCTCAGGGGTGCCGGAGGGTGCGAGGTCTCGCAAAGAGACTGTGTCCTCCCGCCCGTCTGGGTATTCCACATAGGCATACTGGGGGCTGGCGTGCAGGAGGTTCACCCTCTCGACCAGGGGGTCCATTTTATGGGTCCTCACGTGCTTCCGCAGCAGGACGGGCCCCGGAGAAGTCAGCCATGTTGGTAGCGAGGTTCCTGTCGTCGACTTCCTGGGGAAGACGAACATTTGCTCATGGGGGGTGGCGTTAATGGCAGTACAAAGCAGTGACCGGATGGAATGGAGCGCTGCCGGGAGGACTTCCTGCCAGCGAGAGGTTGGGAGGCCCTTAGACTTTAGGGCTAAGAGGACGGCCTTCCAAACTGTCGCGTTCTCTCTTTCCACCTGGCCGTTCCCCCGGGGGTTGTAGCTGGTGGTCCTGCTCGCAGCAATACCTCTCGCGAGCAGGAACTGGCGAAGTTCCTCGCTCATGAAGGATGAGCCCCGGTCGCTATGTATATAGTTCGGGAACCCGAACAAGGCGAAGAGGTCGTTCAGGCACTTGATGACCGTGGTACTGGTCATGTCTGGGCAGGGGATGGCGAAGGGGAAACGGGAGTACTCGTCAATAATGTTGAGGAAGTACACATTACGGTCAGAGGACGGGAGGGGCCCCTTAAAATCGATGCTCAAGCGCTCGAAGGGGCGGGTGGCCTTGATCAGGCTTGCTCTGTCCGGCCTATAGAAATGTGGTTTGCATTCGGCACAGACTTGGTAGTTCCTGGTCAAGGTCCTGACCTCCTCGATGGATTAGGGCAGGTTGCGGGCCTTAATGAAGTGGTAAAGTCTAGTGACCCCGGGGTGGCAGAGGTCGTTGTGGAGGGTCCGCAGTCTATCAACTTGCGCGTTGGCGCATGTACCTCGTGATAGAGCATCTGGGGGCTCGTTGAGTTTACCAGGCCGGTACAGGATATCGTACTCGTAGGTGGAGAGCTCAATTCTCCACCTCAAGATCTTGTCGTTCTTGATTTTGCCCCTCAGCTTGTTATTAAACATAAAAGCAACCGAACGCTGGTCGGTGAGGAGGGTAAATCGTTTGCCTGCCAGGTAATGCCTCCAGCGTCGTACCGCTTCCACAATCGCCTGGGCCTCCTTCTCGACAGAAGAGTGTCGGATCTCAGGGCCCTGGAGGGTCCTTGAGAAGAAGGCCACAGGTCTCCCCGCCTGGTTAAGGGTTGCAGCTAGGGCGAAGTCGGATGCATCGCTCTCCACTTGGAAAGGGATGGACTCATCCACTGCGTGCATTGTGGCCTTCGCAATGTCTCCTTTTATGAGGGAGAAGGCTGTGCATGCTTCTGCTGTCAGGGGGAAGGAGGTGGACTTCATGAGGGGTCTGGCTTTGTCCGCATAATTGGGCACCCATTGGGCATAGTAAGCGAAGAGCCCCAGGGTTCTCTTCAGTGCCTTTTGACAGTGGGGAAGGGGAAGCTCCATGAGGGGGCGCATTCTTTCGGGGTCGGGGCCGATGACTCCGTTCTCTACTACGCAGCCGAGGATGGCAAGGCGCAAGGTGTTAAACATACATTTCTCCTTATTGTAAGTGAGATTCAGCCGTTGGGCCGTACGGAGGAATTTCTCCAGATTAACATCGTGGTCCTGCTGGTCGTGGCCGCAGATGGTGACGTTATCTAGATAAGGAAACGTGGCCTGCAGCGCGTTCTGGTCAACCATCCGGTCCATCTCCCTTTGGAAGACCGAAACCCCGTTGGTGACGCCGAAGGGAACCCTAAGGAAGTGGTAGAGGCGGCCATTTGCCTCGAAGGCGGTATACTGGCGGTCCTCAGGGCGGATAGGGAGTTGGTGATAGGCCGACTTAAGGTCGATGGTGGAGAATACCCGGTACTGTGCAATCTGGTTGACCATGTCAGATATGCGGGGAAGTGGGTATGCGTCCAGCTGGGTGTACCGGTTTATGGTTTGGCTGTAGTCGATGACCAGGCGGTTTTTATTGCCGGTCTTAACGACTACGACCTGGGCACGCCAGGGGCTGGTGCTCCCCTTGATGATGCCCTCCTTCAGGAGACGCTGCACCTCAGAGCTAATAAAAGCTCTGTCCCCGGCGCTGTACCGTCTGCTCTTGGTAGCGACGGGTTTACAGTCGCGGGTGAGGTTAGCGAACAAGGAGGGGGGCGGGACTTTGAGAGTGGAGAGGCCGCAGGTGGTATGCGGCGGGCGGTTTAAAAACTGCTGGTTGTAGACTGTGAGTGGGGGGAGGGGTCCACCGTATGCCAAAGTGACACTTTGGAGGTGGCATTGGAAATCCAGCCCTAGTAGGATGGCAGCGCAGAGCTGGGGCAGGACGAGAAGTTTAAAGTTTTTATATTCCGTGCCCTTAACCGACAGGGTCACCACACAGTATCCGCTGACGTCTGTTGAATGGGACTTCGACGCCATCGAGATCCGATGGCGCGTTGGCCGGACAGTGAGGGAGTAGCAGCGCACCGTGTCTGGGTGAATAAAACTCTCCGTGCTCCCGCTGTCGAACAGGCAGGTCGTGCCGTGGCCGTTTACCTCGATGTCCATCATGGACCTGGACAGATGATGCGGGAGAGCTTGGTCAAGCGTGACGGAGGCCAGTGTATGGCTGAGTGAGCTGCTGTCATCGGCAGGTGAGGCGGTGGTCGGGTCTGGAGACAACATGGCGGCCGAGTGCGGCGAACAAAATGGCGGAGAAGATGGCCGCCCCCACGACTCACATGAGGTACTGCTGGCGTCTGTGGCCTTGATCAAAGATGGCCACCCCCACGATTCACATGAGGCACTGCTGGCGTCTGTGGCCTTGATCAAAGATGGCCGCCCCACAACTCACATGAGGCACTGCTGGCGTCTGTGGCCTTGATCAAAGATGGCCGCCCCCACAACTCACATGAGGCACTGCTGGCGTCTGTGGCTTTCCCTCTGCAGGCGTTCGCGAAGTGGCCTTTTTTTCTGCAGCCAGAGCAGGTCGCGTTCCTTGCAGGGCAGCACGCCCTTTGATGTCTCGCCTGGCCACAGAAGTAGCAGCTGGCGGCCCGATCGCGGGGCTCCGCTGCCGCAGCAGGTCCCGGGGGTGGCGGTCCCGATCGATTCCGGGACACCGACGCCGTAGTAGGTCCCAGGGGTGGCGGTGCGAGGGGTATTGCGGCCGGAGTCGGGCCCGAGTCCCACGGTCGCGCAGCACTGTACCCGGAGTACGCCTCGAGGTCCCGATGGGCCACTTCCAGGGAGCGAGCGAGGGCTGTAGCTGCTTTCAAGTCGAGGTCCTTTGATTCAAGCAGTCTTTGCCGTGAGTAGTCGGACCGAAGGCCTTTCACGAAGGCATCGCGGATATTTCCTTCAGCATGTTGTGCAGCCGATACAGCTTTAAAGTCACAGTCCCTGCCGAGTGTTTGTAGCGCCCGTAAAAATTCATCTACAGACTCTCCTGGCTGTTGCAAGTGGGATCTTAGGAGATGTCTGGCATACATTGAATTTACTGGGCTCCGGTACTGCTCTTTTAGCAGGTCGAGGGCCTCCTCGTATGTAGTAAGGTCCCGGATGAGTGCAAATACTTTAGGGCTCACCTGGGCGGTCAGAACTCTTAGTTTGTCGGCTTCCGATGGCACGCCGGAGGCTACCAGGTAGGATTCAAAGCAGCTCAGCCAGTGATCGAAGTCGAGGGCTGAATTCGCTGCCTGTGGATTTAGATCCAGGTACGGCGGTTGGAGGGCTCGCAGCCAAGTCGGCTGCTGGGGCTGGTCAGTCATTTCAAAATTTAGCCAATAAAATTGATATACCTATCAATTCATTCCATGAAAAACGACGAGTTAAGATAGTAACTATAGGTTTTTATTGGCTAAATAACAGAGCCCACCCTCGTGGGTGATCGGTTCCAGCAAGGAAGAATACTAGCCAAGCAATCACCTTTATACCTGGGCAAGCAGGCGGAGCCATGGGTGGAGTCAGCTGAGGTATGCCTAGGTATAACAGCATGCGAGGCAAGAGGTAACCTTGTGTAGTGATAACAACAGTGTAAACAATAACAGTGGTTTACCACACCCACCTTTCCCCGCATTACATGCACCACATAACAAAAACTCCTGGCTTTTTTTTCTTTTAAATGAACTACAAATTCAGTTTAATAAGAGATTTGCGGAGCCTTCCTGAACTCCTTATAGAAGGTTTTGGTGTTTAATCAATTTTCAGGCTGTTTTGTTTTGGTTCTGAACTCAAAGATAATCCTGTTTCTATCTCAGACTTGTTTGAACCTGTATGTTTCACTTCAATCCACTTTGAGTGACTATCTACAAGTACCAGGAAATAATCATTTGCTTTCTCACCGAAGTCTACATGTATTCTCTGAAAAGGTCTACTTGGCCATGACCAGGGTTGTAGTGGAGTTTTGGGTGGTTTGTTTCTGCAATTTTGGCAAACACTGCATTTGCTGACAAGTGGTTCAAGATCACAGTCCAATCCAGGCCAGTAAACAAAGCTTCTTGCAATTGATTTCATACTGACGATCCCTGGATGTTCAGCATGAAGTTCAGCCAGAATTCTATCTCTGAAAGAAGTAGGTACCACCACTCTGTTTCCCCACTTGATACAACCTTGCTCACAAGACAATTCAGTACAACGGTTATGGAATGGTTTCAATTCTGTGTCCATACACTGATCAGTCAAATTCACTTTAAACTTTTCCACTTGAAGGTTGAACACTGTGTCCTTCCATGATCCCTAAAAATGGCTTTGGGATCCCATCCTTGTTGCCAAAAAATGTAATATATGTGGGTCGAACAAACGAAGGACAGAGATAGGATGAGTTGCTAGTCAATGTGCTTGCTTTATTAGGCCAGAGTGAACTGAGCGTGCTCATACTAAACCATATGATAAACCATGTGATAATACATCACAATCCCCATCTCCAATATGTTTGAAACTAATAAATGAAAGTGTTCAATGAAAATGAAGCAGTATCCTGGAGATTAATCTTCAATCCTGGAGGGTTGGCAGGCAATCCTAGAGGTGACCTCAGTCCCAACCTTACAATGCGCCCAATTCAAACTGATGCCCCCACCATTTGTACATTTTCTTGGCATGAAGTTACAAACATGAAATGACTTCATGGAACCTGACATGAATCTTGTCATTCATGTGGAAATGACTTATGAAATAATACTGGGCGGCCTGCTGGTGGCGCTGTCCAGGGAGAGTATAAATACTCGGGCATGGACCCAGCTTGCTCAGGACATTCTTTAACAGGAACTAGTGAAGGACACAACTAGATCTCCATGTTGGAAAACAGTTGATTAAAGCCTTGTTTAATACTCAGACCAAGTGCCTAGTAGTTTTCTTACATCAGAACCGGTATTTTGTTCCCCCCAATGGATAAAGTGCTGACCTGTGCCAGTTGAGGTGGTGTAAAGATGTACTTGCTGTAGGGTTTCAGTCACTGCTCGCTCACCCCCCCACCCAAATCCCGCCTCACCCCCTTCATGTAAACCACTTGCTGGCCACCAGTTTCACAGTCAGTACCAGAGATTACAACAGAGCACAGAAAGCGTTTGCACCTTCAGCCAACATTCCTGCATTAAAATACGCCCCAAATCAGCGATAACGGACTGATTTCAAATTGAAGCCCGCTCCACTCGGCCGGCTCCGGGCGCTTCATTGTGCCCTCACACATGCGCAGAGGATACCGGCCCAGCCGCGCTCTGGATGGCGGTTGGCGGAGTGTGGGGAATTTAAATCCCGCGCCATTTTCAGCACACGCTGACAAGCGGAACACGACAGCAAATGCTGACTATCGACATATATGGATTCACTCTCAAGCCGATATATAAACTGGAGGACAAAGATAATCCTGGTTTGGTGTAGTTGAGGTTCAATTTTTCCGCAGCTAATTTTACTTTTACTGTCCTAATATTGGAGACTTACAGCAAAGTACCTTTCGTCGTGAAAAACCAATTCAAGCTGGAATGTGAAATTTTGACCAAAACCAAGCCAACGCCTCGGAACAAACAGTTGTTTATGTATTCAGAGCACTTACAGACAGTATGACTAGATTGAGTAAGAGTTACAATTAGTAGGAACATAGGAGCAGGAGTAGGCCATTCAACGCCACAAGCCTTGGCTCCATGGTGATTGGTCCTACGGCTTCCGCCATTTTGCGATGGCCCTGGATTTGTAAATTAAGGAGAGGGTGATGTCACGCTGGCTTAAGTTCACCTCAGCGAACTTGGACCTTAGCGCTAAGCTCACCATGAAAACTCAGCAAACTGTCAAAGGCGCTGTCAGCACTTCTTAAAGGGACACGCACAGCTTACAGATAAGTTTGCATTTAAGCTTTTGAACTGGATTTTTATTTTATTTTATAAGTAGTCCAATACATGTTTAAAAAGTTTTTAAAGTGTGCAGGGAGTGCTGCTGGATGCTTGCAAGGCCTCAGGGTAAGGGAAGGCCTCTGAAAAGACAGAAAATGCTGCAAATATTCAGCAGGTTAGGCAACATCTGTGGAGAGAGAAACAGAGTTCATGTCTCAGGTCGAGATGCTGCCTAACCTGCTGAGTATTTCCAGCATTTTATGCTTCTATTTCCGATTTACAGCATCTGCTCACAAAGGGAAGAGGAAGATGCAGAAGATGAAGAAGCAGAAGAAGAGGAAGCAGAAGGAAGGATGCAATCCAGACAGCCCCTTTCTAGCCGGGATATCTGGGATGGAATCATCTGTCTGCAGTCCCAGTGACCAATTCCCCTTTCAGCATTTAAGAACATAAGAACATAAGAAATAGGAGCAGGAGTAGGCCATTCGGCCCTTCAAGCCTGCTCCACCATTCAATGAGATCATGGCTGATCTTCTGCTTCAACTCCATTCACCAGCCCTATCGCCATATCCCTTGATGCCCTTACCAGTCAGAAATCTATCGACTTCTGTTTTGAATATACCCAATGACTGAGCCTCCACAGCCCTCTGGGATAGAAAATTCCAAAGATTCACCACCCTCTGTGTGAAGAAATTTGTCCCACACCTTACCTTCCCTCTGTTACTGACCATCACAGCGTCCTCTTGGCCACGATGCTGAAATAAAAGTCAACACAAAGCAAACATTCCAATCCAACTTTATGCATCTATCCATCCAATATGACATCAAGAAATCAACTCATCACCCTTATGCATTCCCTTAGTGACAGTCTTGTGTGTGCCTTTGCCTATCTTACTGATGTCACGCAGTGCTACCCCAGTGGCTGCAGAAAGGCTGGTGGAAGTCTGTTGACTTTCAGTGGGGGACACTGCAAATGGCCTTGCTGGTTGACCTTGAGGAGCTGGTGGCTGGGAGTGTCAAATCGAGTGACGGTGTTTCTTTTTCTTCTTCTTCTCCCTCCTCTCCCTCTTCTTGCCACCCACTGGCTGAGCAGGCTGCATTTCTTGGGTGTGGCACAAGGGTGGGGTTGTGGTGAGCGGAGGGCAGGAAAGCATGAGGTGCATGCCAGAAGAAGGATAACGTATGAGGATACCAGCATCTTGTATCCTTTCAGCCCCGTCACAGACCTAGGGCTCAGCCATGCCCCCGCCAAGAATGGCCAGCACCATCTCCTCCAAGGACGTGAGGTGAATCTAGGAATGGGAGGTGTGTCTCGTGATTGGTGCAGATTGTTGGTAGGTGAGTGATGGGGCGAGGTGGTGGAGTTGTGCACTGAGGAGTGTGTGAGGCTAGTGATGCAGTTGGTAAGAGACGACTTTTGAAAATGCATTCACTGATTTTGACCACTGGTCTGAGGTCATGAGGCTTCTTTGGGCACCGGAGCCAGGTGGTGGGGGTGACACTGCTGGTAGTGACGGCCTCGGTGATCTGGTCCCACATCCTTCTTTCTGGAGGGCCTCCTGGCCCCAATGGGTAGAGGGCCAGTCTTGTAGTGTTGACCCCTCCACAAAGCTGGAGTGCTGTATGCGAGACCCTGGATGCCCCTTCCCTGGCTTGCTGAGCCATTTGTGTTAGTGCTGAAGCACTATTCCCATTTTTTTAAGTGCGGAAGGGAATTCAGCTTTAAGAACTGAAGACTCCCATTTGGGAACTTTTATTCAAATGTTAATTTTTTTTCAGAATGCAATTGAGCTGTGAGGGCTGAAAACTGCCTATTTTTACATTTTTATTTTTATCATTTCAGAAAGCTTTAAGATCCCACAATGCTTTGTGAAATCACAGCCTCGCTTTCAGCGGCTGTGCGAAGCTGCAACGTCGCTTGGGGATGCCACCTTGATGCAGGGACCAACGCCGCCAGGAGGGCGTTATACGGTGAGTTTAGTACTGGGCTAATAATCATTAGTCCCTAGCGTGAATCTTTCAGGTCTACCGGCAGTCGTTAACCTGCGGCCACAGTGGCACCGGCAGCTTTTGTGTCACAATCGAATTTTTAGGCCCATATCCCTTAATACCTTTGGCGAGCAAAAATCTATCGATGTCTGATTTAAAATGATGAATTGAACTTGCATCTACTGCTTTTTGTGGGAGCGTGTTCCACACTTCTACCACCCTGTGTGTGAAGACGTGTTTCCTAACTTCTCCCTGAATGGCCTGGCTCTGATTTTAAGGTTATGTCCCCTTGTCCTAGACTCCTCCACCAGCGGAGAGAGATTCTCTCTACCTACCCTATCAATTCCTTTCAAAGTCCTAAAATCCTCAATTTAAATCTCCCCTTAACCTTTTATATTCCAGGGAATACAACCACAGTTTATGTAACCGCTCCTCATAATTTAACCCTTGGAGCCCTGGTAACATTCTGGTGAAACTGCGCTGCACTCCTTCCAAGGCCAATATGCCCTTCCTCAGGTACAGGGCCCAGAACTGAACACAGTACTCCAGATATGGCCTTATATAGCTGGAGAAAAACTTCCTCCCCTTTATATTCTAGCTCTCAGCTCTCTAGATATAAAGGCTAACATTCCATTAGTCTTTTTGATTATTTTTTTGTACCTGACCACTATATTTTAGTGATCTGTGTACATGAACAATGTTTCCTCCTTTAAATTTTTTTGGGTGTGCGGTCCCTTTAAGTGGCTGCACGGTCCATTCAAATTTTTGCGTGTGCATGGTTTCTCCCATTTAAAAGCCAGTTAGCGGCCTGTGCGGGAACTCCCAGGAACATTTTACCTGAACCCCTAAATGATTTTGGACCTCCACTGTTCCTAGATTTTCATCATTTGAAAAATACTCGGATCTATCCTTTTTGGGTCCAAAATGGCTGATCTCACACTTAACTGTGTTGAAATCCATTTGCCACAGTTTTACCTACTCACTTAATCTATCAATGTCTCTTTGTAATTTTATGCTCCTGTCTACACAACTTACTATGCCACTAATCTTTGTGTCGTCGGCAAACTTGGATATATGGCTCTCTATTGTGGTATCTAAGTCATTAATAAATATAGTGAATAGTAGAGGCCCCAGCACAGATCCCTGTGGGGCACCATTAGTCACTTCTGTTGAGTCTGTGTTTACAAGTGCAGTTATAATGAATAACAGGACACAGACAACAGAAGTAAGTAAACAGGTCTTTAGTGATTGAGGGTCAGGGCGGAACTGAGGTACACTTTGCTCCGCAGGGTTTATATACCGGTGTGGTCACCACCGGTACTACAATGTACAGGAGCCGTTAAAAAGTAGTCCATCACCTTAAGGTATCCTCTTAAGGTAGTACAGGTTACATACACTACAATTCCTCCCCTTTTAGCTTAACAGTGGACACCCCCAATTAATACACTACATGGATAACATATATACAACTTACACACAAGAACTGTTCAAAGATTCAGTCTCTGAGGAGGCCTCCTGATCCGGCCCGGATAACGCCTTTCAGGGGTCTCTGGTTCCCGTTGCTGGGGTGACTCATCCACTTGATCTCCAATGGATTCAACATCATCCAATACGTTCGAGTCTGAGGTAGATGCTACAGGCTCAATAAGTTCTTCAACTGGTGTCTCTGCCGTAGACATGGGGTCGACCCTTGTTCTCGATTCCACAAGTTGGTCAGCATGACGTCGTATTACGTTCTCTCCAATGTCTACCGTGTACATCAAGGGTCCCTGTCGTGCACAAATTGTCCCAGGTTGCCATTTATCATCCCTATAGTCCCTGGCCAACACTGGTTGTCCTATTTCAAAACTACGAGTGGCCTTTTTATTTACATGCTGGAATTGCTTGTGTTCGACTTCCCGTCGCACATTGGGTTTTAACAAATCCAACCGGGACCGCAACCTTCTGTTATAGAACATTATGGCAGGGCTTTGATTTGTCACTGCATGCGTGGCGTTTCGATACGCCATTAGGAAATTGTCCACCTTGTGTTGTAGTGGAATATGATCTTCACTCATGGCCTTAATCGCCTTTTTGAACGTTTGTACAAATCTCTCGGCCTACCCATTTGTAGCCGGATGATATGGGGCAGATGTATAGTGTTTCACCCCATTCTTTTTCATGAATTTCTGGAATTCTTCTGACACGAACTGTGGTCCGTTGTCTGAACATATTTGCTCCGGCAATCCATTCCTTGCAAATATGGTTCTTAGAACTGCAATCGTCTTCTCAGAGGTAGTGGTCGACATCTTAATCACTTCTGGCCATTTAGAATGTGCATCTACTGCTATCAAAAACATGGAATCCATGATGGACCTGCAAAGTCGATATGCACACGTTGCCATGGGGCTGAAGGCCATTCCCACGGATGCAGCGGTGCAATTGGAGGTGCGTTCTGAACTTTTTGGCACCCTGAGCAGCTTTTAGTCAGATCCTCTATTTGTTTGTCGATACCTGGCCACCACACATAAGCCCTAGCAAGGCTTTTCATCTTGACTCCCCCCAGATGACCTTCGTGCAATTCTTTTAGAAATTTCTCCCTTAATTTAGGAGGAATAATCACCCTTGTTCCATACATCAATGTTCCTTGACATACGGACAGCTGTTCTCGTCTGGCTGAGAATGCTGGTAACAGTGGTTCGCCATGTGCTGGCCATCCCTTCACTGTCAAGTCGTAGACCCAAGACAGTGTCGGGTCATTTCGGGTCTCTCTCTCAATACCCGCATTGGTGACTGGTAAGCATTCGATGATGGTCGAGTGTAATATCTCTACAGGGTCAACTGCCGGTGCCTCTTCCGCTGTAGGTAGTGGCAGGTGCGACAGCCCATCAGCATTACCATGTTGCTTTGTACCTTTGAACTCAATATCATATTGATGTGCCCCTAGGAAAAGGGACCATCTCTGAAGCCTCTGCGCCGTCATTACCGGAACACCCTTCTTAGGGTTGAAAATGGAAACCAACGGCTGGTGATCTGTCAGCAGCGTAAACTTTTGGCCTTGCAGGTAATGGTTAAATTTCTTAACTCCCCACACGAGGCTGAGAGCCTCCCTATCTATCTGAGCATAGTTGCGCTCAGCGGAGGTCAATGATCTGGATGCGAAAGCGACTGGCCTTTCCGAGCCATCTGGAAACTTATGTGAGAGCACTGCCCCGATACCATATGGAGAAGCATCACAAGCTAAGTGAATAGGCAGCGTTGGGTTAAAGTGAGCCAACACTTCCTTAGAGGTGATCAGTGCCTTGCTCTTTTGAAAAGCCCGCTTACAATCATCGCTCCACTTCCATGGTATTCCCGTTTGCAAAAGAGTGTTTAGCGGGTGTAACACCGTGGATAAATTTGGAAGAAACTTGTGGTAATAGTTAACCAACCCGAGGAACGGCCTCAACTGGGATACATTTTCCGGTGCTGGAGCTTTGACAACAGCTTCGATCTTGTCAGGTGACTTATGGAGCCCCTCCTGGTCAATGACGTGGCCGCAGTACGAGATTCGCTTTTGAAAGAACTCGCATTTCTGGCGATTAGCTCTTAGCCCATATTCTTTCAATCTGATGAGCACCTGCTCCAAATTCATGAGGTGATCATTATCGTTATCTCCTGTAATCAGGATGCCATCCAGGTAGCATTTTGTGCCTGGGATTCCCTGCAATACCTGCTCCATGGCCCTTTGCCAAATCGCTGGAGCCGATGCCACTCCAAAAACCAGCCTATTATACCGATATAAGCCCTTATGTGTGTTGATCGTGAGATACTGTCGTAACGCTTCATCAACTTCCATCTGTAGGTACGCCTGCGCCAGGTCTATCTTGGTGAAGTGCTTTCCGCCAGACAGCGAAGCGAAGATATCTTCAATCCGCGGAAGCGGATATTGCACCGTGTGAAGAACTGGATTAACAGTGATCTTGAAATCGCCACAGATGCGAACCTTCCCAGGTTCCCCGGCTTGTTGCTCAACGAACGCTTCATGACAGGAACAATGGGTGTAGCCCATTCGCTCCAGTCCACCTTGGACAGTACCCCTGAATGTTCTAGCCCTTCCAGCTCTGCTTCCACAGCAGGACGTATCTGGCTTTGAAAAATTTTGGGTTTGCATGTTCTTCAACCTTGATGGTTGCCGTAATTCCTTTCAGTGTTCCAAGTCCCTGTTGGAACACCTCCTTAGCATCGTCTAAGATTTTGGACAGTCGTTTAGGTTTGACGTCGTCCTCCTTACAGGCATCCACAGTCAGTGCTTGTATGGAATGCCAGTCCAAATTTATTCTCCGGATCCATTCCCGTCCCACTAGTGGCGGACCTCCATCAGGTAACACGTACAAGTCAATTTTCTGACTTTCTTTACCATTGTAGACCACATTTACTTTTATCTTTCCTTTGGGGTATACTATTTGCCCCATGTATGTTTTCAATACAATCTCCGTATCCCTCAGGGGAATGTGCGAGAATAACCTTTTGTAATCTTGCTTATTCATGACCGTTAATGCCGACCCTGTGTCCAATTCCATCTTCACTTGGATTCCTGCTATCCGGAGCATGACCCAGATAGTTTGGTGGTCTGCTGTGTTACCCACATTATGTATTTTCAGACAACCCAGTTCCTTACTGCTGGAGTCTGAATCCGTCTTCTGTTCATCCGAACTGTTCTCTGTCACCTTGTGTACTTTTTTGTACTTCTCCTGCGGTGACTTTTTGCTGCTGGTCTTCTTTCCTGACCGGCATACTCTTGCTATGTGACCAAGTTTGCCACATTGCCTGCATTCTTTGTCTTTGAACCAGCACTGGTTCTGGTCATGCGTTGTCCTTCCGCAACGATAGCACTTTACTGTGCCCAATGCCATTTCATTGGTGCTGAATTCCAGTGGCCTTTGCTGCATCTCTGCAGCGCCCCGTGCTGCTGCCTCGTGGGATGCTGCAATGCTAAAAGCTTTGTCCAGCGTAAAGATCCTTTTCCTCTAGCAGTTGCTTCTGGGTTCCTTCCCTTAGGAGCCCACACACAAACTTATCTCTCAGTGCGTCTGCTAGTCCTGTTCCGAACTGGCAGTACTTTGATAACTTGCACAGTTCTGTTAGGAATTCAGCGTTGCTTTCTTCTTTACGTTGAATTCTTTTGTAGAATTTAAATCGTTCCGCTATCAGCAGCGGTGTGGGGTTTAAATGCTCTTGCAGGATAGTAACAATATCCGCGAAACTCTTTCCTACCGGTTTGTCTGGGGTTACCAGGTTCCTTAATAACCCGTACGTCTTCGCACCCATCGAGTTTAATAGGGTTAGTGCTTTCTTATCATCCGGTACATCATTCGTTCTACAGTAAACTTCGATGCGTTCCACATAAGTGGCCCAATCTTCCACATCGTTGTTGAAGGCAGTGATGTTACCCGTTTTCGGCATCCTTGCTGAGTTTCTCCTTTCCCTTTGGATATTATTTAATATGATGACTTTTTAAAAAAATTTAAATTTAAGATGGCGGCTTTTCCCGCGCTTGGCGGCTTTTCCCGCGCTTGTCTTCTTCCCCCGCCGACTCAAGATGCCGATTCCCGCGCTGTTGCTGTCCACGCCTCCCTGCGGTCCTTCCTGCCTTTATTTTCCCGTGTATACGCTTCCTTGCGCTGCTGCTCTTGTTGCCCCGCCGCTCCCGCGGTCCTTGTGGCAATAAAGCGCTTTTCTGGCTGCTGCGCGTCTCTGCCCCGATTGCAGTCCGGCCCCTGACATCGGCTGCGGTCGTGTTCTCCGCCCTTTTCTTCGTTTTTCCTCCCCTTCTCCCACTGACAACTCGGCCGATTTCCCCCCCGTGCCGCTCGATCGGGCTGACCCGCCGCTGTCGTAGAAGGGATGATCACTGCCTGTTGCTGATGTTGGACTTCGTGGCCAGAAAACCAAACCGGGTTCCCAATGGCCTCCCGTGCGATGCAGTGCTCAGCAGGATGTTGAGGGCGGATGCTCTTTTCTGATGGCCGTTTCTGAGGACGAAGCTTCCTTGGAATGGGCCCCAGAATCAGTACTGGGGGAGGTGATGCAAAACTGCCGCTAGGTACGATCAGACTCGTCGCCACTGTTGAGTCTGTGTTTACAAGTGCAGTTATAGTGAATAACAGGACACAGACAACAGAAGTAAGTAAACAGGTCTTTAG
>NC_141004.1:71081354-71108395 GCF_052327205.1 Somniosus microcephalus | reverse complement strand
TCACACTCTCAATCTCTCTCTCTCACACTCCCAATCTCTCTCTCTCACACTCCCAATCTCTCTCTCTCTCACACTCTCAATCTCTCTCTCTCACACTCCCAATCTCTCTCTCTCACACTCCAATCTCTCTCTCTCACACTCCCAATCTCTCTCTCTCACACTACCAATCTCTCTCTCTCACACTCCCAATCTCTCTCTCTCACACTCCCAGTCTCTCTCTCTCTCACACTCCCAATCTCTCTCTCTCACACTCCCAATCTCTCTCTCTCACACTCCCAATCTCTCTCTCTCACACTCCCAATCTCTCTCTCCCTCTCCCATCTCCCACACTCCCAATCCTCTCTCTCTCTCTCACTCCCAATCTCTCTCTCTCACACTCCCAATCTCTCTCTCTCACACTCCCAATCTCTCACCCCTCCCAATCTCTCTCTCTCTCTCACTCCCAATCTCTCTCTCACACTCCCAATCTCTCTCTCTCACACTCCCAATCTCTCTCTCTCTCACACTCTCAATCTCTCTCTCTCACACTCTCAATCTCTCTCTCTCTCACACTCCCAGTCTCTCTCTCTCTCACACTCCCAATCTCTCTCTCTCACACTCCCAATCTCTCTCTCTCACAATCCCAATCTCTCTCTCTCACTCTCCCAATCTCTCTCTCCCTCTCACACTCCCACACTCCCAATCTCTCTCTCTCTCTCACTCCCAATCTCTCTCTCTCACACTCCCAATCTCTCTCTCTCACACTCCCAATCTCTCACCCTCCCAATCTCTCTCTCTCTCACTCCCAATCTCTCTCTCACACTCCCAATCTCTCTCTCTCACACTCCCAATCTCTCTCTCTCTCACACTCTCAATCTCTCTCTCTCACACTCTCAATCTCTCTCTCTCACACTCCCATCTCTCTCTCTCACACTCTCAATCTCTCTCTCTCACACTCCCAATCTCTCTCTCTCACACTCCCAATCTCTCTCTCTCACACTCCCAATCTGTTACACTCCCAATCTCTCTCTCTCTCTCACACTCCCAATCTCTCTCTCTCAAATTCAAATTCAAATCGCTTTATTGGCATGATAAGGTACATCTTATGTTGCCAAAGCATCATAATACATTTATGGTTGAACACATAAACGCAGTTCTATTCATACAGTGTATAAACAGGTATATCCCTGAGTGTATAAATATACAATCGCATTATTTATATATACTCTTTTCTTAGTTTACTGGTTGTCCCTCTGTTCATGGCAAGCTGTAACATAGTGCGCCGCCAGTGTTACACAGCTTCTCTCCTCCCCCAGTAGGTATGGGAGTTTTTGGTTGTCATTCAGATTTCTGAATTCAGGGCATATTTGTGAGAATTTTGGTAGAAATTCTCCCTGATGCCCTGATATTTTCCACAGGCTGTGAGGAAGTGCATCTCTGTCTCCACTACTCCCTGACTGCAGTGAGAGCATATCCTGTCTTCTCTTGGCAGCCTGGTCTGCCTGTGTCTGCCTTTTTCGATCGCTAGGCTATGTTCGCTAAGTCTGTACCTTGTCAAGGTTCTTCTCAGTTTGTTATCCTTTACCATGGTCAGGTAATCAGCTATGTTGTATTGTCTGTTTAGGGCCAAGTAGCAATTGAGTTTGCTTTGGGTTTTTGTTGTTTCTGCCCAATATGTCAGATATTTTTCCTTTTGCTTAGCGACGATTGTGTTGGGTCGAATTCTTTGTGTTACCCTGTCACTGTCCTGGGGCTGGTTATTGTTAGTATTGTTAGTAGTTACTTCACTGAGTCCCAGGACTAGTTGACTGAGGGTATTCTTCTTTATGGTCAGCTCTTGGCATTTTCAGGGCGTCGTAGTGATAGCATTGGGGGTTGCTCATTTGTAGGTGATTCCAAAATTTGGTGGCTCTTTTTTGGTTAGTGATTATTAATGGATATTGGCCTAGTTCCACCCTGCATGCATTGTTTACTGTTTTCCTTTGAGTCCGGAGGATACTTTTACAGAATTCTGCATGTAGGATCTCAATTGGGTGTTTGTCCCATTTTGCAAATTCTTGTTGTGTTAGCGGTCCCCATACCTCACTGCCATAGAGTGCAATTGGTTCAATTACTGATTTGAAAATTTTGAGCCAAATGCTAATTGGGATTTCTATTTGGATTGATTTTTTGATGGCATAGAAAGCCCTTATTGCTTTCTCTTTCAGTTCATTCACAGCAAGTTTGAAGTTTCCCGTAGAACTGATTTTTAAGCCCAAGTATGTGTAGTTAGTGATTTGTTCAATTTTGGTTGTTCCTAGTGTGAAATTTATTTTGGGTCCTTGATGTTTGGATCTTTGCTGGAACACAAGGACTTTGGTTTTTTGGGGATTTATTGTCAGGGCCCAAGTCTGGCAGTACGACTCCAGCAGGTCCAGGTTCTGCTGTAGACCCTCCTTAGTTGGTGACAGCAGAACCAGGTCGTCTGCATAGAGGAGGAATTTAACCTTGGATTCATATAGGGTGAGGCCGGGTGCTGTGGATTGTTCAAGTAGTTTTGCCAATTCATTTATGTAAATATTAAAGAGTGTCGGTGAGATTGGCGAGCCCTGCGTCACCCCCCCCCCCCCCCGTCCCTGTGGAAAGTATTTTGTTTGTTTGTCTCCAATCTTAACTGCACATTTGTTGTTTGTATACATTGATTTAATTACATCATATGTTTTTCCTCCTACCCCGCTTTCGATAAGTTTCAGGAATAAACCGTCATGCCAGATGGAGTCGAAAGCCTTCTGGAAATCTATAAAGCATGCGTAGATTTTGCTTTTGTTATGGTGAACGTGTTTGTCAATTAGGGTCTGTAGGGTGAAGATATGATCTGATGTTCTATAGTTTGGCAGGAATCCAATTTGGCTTTTACTCAAGACATTGTGCTCCTCAAGGAAGTTTATAAGTCTTTTGTTTATGATGCTACAGAATACCTTCCCCAGGTTACTGTTTACACAGGTGCCTCGATAGTTGTTTGGGTCAATTTTGTCCCCACTTTTGTATATGGGCGTTATGAGTCCTTTGTTCCAGATATCAGCGAAATAACCGACATTCAGAACCAAGTTGAAGAGTTTTAGGATAGCCAGTTTCATTTTGTCGTCTGTGTGTTTAATCATCTCGTTTAGTATGCCGTCTGTCCCGCAAGCTTTTCCTGGTCGCAGGTCCCAATCTCTCTCTCTCACACTCCCAATCTCTCTCTCTCACACTCCCAATCTCTCTCTCTCTCACTCCCAATCTCTCTCTCTCTCACTCACACTCCCAATCTCTCTCTCTCACACTCCCAATCTCTCTCTCTCACACTCCCAGGTTCTCTCTCTCACACTCCCCAGGTTCTCTCTCTCACACTCCCAGTCTCTCTCTCTCTCACACTCCCAATCTCTCTCTCTCACACTCCCAATCTCTCTCTCTCTCTCACTCCCAGTCTCTCTCTCTCTCTCTCACAGTCTCTCTCTCTCTCTCTCTCAATCTCTCTCTCTCTCACACACTCCCAATCTCTCTCTCTCACACTCCCAATCTCTCTCTCTCACACTCCCAATCTCTCTCTCTCTCACTCCCAATCTCTCTCTCTCTCACTCCCAATCTCTCACACTCCCAATCTCTCTCTCACACTCCCAATCTCTCTCTCACACACTCCCAATCTCTCTCTCTCACACTCCCAGGTTCTCTCTCTCACACTCCCAGTCTCTCTCTCTCTCACACTCCCAATCTCTCTCTCTCACACTCCCAATCTCTCTCTCTCTCACTCCCAATCTCTCTCTCTCTCACTCCCAATCTCTCTCTCACTCCCAATCTCTCTCTCTCTCTCTCTCAATCTCTCTCTCTCTCACACTCCCAATCTCTCTCTCTCACACTCCCAATCTCTCTCTCTCTCACACTCCCAATCTCTCTCTCTCTCACACTCCCAATCCCTCTCTCTCACACTCCCAATCTCTCTCTCTCTCACACTCCCAATCTCTCTCTCTCTCTCACACTCCCAATCTCTCTCTCTCTCACACTCCCAATCTCTCTCTCTCCCTCCCTCTCCCTCTCTGCTTCCCTCTCTCTCTCTCTCTCTGTCTCTCTCTCCTTCCCTCTCTCTCTCTCTCTTTCCCTCGCTCTCTCTCTCTCTTTCCCTCTCTCTCTCGCTCTCTCCTTCCCTCTGCCTCCCCTCTCTCCCTCCCCTCTCTCCCCCCTCTCCTCCCTCCCCCACCTTCTCCCCCCTCCCTTCCCTACCCCTCCTTCCCTCCCCCCTCCCCTCTCCCCGCTCCTGCTCCCCCGTACCCTCCCTCCCCCTCCCCCCTTCCCTCCCCCTCCCTCTCCCCCTCCCCCTTCCCTTCCCATCCTCCCCCTTCCCCTTCCACCCCCTTCCCCCCAGTCGCTCTCTCTCTTCCCCCCAGTCTCTCTCTCTCTCTCTTCCCCCAGTCTCTCGCTCTCTCTCTTCCCCCCGTCTCTCTCTCTCTCTCTTCCCCCAGTCTCTCGCTCTCTTCCCCCCGTCGCTCTCTCTCTTCCCCCCCAGTCGCGCTCACTCCCCCTGTCTCTCGCTCTCTCTCTTCCCCCCCAGTCGCTCTCTCTCTTCCCCCCAGTCGCTATCTCTCTTCCCCCAGTCGCTCTCTCTCTTCCCCCCAGTCGCTCTCTCTCTTCCCCCCAAGTCGCTCTCTCTCTTCCCCAGTCACTCTCTCTCTTCCCCCCAGTCGCTCTCTCTCTTCCCCCCAGTCGCTCTCTCTCTTCCCCCAGTCGCTCTCTCTCTTCCCCCAGTCGCTCTCTCTCTTCCCCCAGTCGCTCTCTCTCTTCCCCCCAGTCGCTCTCTCTCTTCCCCCCAAGTCGCTCTCTCTCTTCCCCAGTCACTCCAATTCCAATTCCAATTCCAATTAAAATGCTTTATTGGCATGAAAGTTTACAGAGAACCATATTGCCAAAGCTTACATAGCAAAAAGGTACAGTTTTCCAACATTCTGTAGGTGTCAATCGATTTGACATTTGTTGGGTACATACAATATTACTTTTAAACAATATTAATTTTAAACAGTCTTTGTACTTCATTTGGTACGTTCAATATTAATTTTAAACAGTCTTAATTTTAAACAGTCCTCAGGTTGTGACATGTTGTTACATATTTGGCCCCAAGGTATGGTCTGTCTCCTTCTCCTAGGACTAATCTCAATTTTGACAGATCATCCAATTCCTTGAAATCTGGGAAATCTCTCTCTCTCTCTCTCTCCCCCAGTCTCTCTTCTCTCTCTCTCTCTCTCTCCCCGTCTCTCTCTATCTCCCCAGTCTCTCTCTCTCTCTCTCCCCCCCCAGTCTCTCCCTCTCTCTCTCTCCCCGTCTCTCTCTCTCTCTCCCCCAGTCTCTCTCTCCCTCTCTCCCCCCTGGTCTGTCTCTCTCTCTCTCCCCCCCAGTATCTCTCTCCTCTCTCTCCCCCCTGTCTCTCTACTCTCTCTCTCTCCCTGTCTCTCTCTACCCCAGTCTCTCTCTCTCCCCCTCAGTCGCTCTCTCTCTCCCCCTCAGTCTCTCTCTATCTCCCCAGTCTCTCTCTCTCTATCTCCCCGTCTCTCTCTCTCTCCCTCCCTCTCTCCCCCCAGTCTCTCTACTCTTTCTCTCTCTCCCGTCTCTCTCTCTCTCCCCCCAGTCGCTCTCTCTCTCCTTCCCTCTCTGTCTCTGTCTGTCTCTCTCTCCTTCCCTCTCTCTCTCTCTCCTTCCCTCTCTGTCTCTGTCTGTCTCTCTCTCCTTCCCTCTCTCTCCTTCCCTCTCTCTCTGTCTCTCGCTCCTTCCCTCTCTCTCTCTTTCTCCTTCCCTCTCTCTCTCTCTCCTTCCCTCTCTCTCTCTCTCTCCTTCCCTCTCTCTCTCTCTCCTCCCCTCTCCAAATGGGGTGATACTGAATTTCTAGTCCTCTCCCTCTCTCTCCCCCCAATCTCCCTCTCTCCCCGTCTCTTTATCTCTCTCTCTGTCTCCCAATCTCTCTCTCCCTGTCTCCCAGTCTCTCTCTCTCTCCCCCCCAGTCTCTCTCTCTACCCCCCAGTCTCTCTCTCACCCCCCCAGAGTCTCTCTCACCCCCCCAGTCTCTCTCTCTCCCCCCAGTCTCTCTCTATCTCCTCATTCTCTCTCTCTCTCTCTCTCTCCCCGTCTCTCTCCCCCCTCAGTCGCACTCCCTCTCCCCCCAGTTTCTCTCTCTCTCCCAGTCTCTCTCTCTCCCCAGTCTCTCTCTCCCCCAGTCTCTCGCTCTCTCCCAGCCTCTCTCTCTCTCCCCCAGTCTCTCTCTCTCTCCCCCAGTCTCTCTCTCCCCCTCAGTCTCCCTCTCTCTATCTCACCATTCTCTCTCTCTCTCTCTCCGTCTCTCTCCCCCCTCAGTCCCACTCTCTCTCCCAGTCTCTCTCTCCCCCCAGTCTCTCTCTCTCCCCCCCAGTCTCTCTCTCTCCCCCCCAGTCTCTCTCTCTCTCCCCCCAGTCTCTCTCTCTCTCCTCCAGTCTCTCTCTCCCCCAGTCTCTCTCTCTCTCCCCTCCAGTCTTTCTCTCCCCCAGGTCTCTCTCTCTCTCTCTCCCCAACTCTCTCCCTCTCCCCCCAGTCTCTCTCTCTCCCACTCTCTCCCTCTCCCTCCACTCTCTCTCTCTCCCCCCAAGTCTCTCTCTCTCCCCTCAGTCTCTCTCTCTCTCCCCCCGACACCCCGGTCTCTCTCTCTCTCCCCCTCAGTCTCTCTCTCTCTCTCCCTTCGCCCATCTCTCTCTCTACCCTAGTCTCTCTCTCTCTCTCCCCGTCTCTCTCCCCCAGTCTCTCTCTCTCTCCCCCTCAGTCTCTCTCCCTTCCCCTGTCTCTCTCTCTCTCTCTCTCCCCAGTCTCTCTCTCTCTCTCTCTCTCTCTCTCTCTCTCTCTCCCCCCAGTCTCTCTCCTCTCTCTCCCCCAGTCTCTCTCTCTCTGTCAGGGTTGGGGAGCCACGGGGCCGTGTAGATACGGGGCTGTGCTCGCCGGGCAAGGTATGTTCTGGACCCAAGTGCAGGAACCAGGCTAGAGGCAGGTATACAATCTTAAGGAACAGTACTTTATTCATTACTTAACTAGATTCACACATAACTAGATTCATACAAGGAACACAACAGCATACGTAAGAACTCGAGACAGGGACACCAGATCATACATAGAACTCGAGACAAGAACAATATACATAGAACTCGAGACAAGTTACAGAATGGCTAGTCAAGAATAGGAACTCAGGACAGCTTCCATGAGGCAACATACTTGTCCATACTGAGCTGGATAAGCTTACCACTAGTGCAACCAGCTTGCCGAGACGAGACTCGAGACAAGCCAGCACGAGGGGCTGCCGCAGGGGTAACAGGCTTCTCAATAGAGCTCAAGACAAGCACCAGCATGGCAACACGCCAGTCCAGTTCAGCACCTTATCAAGACTAAGAAACAAGGACACAGACTTAGTTACATCTTAAACACAGAACTCGAGAGAACCATGGCAACCAGCTAGTCAAAGCCAGGAGCCACAGAACGGCGGCGATTCCCCGGATTCCCCGGATAGGACTGAGCAAGGAAGGGAGCAACCACAGAACTTATATACCAAGAAAACCAGGTGCAACCCATGAACAGCTAACAGGCCATTAAGAATTAACACAGGAGGCTAGGAACAATTAACAAAAGGCTGGAGCCAAAACAAGTGAAGGTGCCATCTAGAGGCTAGAGAAGGAACTGACTGGCACCGTCACAGGACCCCCCCCCCCAGGAACGGCTCCTGACGTTCCAAACACGGCTCGAGAGGCACAGGAGGGCTCGAGAGGCACAGGAGGGCTCGAGAGGCACAGGAGGGCTCGAGAGACACAGGAGGGCTCGAGAGACACAGGAGGGCTCGAGAGACATAGGAGGGCTCTAAATACACTGGGCTCGAAATACACTGGGCTCGAAATACACTGGGCTCGAAATACACTGGGCTCGAAATACACAGGGCGCTAATACACAGGGTGCTAATACACAGGGCGCTAATACACAGGGCGCTAATACACAGGGTGCTAACACACAGGGTGCACTTGTCCAGGGGAGCTTGAGAGTTTAATTGTCCAGGAGAACTCAAGAATGTCTTATCCAGTAGAGCTCGAAAGTTTCATTTATCCAGAAGAACTCGAAAGTATTCCTATCCAGGAGGGCTCAAAAGTATCTCATCCAGGACAGCTCGAAAATTAACTTGTCCAGGAGAACTCGAAGGTATCCAATCCAGGAGAGCTCAAAGGTTGTCTTGTCCAGGACAGCTCGAAAATTCAACTTATCCAGGCGAACTCGAGAGTCTATAAGATCCAAAAGAACTCGAAAGTTTAAACTGTCCAGAAGAGCTTGAAAACTTAATTTGCCCAGAAGAACTTGAAAGTCTCTCTTTTGTAGGAGAATTTGGAAGCTTAACACAATAAAGGTCCAAAAAACTTGAAAGTTCACTCGAACTTAACACAGGCGACTCGAAAATTTACTCAAAAATTTAACACAGAAGACTTGAAAGTCCACTCCCTAGGAGACCAAACGTTTGCCCAAGAGTGCACGAAAGTCTATCAATACAAAATAGGACAACTTGAAGGCTTAATTTGCCCAGGAAAACTTGAAAACCTAACTTTGCTAGAAGAAGTTGAAATCTTAATTTGCCCAGGAGAACTTGAAACCCTAACTTTTTCTAGGAGAACTTGAAATCTTAATTTGCCCAGGAGAACTTGAAAACCTAACTTTTCTAGGAGAGCTTGAAATCTTAATTCAACGGGAGGCCCAGGAAGCTTGAGAATTTACTTGGGGGTCTAACAGTAGAGGCCCAAGAAGCTTGAGAGTTGACTTGGGGGTCTAACAGTAGAGGCCCAAGAAACTTCAGGTTGACTTGAAAATTTAACACAATGAAGGCCCAGGAGACTTGAAAGTTTACTCGAAATTTTAACACCGGAGGCTCGAAAATTCACTCGAAAATTTAACACAAGACTTGAAAGTACACTTGAAAACTTAACACAGTGGGGCTCTCCTTCCTAGGAGAACCGCATATTGCCCAAGAGAACTCGAAAATTAACTCGAGAGTTTATATTGCCCAAGAGAACTCGAAAATTAACTCGAGAGTTTATATTGCCCAAGAGAACTCGAAAATTAACTCGAGAGTTTCAAACCTTAGCCGGTTGGTTTCTACTGGGTCCATGTATGGCTCAGTCCTACTGTCAGGGTTGGGGAGCCACGGGGCCGTGTAGATACGGGGCCGTGCTCGCCGGGCAAGGTAGGTTCTGGACCCAAGTGCAGAAACCAGGCTAGAGGCAGGTATACAATCTTAAGGAACAGTACTTTATTCATTACTTAACTAGATTCACACATAACTAGATTCATGCAAGGAACACAACAGCATACGTAAGAACTCGAGACAGGGACACCAGATCATACATAGAACTCGAGACAAGAACAATATACATAGAACTCGAGACAAGTTACAGAACGACTAGTCAAGAATAGGAACTCAGGACAGCTTCCATGAGGCAACATACTTGTCCATACTGAGCTGGGATAAGCTTACCACAAGTGCAACCAGCTTGCCGAGACGAGACTCGAGACAAGCCAGCACGAGGGGCTGCCGCAGGGGTAACAGGCTTCTCAATAGAGCTCAAGACAAGCGCCAGCATGGCAACATGCCAGTCCAGTTCAGCACCTTATCAAGACTAAGAAACAAGGACACAGACTTAGTTACATCTTAAACACAGAACTCGAGAGAACCATGGCAACCAGCTAGTCAAAGCCAGGAGCCACAGAACGGCGGCGATTCCCCGGATTCCCCGGATAGGACTGAGCAAGGAAGGGAGCAACCACAGAACTTATATACCAAGAAAACCAGGTGCAACCCATGAACAGCTAACAGGCCGTTAAGAATTAACACAGGAGGCTAGGAACAATTAACAAAAGGCTGGAGCCAAAACAAGTGAAGGTGCCATCTAGAGGCTAGAGCAGGAACTGACTGGCACCGTCACAGTAGCTCATTCTGGACCTTGCTCTCAGTGGAGCAGGTTGTGCTGCTGCTGCTGCTGTGTGGGAGGTGGTGGTCGCCGCCTTGGCCTGGGAGTGGAGGGGAAGGAGTGACCCCAGGCCACCACTACCAGCAACCTACAACCAACTTCAACCATCTACCGAGGTGCCTGGAGAGGGAGGAGTAGAGGACAGAGGAGGAGGCCAGTATTACAACTGGAGAGGCCTTCCATCACTGCCTCCCAATTTGGCCTCCGGTCCAGGAGAGGGAGAGAGGGGAGAGGAATACCACTCAGCTCCAACTTGGAAGGAGGGGAGGAGCTGCTGCATCTTTCAACATCTGCAGGTGGGTGTCTTTTGTGCATTCCCCTAAAGACTTTGCATTCTAGGTGGGGGGAGGAAAGAAGACGGGCCGGAAAGCCTGGCCTGGGTTGGCTGGAGCCTGCCCAGGTGAAGCTTTTTTCCCTGACAGTGAGAAGACCTGGTGTGGGGCTGAGCCTGGGCTTTCTCCAGCCTAGCCAGGCGAAGACATCTTCTCCCCCTGCCCGAAGACCATCTGCCTAAGACTTTGTTTTACCATTGGGGAGTGCACCCTGCCGACACCCACCCACCGAATACCACCTTGAGTGAGGGCCCTGCCTTTGCGGCCCCCCTCCTTCCCACCCCCCCTCTCTCTCTCTCTTTGTCCTTTCTTTGCCTCTCTGAAAAGGCACCTCCTTTTAACTTACTAATTGCCAATTGAGCAGAGGGAAGGAAGGCCCCTCTCCCAATTAATCCCATCAGGGGGAGAGGTGGGCCAGTTACTTTACACTCCCTCTGCTCAAGGGAAGACTTTTACCAAGGCCATTAACACCTTCAGGTCTGTGACTTGGGGTGTGTGTGGCTCTTTTAAAAACCACCCCATTATGGCTTCCACATCTACGGCGGGTGACGGGGCCAGCAATGACTTATGCGGCAGCGACGGCCAAAGCCACAGCTGCTCCCGCTTCTGCTGTTGCCCCGTCGCCGTTCCGACTAATAACAAAAAAGCTTGGGGTGAAGAGCTACACCCACCCCAACATGACCATCGAGGCGTGCGTGAGGGCCATGCTGGGGTTGTCGGCCCCTCCAGCCATACTCGCCGCCTCGAAAATGTATGGGAAGGCTGTGTTCTTCCTGGAGTCGGAGCGGGCGGTGGCCCTGGCCCTCACCAAGGGGCTCACCGTGGGCGGGACCTTCCTGCGGTGGACCCTCTAGAGGCCACCGCGCAGAGGGTCGTGTTATCGAACGTCCCGCCCTACGTCTCGAGCGAGCTCCTCCTCCCCCACTTGCTCCAACTCGGGGAGGTGAGGTCGGGGATCACGCCGATCCCGCTGGGATTCCGGGAAGCCAGCCTTCGCCATGTCTTCTCCTTCCGGCGCCAGGTCTTTGTTCAGCTGGCGCAGGAGGGGGAGACTGACGGGGCTTTTTCGGTCCTCCATGAGGGGACCCTTCACCGCGTCTTCTGGACGACGGACGGCGTGCGGTGCCATGCCTGCAAGGAGGTGGGGCATGTACGGAAAAACTGCCCCGCCTCCAAGGCCGTCAGGTCGTCTGGCGTGGCAGAGGCTGGCGCCGCCGCCGCTCCTCCCCCCGGGTCTGGCCGTGCCCCCCCCCCAAACAAATACTACCGGGGTGCGGTCGTCGTCGGAGGTCGATGCCATCCAGGCCTCCGGCGAGGGGGAGGAAGTGTGTCCGGTCGGGAGGAAGGCGCGGGGGATAAATAAACACCGTAGGGCGGGTCCCCCCATGGAGGGTGTGCCCCATGACATGGAGCCCCTGACGCCCCGAGAGCATTGCCACGTTGATCGCGGGGGGCGAGAGTGGGAGGGGCCTCGTGCCCGAGCCTGTGGCCGCGACCGCCGAGGCGGAAGCGCCAGAAACTGCGGCTGGGCTTGGGCCCGAGGGACCCGACGAAGCTGCTCCACCGGAGGGAGCAGGGGAGGCCCCTGCAGAAATGGAGGTCTCCCCCTATCCCTCCACTTTAAAAAGAAGGCGCGACTCCCAGGAGGAGGAGGAGGACCAGGAGGAGGAAGGTCCCTCCGGTCAGGGGGAGTCGTCGCCCGCCGCGGGTACTGCGCCCCACCCCACCGCTGTCACCATCGTGAGCGATCAGCAGGGGTCGCCTGTCCCTGGGGAGGCTGAGGCAGAGGTGTCTGCCCAGCTCGTGCCTCCCGGGATGGGGACGAGACCCTGCCCATGGGGGAGGTCGCGGAACAACCCGCGGCCGAGATCGATCCCCTTTCGGTGGCATTACCCCTCGACGAGTCGGGCGGCTTGGAGTCTGGGTCGGGCGAGCTCGCGAAGATGAGCTCGCCCAAAGCGGCCCGGACTTTTCCCAGGTGCTGCTCGACCTCGTCGAGGATTTTACAAGAAATACCCCTTCTGCTGGGTCGGAGGCCGGTGGCGCGGTGGAGGAAGGCCCTCTGTCTGTGTCTCTGGCGCCGGGCGACTTGGAGGAGATCGGATTTACATATTCTCCTGTCTCTCCGGTCTCTCCGGTCATTCCGGCGCCTGGGGCGGATGGGGGGCTCCGAACCGCCGCCGTCTTCTGGCCCGGCGCCCTGCAGGAGCCCAGGGAGGAATCCTCCGCCACCGATCCTGGGGGTGGGATCCGGGCGGAGCGGGGCCGGCCGTTGCGGCCGAGCCGTTCACTGCGCTCTGCGTGACGAACGGGTCAGCCGCCGGTGGCGACCCCCCGGAGGAGGACGGGGACTCGGTGGTGGGGGCGGAGGACGACTGGGATTCCATCGCCGTTGAGGCAATGGATGACCTCCCGTCCCTCGCCGGGACCCCCCTCATTCCCATCGAGGAACTCCGGGACTTTGTGGCCACGTGCCAGGGTCGTCAGAGGATTCGGGTGGCCCTTGACAGATGGCCGGACCTGGCGCTGCTCGTCGGGTCGGCCCGCGCCGCCGTCAAAGCCATGGACGCGGGCGCGGGCGTGAGCCCGCTCGGGCTGCGTCAGCTCCGGTCCTTCCTCACTGGGCTGCTAAGGGAGTGGCGGTTGACTAGCGGCCGCTCTCCCTTCCCCCGTTAGATATAAGTAGAAGTTGATCTATGCTTCTGAGATGAAGATAACCATAGCCAGCCTCAACATCAACGGCAGCAGGGAAGCTAGCCGCAGATTTAATAACTTTGCGGTCCTTCAGGACGGGAAGTATGCGGTGTGCTTCCTGCAAGAAACCCACACCGTTCCGGAAGACGAGGCCACGTGGCTCCTGGAATGGCAAGGAGGGGTCAGCATGAGTCACCTCTCCAGTGTTTCCAGTGGGGTGGCTATCTTGCTGGCCCCGCATTTTCAGCCGGAGATCTTGGGGGTCAAGGAGCTCGTGCCGGGCCGCTTGCTCCAGGTCACTGTTCGCCTGGGGGGCGTGCCGCTCCATCTAGTGAACGTGTACGCCCCTGGGGCCGGTGCGCAGCAAGCGCGCTTCTTTGAAGAAGTGTCCACTCTTCTGGGCTCCATCGACGCGGGCGATTGCGTCATCCTCGGGGGGGTTTTTAATTGTACCCTCGAGGCGACGGACCGCACGGGCACCCTGCCATGCCCAGCGGCGATGGAGAAGTTGAGGGACCTGGTCGGGTCCCTCGACTTAGTGGACGTCTGGCGAAATCTCCATCCCGACTCCAGCGCCTTCACTTGCGTGAGGTCTGGGAGAGGAGCGTCCAAGATCGACCGCCTCTACATTTCCCGGGCATACGTCTCCTGCGTTCCAGCGGCTTCCATGCGGCCGGTGCCGTGCACGGACCACCACCTGGTGTGGGCGGAGCTCGTTCCGCTGCGCGCACGGGGGGGGTCCGCGTATTGGCACTTTAACAACCTGCTGCTGGAGGACGCACGGTTCCGGGATTCGTTTAGTCGGTTCTGGGCCGGCTGGAGAAGGAAGCGGGGGGGCTTCCCCTCCTTGAGGCTATGGTGGGATGTGGGCAAGGCTCACATCCATCTCTTCTGTCAGGAGTACACGAAGGGGTCGACCAAGAGGCGGGAGGCCCGGGTCGGGCAGTTGGAGAAGGAGGAGCTCGACCTGGAGTCCCGTCTCGATCAAGTCTTCGAGGACCCGGCCCTGTGGATGGTGTACGAAGAGAAGAAGGGCGCGCTGAAGGACCTGCAGCTCGTTGGGTCCCGAGGCACGTACGTGAGGTCGCGGATCCAGTTCCTGCGGGACCTGGACCACGGCTCCCCCTTCTTCAACTCGCTGGAAAAAAGACGGGGGGTCCGTAAGCAGCTCTTGGAGCTGCTGGCCGACGAGGGATCTCTGGTCTCGGATCCGGAGGGAATCCGCGTGGAGACCCGTGCCTATTACGGGGCTCTGTTCTCTCCGGATCCGTCCAGCGAGGATGCGCGCGGAGTTTTGTGGGAGGACCTGCCGAAGGTCGGCCTGGAGGACGCCGAAAAATTGGACGCTCCTCTGAGTTTGGAGGAGCTGACCGGCGCCCTCCGCCAGCTCTCTAGGGGAAAGTCCCCGGGGCTGGACGGGCTGACCGTGGAGTTCCACAGGGCGTTCTGGGACGTCTTGGGGGGCGACTACGCGCGGGTCCTGGGGGAAAGTCTGGTGACCGGGGAGATGCCCCTCTCTTGGCGCAGGGCGGTTATTGTCCTGCTGCCTAAGAGGGGTGATCTCCGCCTCCTTAAAAACTGGCGCCCGGTCTCCCTCCTCAGCACGGACTATAAAATCTTTGCCAGGGCTATGTCTGCTCGCCTAGGCGCCGTGCTGGCCCACATGATCCACCCCGACCAGTCCTACACGGTCCCGGGCCGGACCATCCATGATAACATCCATCTGGTCCGGGACCTGGTCCACCATTCCCAGAGGGCTGGTCTGTCGGTCGCCTTCCTTTCCCTGGATCAGGAGAAGGCGTTCGACAGGGTGGATCACGAGTATCTTTTCGGGACTCTGCGTGCATTCGGGTTCGGGACGCATTTTGTCGCCCGGATCCGACTTCTGTACGCTGCCGCGGAGTGTCTAATTAAAGTTAACGGGTCCTTGACGGCGCCCCTTCGCTTCAGGAGGTGGGTGCGTCAGGGATGCCCCATGCCCGGCCAGTTATATGCCGTTTGCGTAGAGCCTTTCCTGCGCCTCTTGCGGAAGAGGTTGACGGGACTGGCTCTGCAAGGGCCGGGCGTGGAGGTGGTCCTCTCGGCTTACGCCGATGACGTGCTCCTCACGGTCACGGATCCCGCTGACTTGCGGAGGATGCGGGAATGCCAACAGATTTACTCGGACGCATCCTCCGCCAAGATCAACTGGGAGAAATGTTCTGGACTCCTGGTGGGTCAGTGGCGGGTGGACTCCCTGCCGGAGGAGTTCAGGCCCTTCGCCTGGAGCACCACGCACCTCCTCTACTTGGGAGTCTACCTCAGCCCTGCCGAGGACGCCTGGCCGGCGAACTGGCAAGAGTTGGAGGCCAAAGTCACCGCTCGCTTAGGACGCTGGACAGGATTGCTCCGAGTGTTGTCCTACAGGGGTCGAGCGATGGTCATAAACCAACTGGTGGCCGCCATGTTGTGGTACCGGTTCGTCACTTTGATCCCTCCCCCTGCGTTTGTCGCCAAGATACAGAAGAAGCTCATCGACTTCTTCTGGAACAACAGGATGCACTGGGTCTCTGCCGCGGTTCTGAGTCTCCCGCTTAGGGAGGGCGGTCAGGCACTGGTGTGCCTTCGCACCCAGGCTGTGACTTTCCGTCTTCAGACGCTGCAGAGATACCTGTACGTTGAGAATCCTCCGAGATGGTGTGCGCTGGCGACATATTTCTTCCGCCAGCTGCACGGCCTCAATTACGACATGCAGCTCCTGTTTTTGGAAGTGGGCGGCAGGCGTGCCAGCCTACGGGAGCTGCCTGTCTTTTACCAGGAACTGCTATGGGTTTGGAACTACGTCGCCTCCATTCGGAGCTCTCCCCCGTCAGGAATGGCGGCTGTCCTTCGAGAGCCACTGTTCAGGAATCCGCACCTCCGCGTCTGCGAGTTCGGGTGGCTGGCGGAATGGAGGGCTGTGCCTGGCAGGGTGACTAGAGTCGGGGACCTACTCGATGGCGGAGGAGCGGGCTGGATGGCGCCGGAGGAGTTGGCGCGGCGCATGTCTTGGGACAACGTCCGGCTCGCGGTCGATGCCATCGAGGCGGTGAAAGTGACGCTGCCCCCCGGCACCACGAGGTGTATCGAGGCAGCTCAAGCGCGTGGGGCGATCCCGTCCGAGATTTCCCCCGTTCGGACGGAATTCCTTATCGGCGCCCTGCCCCAAAACTCCCCTCGGGGATTGGCGCCTCACAACTTGAGCCGTCTCGAGGAGATGCCCTCCGTGCCTTTTCATTCCGCGCGGAGGGGTTTCCTGTACGGGCTGCTCCTGCACACCTTCCACTTTGCCATCTTCGCCTGCCGTCCGGACACGCCGTGGCGTGCTGTTTTACCTTCCGACGGAGGCGGAGGTCCCCAATGGGGGGCTCTCTATGCGGGAGTCCTCCCTTGTTCTATTGGGGACTTGGCCTGGAGGGTGTTGCACGGAGCAGTCCCGTGCAATATATTGTTAAATAGATTTACGGACACCCAGACCGCCTGTTTGTTCTGCAGTCTGGAGGAGTCCATATTCCACGTTTATGTTCAATGTGAGAGGTTGCAGCCCCTCTTCCATTATTTGAAGGGGCTGCTCCTTGATTTTTGGTTGCACTTCAGTCCCACGCTCTTGATCTACGGTCACCCGGTGCGGAGGGGAGCGGGCAGGCTGGAGGATCTCCTCGTGGGTCTGCTCCTGTGCCTGGCAAAAAAAGCCATTAATTGGTCCAGACAGCGGGCGGCCGAGGGGGTCATCCAGCCAGATTGCCTCCCTCGCTTCCGCGGCCATGTTCGCGCCCGGGTGGCCCTGGAGATGGAGCACGCGGTGTCCGCCGGCGCGCTCGAGCACTTCCGTGAACGGTGGCCGCCGCGGGGACTGGAGTGCATAATTGGTTTAAACGACAAGATTTTAATTTGATTTGTTAAGCTTTATTTAAAGATTTATTAGAGTTTTAGTTACAGCTTATTTGTTCAATTTATTTTTTGTCCTACAAAAAGAGGGCCAAAACAAGTGAAGGTGCCATCTAGAGGCTAGAGAAGGAACTGACTGGCACCGTCACACTCTCTCCCCCCCCCCAGTCTCTCTGTCTCCCCCAGTCTCTCTCTCTCTCTCCCCAGTCTCTCTACTCTGTCTCACTCTCTCTCCCATCTCTCTCTCTCCCCCAGTCTCTCTCTCTCTCCCAGTCTCTCTCTCTCTCCCCCAGTCTCTCTCTCTCTCCCCCAGTCTCTCTCTATCTCCCCATTCTCTCTCTCTCTCTCTCCCCCTCAGTCGCACTCTCCCCCCAGTTTCTCTCTCTCTCCCAGTCTCTCTCTCCCCCCCAGTCTCTCTCTCTCTCCCCAGTCTCTCTCTCTCCCCCCCAGTCTCTCTCTCTCCCCCCCAGTCTCTCTCTCTCTCCCAGTCTCTCTCTCTCTCCCCAGTCTCTCTTCTCTCTCTCCCCCCAGTCTCTCTACTCTGTCTCTCTCTCTCTCCCGTCTCTCTCTCTCCCCCAGTCTCTCTCTCTCCCCCAGTCTCTCTCTCTCCCAGTCTCTCTCTCTCTCTCTCCCCCAGTCTCTCTCGCTCTCTCTCCCCCAGTCTCTCTCTCTCCCCCAGTCTCTCTCTCCCCCCCAGTCTCTCTCCTCTCTCTCCCCCAGTCTCTCTCTCTCTCCCCCCGTCTCTCTCTCTCCCCCAGTCTCTCTCCTCTCTCTCCCCAGTCTCTCTCCTCTCTCTCCCCAGTCTCTCTCCTCTCTCTCCCCCCAGTCTCTCTACTCTGTCTCTCTCTCTCTCCCATGTCTCTCTCTCTCTCCCCCAGTCTCTCTCTCTCTCCCCCAGTCTCTCTCTCTCCCCCAGTCTCTCTCTCTCCCCCCTCAGTGTCTCTCTCTCTATCTCCCCATTCTCTCTCTCTCTCCCCGTCTCTCTCCCCCCTCAGTCGCACTCTCTCTCCCCCAGTTTCTCTCTCTCTCCCAGTCTCTCTCTCCCCCCAGTCTCTCTCTCTCCCCCCCAGTCTCTCTCTCTCCCCCCAGTCTCTCTCTCTCCCCCAGTCTCTCTCTCTCTCCCCCCAGTCTCTCTCTCCCTCCCCCCAGTCTCTCTCTCCCCAGTCTCTCTCTCCCCCCAGTCTCTCTCTCTCCCCCCTCCAGTCTTTCTCTCCCCCAGTCTCTCTCTCCCCCCAGTCCCTCTCTCTCTCTCCCCAACTCTCTCCCTCCAGTCTCTCTCTTTCTCTCTCCTCCACTCTCTCGCTCTCCCTCTCCCCCCAAGTCTCTCTCTCTCCCCATCTCTCTCTCTTTCCCCTCAGCCTCTCTCTCTCTCCCCCCCACCCCCCGGTCTCTCTCTCTCCCCCCCAGTCTCTCTCTCGCTCTCTCTCTCCCTATCTCCCCAGTCTCTCTCTCTCCCCAGTCTCTCTCTCCCTTCGCCCATCTCTCTCTCTCTCCCCCAGTCTCTCTCTCTCTCTCTCTCCCCATTCTCTCTCTCTCTTTCCCCAGTCTCTCTCCCCCCAGTCTCTCTACTCTCTCTCTTTCTCTCCCCATCTCTCTGTCTCTCCCCCAGTCTCCATCTCTCCCCCTCAGTCGCTCTCTCTCTCCCCCTCAGTCGCTCTCTCTCTCCCCCTCAGTCTCTCTCTCTCTATCTCCCCAGTCTCTCCCTCTCTCTCTCCCCGTCTCTCTCTCTCACCCCTCAGTCACTCTCTCTCTCCCCCTCAGTCTCTCTCTCTCTCTCTATCTCCCCATTCTCTATCTGTCTCCCCAGTCCAATTCCAATTCCAATTCAAATGCTTTATTGGCATGAAAGTTTACAGAGAACCATATTGCCAAAGCTTACATAGCAAAAAGGTACAGTTTTCCAACATTCTGTAGGTGTCAATCGATTTGACATTTGTTGGGTACATACAATATTACTTTTAAACAATATTAATTTTAAACAGTCTTTGTACTTCATTTGGTACGTTCAATATTAATTTTAAACAGTCTTAATTTTAAACAGTCCTCAGGTTGTGACATGTTGTTACATATTTGGCCCCAAGGTATGGTCTGTCTCCTTCTCCTAGGACTAATCTCAATTTTGACAGGTCATCCAATTCCTTGAAATCTGGGGTTGTTTGGCTTAGCTTGTTGAATAATATGTTTCTTGATGTGTTGAATTTTTCGCATTTTAGGAGGAAATGCATCTCTGTTTCAACCTCGCCGGCCAGACATTGATCGCATATTCTATTCTCTCTAGGCTGCCAGGATTTCTTGTATCTGCCTTTTTCAATTTCCAGTTGGTGGTCGCTTAGTCTGTACCTGGTGAGGGTCTGTCTCTGTTTTGTGTCTCTGATGGTCGTGAGGTAGTCTGCCAGTTTATATTCTCTTTTTAGGGCCCGGTAACATTCTAATCTGCTTTGGCTTTCGGTTATTTTGTTCCAATGTTCCAGGTAGGTTTCTTTGCATTTTTTAATGATTTGGTTCACTCGGATTGGTGTTTGGACGGCTGTGTTGGTCTGGGGCTGGTCAGGGTCCGGCTGAGTACTTAGTTTCAGTAGCAGCTGACTCAGGGGACTCTTTTCTGGGTTTAGCTCTTGGGTCTGAAAGGCTTTGAAATGAAGGGTGTCTGGGGAGCTAGATTTGAGGTGATTTAGGAAGTTTAGTGCTCGTTTTTGGATGTTTATCAGTGGGTATCTGCCTAGTTCGGCTCTGCATACATTTGTTGGCGTTTTTCTTTGGGTGCAAAGGATGCTTCGGCAGAATTCTGCATGTAGGGCTTCTATTGTGTGTTTTTCCCATTTAGTGTAGCTTTGGTGATTTAGCGGGCCCCATACTTCACTACCGTACAGTGCAATGGGCAGGATTATGCTGTCAAATATTTTGAGCCAGATTTTGATTGGGATTTGGATGTTGTAGAATTTTCTTTTTATTGCATATAGGGCTCTTCGGGCTTTTTCTTTTAGTGCATTCACTGCTATGCTGAAGCTCCCTGATGCTGTAATAGTTAGACCAAGGTAGGTGTAGCTCATAGTGTGTCCTATAGTGGTATCACTGAGGGTAAACTGGTATTTGTTTTCCTGACATCTGGGCCTTTTTTGAAAAATCATGTTGGTTTTCTTTAGATTTACTGTTAGAGCCCAATTTTGGCAGTATTTGTCGAGTAGGTCTAGTTGTTGCTGTAATCCCTGTTCCGTGGGAGACAGCAGAACCAGGTCGTCCGCATAGAACAGGGATTTCACTTCTCCATCCAGGAGACGGAGACCTGGTGACTCGCTTTGCTCCAGCATGTCTGCTAATTCATTTATGTATATGTTGAACAGGGTCGGGCTCAAATTGCAGCCCTGCCGGACGCCTCTTCTCTGGGTGAAGAAATCGGTGCGTTTGTCTCCAATTTTGACCCCGCATTTGTTTTTCAGATACATTGATTTAATAAGGTCATAGACTTTGCCCCCTATTCCACACTGAAGAAGTTTATAATAGAGCCCTTCGTGCCATATAGAGTCAAAGGCTTTCTTGAAGTCGATGAAACAGGCGAATATTTTCCCATTTTTTGTTTGGTGTATATGTTTTTCAATGAGGGTGTGAAGGGTATAGATATGGTCGGCGGTGCGGTGTTTTGGAAGAAAGCCTATTTGGTTTTTTCTGAGGATATTATGTTTGTTAAGAAAATCAAGTAATCTACTATTTAGAATACTGCAGAATAACTTCCCTAGACAACTGTTGACACAGATGCCGCGGTAGTTATTTGGGTCTGATTTGTTTCCACTTTTATATATGGGGGAGATTAGTCCTTGGCACCAGATATCGGGAAAACAGCCTGAACGTAATATGATGTTGAATAATTTGAGTACCGCACCCTGCATCTCCATATTGCTGAACTTGAGCATTTCATTTTTGATGTTGTCTGGGCCACAGGCTTTCTTTAGGTGGAGAGATTTTGTTTTTGTGGCCAGTTCTTTCCATGTGATTGGGGAGTCTAGAGGGTTTTGGTTGTCTTTAATTGTTGCTTCTAATGTGTGGAGTTTTTCTGTGACCTGATGTTGACTTGGGTTTGTTTCGTTTATTGGGATGTCTTTGTAGAGGTTTTCAAAATGTGTTCTCCAGATGTCGCCATCTTGGATTGGTAATGCTTGCAATTGTGTTGTACTCAGGTTATTCCACATTTCCCAGAATTGTTTTGGATTGGTGGAGTTTTCAATTTCTTCGAGTATTTTGTGGGTATAGTTTTGTGTTTTGTTCCTAATGGTGTGTTTATATCTTTTGAGGGTTTCATTGTATCTAGTACGTAGGTCCGGATTGTTTGGTTGGCGATGCTTTTGGTTTGATATTTTTCTCAGGTCTTTTCTGGCATTTTTGCATTCGTGGTCAAACCATTTCTTATTTTTATTTTGTCTTTTGTGACGCTTCCTCTTCTGTTTCACAAGGTCGGCTTTTACAGCTGCCTCATGGAAGATCATATTTATATCCTCTATGGCCATGTTTACACCATCTCTGGTGATCTCGTATGGGTTTTCTTTAAATTTTGATATTTTACTTGTGAGATCAGGTGACTTTAGGGCTGTGATGAATTTTTCTCCACTGTCTGGGGCCCATCTGTATGTCTGGTTTATTTTATGGAGCTTACTGGGTTCCTTTTTTGTGTCTGTAGTTTGGGCAGAAAGTTTAAGGTACATATTTATTTGGTTATGGTCTGAGAGGGGGGATTGCTGCCTGACAGTGAATGAGTTGATATCGCAGGGGTCCAGGTCAGTGATTGTATAGTCCACCACACTAGACCCAAGAGTTGAGGAGTATGTGAGTCTCCCTAGGGAGTCCCCTCTGAACCTACCGTTAACTATGTACAGGCCTAAGGCTCGGCAGAGTTGCACTACCTCCCTACCGCTTTTATTTATTTCACGATCAAGGTTGTTCCGATTTGCGATGGCTGGTGTGACATCTAAAGGGGTCTGGCCAAACACATGGTTGTTTCCCTGTGGGTCTATGAAGTCAGGTTCACAACCGGTCCTTGCATTTAGGTCCCCACATATTATCACCTTTCCTTGGGCCTGGAAATGGCTGATTTCCATGTGGAGAGTATCAAATAACTCCTCTTCGAAATATGGCGATTCTATTGGAGGTATGTAGATCGCACATAAGTAAACATCTTTTTTTGCTATTCCTATATTTTTATCTAGTTTTAGCCATACGTGTGATTTTCCCTGTTTTACCGGTGAGATGTGTTTGTCCAGTTCTCCCTTATACCACACCAATATTCCCCCGGAGGTTCTGCCCTTGCGTGTTTTAGTGTTCTTTACTGAGGGCACAATGATTTCATGGTACATTGGAGGACAGTGGGTCGGCACGTCCTTTTGGCACCATGTTTCTGCTAACACAATTATATCAATGTCTTTTATAGCTTTTAGGAATTCAGGGTCTGTACTCTTCATCCCAAAAGTTGAGGAGCGGAGGCCCTGGATATTCCAGCAGCTTATGTGGAAAGAACGCATTTATATAGTTCAATAAAACGAAATAAAATGGACCTATTTTGTGGGATGAGTGTGGAAACACTATTTTCTATAATGCTAAATGATGATTTAGTATAAATTTCATGAGGCATGCACATATATCTATCTAATAATAGTAATAATACTGATAAGATAACAATAATGATAATGATAAATAACAATATTAATAATTTCTCCGGCTTTCTATCAGTCTGTTCAGCATCGTCATGATCTTTCTCAGTTCTTGGTCTACAGTCTGTGGTCTAGAGGGGGGTCTTGGGTCAGGTATAAAAGCACGGTTCTGTTGTTGGTTTTGTAATGGGGGGTGGGGGACATTGGTGGTCCTGTTTGGGCTCCCAATGGTAGAGGGGGTGGGAGGGCTGCGTCTTTTGGCAGTGTTTATGAGGTTTCTTGCGAAGACCCACATCCGCTGTTTGAGTAGATGTATTTCGTCATAGAGGTCCCTTGTGTTGATGTTTGGATGATGGGCCAGGGAGACGTTGGGGAGGACAGAACATCTCGTGTCGATCTCCCTGTTGGTGTTGTGGATTATATAGGCTGGGGTGTCCTTTCTGGGCAGTAGTGTGGAGATCACGATCCGCGCCTCGGGGAATTCCCTGCTGGCCTTTTCCGCCATCCTGCTCACCGCCCTAGCAGTGCCTTCCTGTAGGGTGCGTAGGTCGTTCGTGCCTGTGTGGATCACAATCCATTTGGGGCTTCCAAGGGATTCTTTGTTCAGGATCTTCATTGCTTGGTCTGTGTTGCTGCACCATTTTTTCAGGACTTGATGGTCTGGGAACAGCCTCTGGGGGTCCAGAAACTTTCCGTTGGAGTCGGTCAGCAGGACGCCTGAGGGGCTGGTTTTTTCAGACTGGGTAACAGTAGTCTGGTAGGACTCGCCTGGTGGCTGGTTGTTGGCTGGGTTTCTGGGATATGTTGTGTGGCAGGAGCGGGGTTTGGGCTTTCGGTGTGTCCTCGTTTGGGGGGGTATCTGATGGTTTTTTGTGTTCCTGTGTGTGAGGACTGGGTAGCAGCAGTCTGGGCATGATTCGACTGAGGCTGGTTGGAGCGGGGTTTGTGGCTTTCGGTGTGTCTTCGTGTGGGTGGCATCCGGCGGGTTCTGTGTCCTTGTGTGTGTTGTTTTTGTGTCCTCAGGTTTTTGGACCTTAAGAGGTTTGTGTTGCCTGCTGAGCCTTTCTACGGTCTCCTTCGTTTTGTTTAGTTGAGTACGGAGTTCTTTGATCTCATTTCTTTGCTCCTCTATGGTCTTTCTCAGCTTGTGTCTCTCTCCTCTCTCTCCCCCCAGTCTCTCTACTCTCTCTCTCTCTCTCTCCCCATCTCTCTCTCTCTCCCCCCAGTCTCTCTCTCTCTCCCCCTCAGTCTCTCTCTATCTCCCCAGTCTCTCTCTCGCTCTCTCCCCCCCAGTCTCTCCCTCTCTCTCTCTCCCCATCTCTCTCTCTCTCTCCCCCAGTCTCTCTCTCTCCCTCTCTCCCCCCCGGTCTGTCTCTCTCTCTCCCCCTCAGTCGCTCTCTCTCTCTATCTCCCCAGTCTCTCTCTCTCTCTATCTTCTCGTCTCTCTCTCTCTCCCTCCTGTCTCTCTACTCTTTCTCTCTCTCCCGTCTCTCTCTCTCCTTCCCTCTCTGTCTCTCTCTCCTTCCCTCTCTCTCTCTCTCTCTCGCTCCTTCCCTCTCTCTCTCTCCTTCCTCTCTCTCTCTCTCTCTCTATCTTCCCTCTCTCTCTCTCTCTCTCTCCTTCCCTCTCCAAATGGGGTGATACCGAATTTCTAGCCCTTTCCCTCTCTCTCCCCCCAATCTCTCTCTCTCCCCCATCTCTTTATCTCTCTCTCTGTCTCCAGTCTCTCTCTCTCTGTCTCCCAGTCTCTCTCTTCTCCCCCAGTCTCCCAGTCTCTCTCTCTCTTCCAGACTCTCCCTCCTCCAGTCTCTCTCTCTCTCCCCCAATCTCTCTCGCGCTCTCTCTCTCTCTCTCTCTCCCCAGTCTCTCTCTCTCCTTCCCCGTCTCTCTCTCTCTCTCCCCAGTCTCTCTCTCTCTCTCTCCCCGTCTCTCTCTCCCCCAGTCTCTCTCTCTCTCCCCCTCAGTCTCTCTCTCTCTCCCCATTCTCTCTCTCTCTCTCTCTCCCCAGTCTCTCTCCTCTCTCTCCCCCCAGTCTCTCTACTCTCTCTCCCCCATCTCTCTCTCTCTCCCCCCCCCCAGTCTCTCTCTCTCCCCCTCAGAGTTGGGGTCACTCGGGCCGGGCCTCACAACCGCTCGCCCGAGACAGAGAGCGGGGGAGCGGCAGCGGCCGGCCGTAAACCGCGCAGCCCTGTAAACTGCTGTTTTACAAAAAAGCCTTGGCAACGTCGGGCCCCCCCAGCTAGTATATATATACCAGCTGGGGGAGCCCGGCTTTGCCAGGGCTGTTTTGGGCCGGGTGGTTTAAATTGAGTCCCAGGCTTTGGGGCCTGTCTGTCTGTCCCTGTGTGAATCTGGTGCCGGGCAACGTTTTAAATGGAGTCCCAGCCTTTGGGGCCTGTCTCTGCGTCCCTTTGTGAATCTGCTGCCGGGCAACATTTCTACCTTTTAATAGCTTCAAAGATGAAAGTGAAAGTACTTATAAAATGTTTATGGTAAATGTGATGTTATTTTTAAAAGAGGTAATAACTTTTTAGAAGCTGGATTAGCAGGTTTTGAGCTGGAAGTAGTGAAGCAATGGCTGCCCGATGCCTGAGTTGAAAAGCATTAGTCCCACCCACAGACACAGTGATTGGCCAACCATCAGGTGACTGAACTGTAGGATTGGTCAATCGTGATGGCACAGGATTGGTCGACCTTGACGTCAGTCAATCAATGTTAATTAGCAGATAATGAGTTTAATTTTGAAGGTTTTTTGCATACGCGCGAACAATTTTCGTCCGACCGAAAAGTAAATACGCTTATGATGGTTCTGGAATCGTAAGCTTTCTTTCGACGTAACACACGTGTAGGTACGCTCTATAACTTTCGAGTTTTTTCAATACAGACAGACGGAATGACAGACAGACAGATGTATCCTTTTATATATACTAGCTGGGGGAGCCCGGCTTTGCCAGGGGTGTTTAGGGCCGGGCGGGTTAAATCGAGTCCCAGGCTTTGGGGCCTCTCTGTGTCCCTCTGTGAATCTGCTGCCGGGCAACATTTCTACCTTTTAATACCTTGAAAGATGAAAGTGAAAGTACTTATAAAACATTTTTGGTAAGTCTTATGTTATTTTTAAAAGAGATACTAACTTTTTTCGAAGCTGGATTAGCAGATTTTGAGCTGGAAGTAAATGGGGTTTTTAGCTTGAGGCAATGGCTGCCAGATCCGGAGATGAAAATGATTAGTCCCGCCCATAGACGCAGCGATTGGCCAACGATCAGGCGACTGAACTGTAGGATTGGTCAATCGTGACGGCACAGGATTGGTCGAACCTTGACGTCAATCAATGCTAATTAGCAGATAATGAGTTAATTTTAAAGTTTTTTTGCATAAGGCGCGAACAATTTTCGTCTGACCAAAAAGTAAATATGCTCATGACCGTCCTGGAACCGTAAGCTTTCTTTGGAGGTAACGCACAGCATAGGTACGCTCTATAACTTTCGAGTGCATAGCCGGACAGACGCACACCGAAGGACAGACAGACAGACAGATAGACAGACAGATCGATCCTTTTATATATATATAGACAGACTACCTGGGGGGGCTGGCGTTGCCAAGGCTTTTTGTAAAACAGCAGTTTACAGGGGCCGCGTGGTTTACGGCCGGCCGCTGACGCTCCCCCGCTCTGTGTCTCGGGCCGAGCAGTTGTGAGCCCGGCCCGAGTGACCCCAACTCTGAGGGGGAGAGAGAGAGACTGGGGGGGAGAGAGAGAGAGAGATGTGGGAGAGAGAGTAGAGAGACTGGGGGGAGAGAGAGGAGAGAGACTGGGGAGAGAGCGAGAGAGAGAATGGGAGATAGAGAGAGAGAGAGACTGAGGGGGAGAGAGAGAGAGACTGGGGAGAGAGACGGGGAGAGAGAGAGAGAGAGACTGGGGGAGAGAGAGAGAGAGGGAGATGGGGGAAGGGAGAGAGACTGGGGAGAGAGAGAGACTGGGGAGATAGAGAGAGAGAGAGAGAGAGAGCGCGCGAGAGAGAGAGACTGAGGAGGGAGAGACTGGAGGAGAGAGAGAGATGGCGAGAGAGAGAGACTGTGAGAGAGTGACTGGAGGAGGGAGAGTCTGGAGGAGAGAGAGAGACTGGGAGACTGTGGGAGAGAGAGAGAGAGACTGGGGGAGAGAGAGAGAGAGATGGGCGAAGGGGAGAGAGAGACTGGGGAGAGAGAGAGAGACTGGGGAGATAGAGAGAGCAAGAGAGAGACTGGGGGGGAGAGAGAGAGACCGGGGGGTGGGGGGAGAGAGAGAGGGACTGAGGGGAGAGAGAGAGAGACTTGGGGGAAGAGGGAGAGAGTGGGGAGAGAGAGAGAGAGAGAGACTGCGGGGAGAGGGAGAGAGTTGGGGAGAGAGAGAGAGAGAGAGACTGGGGGGAGAGAGAGTGAGTTGGGGAGAGAGAGAGAGAGAGAGAGAGAGAGACTGGGGGGAGAGAGAGACTGGGGAGAGA
>NC_141004.1:71059982-71080854 GCF_052327205.1 Somniosus microcephalus | reverse complement strand
CGCAGCAGGAGCAGCTGAGACGCGGCGTCTCTCTGGCTCGGCCGGGGGGCGGGGCTTGGTCAGCGTCACGGTTACCCTGGCAACCGGGCCCTCCGGCCGTCTCGGACAGCCGCAATGTTGAAGCCAGCCCGGGAGGCCGGTGCTCGGAAGATCGCGCCTCCGGAGTTCGGTGCTTGGTTGGTGGGGGGGGGCGAGCCTCGGGGGTGGGTGGGTGGTGGGCGAGCCTCGGGGGGTGGGGTTGGGTGGTGGGCGAGCCTCGGGGGTGGGGGTGGGTGGTGGGCGAGCCTCGGGGGTGGGGGTGGGGTGCGAGTCTCGGGGGGGCCAACCTCTGGAGTTTGGGGGGTGGGGATCAGGGGGCTCGGGAGTTTGGGGGGCCGGGTTCAGGGGGCTCGTGGACTCTCCCCCTTCCCCTCCCCTCCCCCCCATCTCTCTCCTCCTCCCCTCCCTCCCCCTGCCCCTTCTTCCCCCCCTCTCTCCTCCTCCCCTCCTCCCCTGCCCTCCGCCCTCCCCCGCCCTCCCTTCCCTGCCCTCCCCTCCCCCCTTCCCCCTCCCCCCCTCCTCCTAAACCCTCCTCCCCCTCCCCCCTCCCCTCCCTCTCTTCCCCCCAGTCGCTCTCTCTCTTCCCCCCAGTCGCTCTCTCTTTTCCCCCCAGTCACTCTCTCTCTTCCCCCCAGTCGCTCTCTCTCTTCCCCCCAGTTGCTCTCTCTCTCTCTTCCAACAACAACATGCCCTCGAAAAAGCCTCGGCACCGCCGGGCACTTCAGCTAGTCTATATATATAAAAGGATACATCGGTCTGTCTGTCATTCCGTCTGTCTGTATTGAATAAACTCGAAAGTTATAGAGCGTACCTACACGTGTGTTACATCGAAAGAAAGCTTACGATTCCAGAACCGTCATAAGCATATTTACTTTTTGGTCGGACGAAAATTGTTCGCGCATTATGCAAAAAACCTTCAAAATTAAACTCATTATCTGCTAATTAGCATTGATTGACTGACGTCAAGGTCGACCAATCCTATGCTGTCATGATTGATCAATCTTACAGTTCAGTCACCTGATGGTTGGCCAATCGCTGCGTCTGTGGGCGGGACTAATGCTTTTCAACTCAGGCATCGGGCAGCCATTGCCTCAAGCTAAAAACCCCATTTACTTGCAGCTCAAAATCTGCTAATCCAGCTTCGAAAAAGTTAGTATCTCTTTTAAAAATAACATAAGATTTACCAAAAACGTTTTATAAGTACTTTCACTTTCATCTTTCAAGGTATTAAAAGGTAGAAATGTTGCCCGGCAGCAGATTGAGAGAGGGACAGAGACAGGGCCCAAAAGCCTGGGACTCGATTTAAAATGTTGCCCGGCAGCAGATTCACAGAGGGACACAGAGAGGCCCCAAAACCTGGGACTCGATTTAAACCGCCTGGCCCAAAACAGCCCTGGCAAAGCCGGGCTCCCCCAGCTAGTATATATATACAACAGCACAACATGGCTTCCGGTAAGAACTGTACTGCACATGGCTTTAGTATTATATACATCAGTAGTTCACCAGGTGGCTCTATTACACATCTCCCTCCTTATTGAAGAAGTTAATCATAGCAAATAATTATTGTACATGACTTGCATGGTGTCATAAATCGCAACTTCTACAAGTAGTAACTCAGGAAGTACTACTGAATGGCCAGCTGAGGGCGCCGCCCGAGGAGTATAAATTCTTGGGCGTGGGCCCAACTTGGCCAGAGACAGTCTGGAAACAGGAAGCTAGTGACTACTAACTAGACCTCCATGTTTTGTTACAAGTCGATTAAAGCCTTGCTTTATGTACAACCAAGTGCGTAGTGAGTCTTTATTACGTCACATGGTATACACAACTCTTGGTATACATTTCTTAAATGGAACCCATTTTATGTTTCCAAATGCTACTCTAGAATTCTGTAACACAAACAAAAGATATTAACTTATTTTCCATATTTACAGATTAAACCTAACCACTGGTTTTCTGTTTCGAAGAGGATACCTTCTTTCTTGAACAGAACTTTCAGATCTTGTTGTAAGACTTTGACTCATTCTAGGCTGAGCCTGCGGAGAATTTTTGTCCATGGGTTGACCTCGATCTACATTTGGACTCTTTACACTTTCAGACTGTTTGTCTGCCTGACTCGGGCTCAGACTTAAATTCTGACTTTGTCTTGGACTTGTTTCTGGTACGTCTGATGTTGGATTTGCTACTGGTACTCTACTTGTAACAAGACTATCTGACTCATCAGAATAAATTGAATCATCCCAGCTTTCAATTCCTTCCACATCTGTAGGTAAGATATGATCAATGTGAACAAATCTAACCTTTCCATGATCAAACATCTTGACCACTACTCTTCCTGGTAACCACTTTAACCATTTATGGTGATGGTTCTTCAGTCTAACCTTTTGGTTCAACTTCACACTTCTCTCTCTAACTCTACCTTTATCATGATTCTCTTTCTGCCTTGATTGTTTCTCTTCTATGGACTGTGCCAAGTTTGGCTTTAACAACAAGAACCTGGTTCATGGCTGTCATTTGAGAAACAACTCTGATGGTTTTCTACCAGTAGTGGTATGAGGAGTATTCCGATAGGTAATCAGAAAATTTTGCCAGTTTGTGGTCCAATAACAATTCACGTTTCTTTGGATTTGGATCCAACATTTGTTTGATGAGGGCATGTTTGACAATTTGTACTGTGCGCTCTGCTGCACCATTTGAAGCAGGGTGGTACGGTGGAACTTTGGTATGTTTCACACCGTTTCTGCTCATGAACTGTGTGAGCTCTTCTGAACAAAATTGCGGCCCATTATCAGACACAATTTCTTCTGGGAGGCCGTATGAAGAAAACAATCTTCGCAAATTGTTTAGTGTTTTGCTTTTTATTATCCGCATCGGAAACACCTTTACCCACTTTGAGTGACTATCGATCACTATGAACAATTGCTGTCCTTCTAGCTCAGCAAAATCTACATGTAACCTTTGCCATACTCTGGGAGGCCATTTCCATGGCTGTAATGGTACTGATGGTGATTTCTTGCTCACCGATTGACATGTTGTACACTGACTGACTATGTACTCTCTTTATCTAAACCTGGCCACCATAAGTAACTGCATGCAAAGCTCTTGGTCAAGCACATTCCCAGGTGCTGGGCATGAATATCTCCTAACAAGTAGACCTGAACCTATTTGGGATAACCACTCTTGCTCCCCACATGATACAATCTTTATCCACTGACAATTTATTCCTACGAACGAAGTATGGATGGCTATCTTCCTCTGATACCTGGTTTGGCCATCCATTTGCAATGTAATCATACACTTTTGACGTAATTGGGTCACGTTTGGTTGCCCTACCAATCTCTTCAGCTGTGACTGGCAGCTCATCAATATAAGAGAAATAGAACACTTGTTCCCTATTGGGTGTGACTTGTGATGGGGATGGCAACCTAGACATAGTGTCAGCATTACTGTGATCAGCTGATCATCTGTACTCAATGTCATACATATACGCTGACAAAATCAAAGCCCATCTCTGCATTCGGGCTGCAGCTAAGGTTGGAACTGGGGGCTTTGGATGGAGGATTTCTGTCAGGGGCTTATGGTCAGCAACTATGGTAAACTTCTGACCAAACAATTATTTGTGAAATTTCTTGACCCCAAAAATCAATGACAAAGCTTCTCTTTTGAGCTGCACATAATTCCGTTCACTGGCACTGAGAGTGTGTGAAGCAAAAGCAATTGGTCTCTCCTCCCCACTATCTAGTACATGAGAGATCACTGCCCCAACTCCGTACGGAGAGGCGTCACACGCTAGCTTGATCTCCTTCGATACATCATAGTGACCGAACATGGTACTCTCTACTAACTGGCTTTTACACTCTTTGAATGCTGTGTCACATTCTTTTGACCACTTCCAAGGGACCTCTTTTCTCAACAGCTCATTCAGTGGATGTAACAATGTAGCCAAGTTTGGAGGAACTTTCCGTAATAATTCAAAAGACCTAAAAATGATCGAAGTTCAGTGACATTCTTGGGAGTGGGTGCATTTCTGATTGTATCCAGCTTTCACTTGGTTGGATGTAAACCATCTTTGTCTACTCTGAGCCCTAAGTACTCCACTGAGTTTTGAAACAACTCACACTTGTGAGCTGTCACTCGTACTCCGTGCTTCTCTAGCTGTTTGAGCACTTCATTCAACACCTCAGAATCACAGAATCACAGAAACCCCACAGTGCAGATAGAGGCCATTTCGGCCCATCGAGCCTGCACCGACACATATCCCACCCAATCCCCGTAACCCCTACACCGACACATATCCCACCTTATCCCCGTAACCCCACGTATTTAATCCCCCTAACACTAAGGGTCAATTTATCATAGCCAATCAACCTAACCCGCACATCTTTGGACTGTGGGAGGAAACCGGAGCACCCGGAGGAAACCCACGCAAACACGAGGAGAATGTGCAAACTCCACACAGACAGTCGCCCGAGGCCGGATTCGAACCCGGGTCCCTGGCGCTGTGAGGCAACAGTGCTAACCACTATGCCACCGTGCTGCCTCATCATGGGTTTGCCTGTTTGGTGCTGAAATGAGTCTGTCATCCAAATAACACACTACCCCTTCAATCCCTTGCAAAATTTGGTTCCTCACCCCGTGGAATATGTCAGGGATGGAAGACACTCCAAACGGTAGCCTATTGAACTGATATAGGTCTCAGTGAGTATTTATAGTCAAGCATGACTTGGACTCTTCATCTTACTCAAGTTGTAGGTAGGCATTTTTTAGATTTAACTTCAAAAAGATCTGTGAACAAATCTTCCACATTTGGCAACGTATTGGGTAGATTACGCTCTAGAACCTGGTTTACAGTTACCTTATAATCACCACACAACCTTACCTTACCATCTGACTTAGGTACAACAACAATGGGTGTAGCCCAATTACTCAGATCTACCTTATGTTCTCAGTTTCTAGTCTTTTGAGTTCTTGCTCAACTTTCTCCTTGAGTGTGTATGGTACGGGACATGGCTTGCAGTAAACTGGTCTTGCGTCCTTCTGCACTCTGACACTCGCCTTGAAGTCTTGGATCGGACTGCCCGTTTCACTGAACACCTTCGGATACTGCTTGATGACATCATCTTTCGATGCAAATTTCGCTTCCACACGAAAAATCTCATTCCAATCCAGCTTCAGTGATCCCAACCAATTTCTACCTATCAAGGCAGGCTTGTCTCCTGCCACTACTATGAGAGGCAAGCTCTGACACTGATCCTTGTATTTCACTGGTATGGTGATACTTCCTACTACATGGATTTGCTCTCCTGTGTAGCCTCGCAGGTCTACCTTCGATTTCTCTAGTTGATAATCACGCAACTTGTCGCGATATAGTGATTCCGGTACTACGCTCACGGATGCACCAGTGTCGATTTCCATTGGTATCCTGGGTCCTGCGACATCTACTTGGATGACGATACTGCGTGAATCGCTGTTAGATACATTCGTGCTCCTGATGACGTGAATCTCCAGAAACTCCTCGTCCTGCTGCTTCTCTTCAACAGTTTGTAGTGTCTGGCGATTTCTACTTCTAGCATTGCTAGTCGGTTTACTCTTCCGTCGGCATGCCTTCACAAGATGCCCAGTTTTTTGCAGTAGAAACACTCTGCCTTCACATATGGACAGCTTTGAGCGCTGTGTTGTCCCAGGCACTGATAGCACGACTTCAATGCATTGTTACCTTGGCCAGTTGCTGAGGCCTTGGGGCCCAACTGCCTTTTAATTTTAGCCTGCAGCCGATTCACCTCAGTTGTCTGACGACTGGAAATGGCGCGGAACTCTCGGGAGTGTCGGTCGGCCATTTCCATCGACATAGCTGTCTGACAAGCTAAGTCCAAAGTCAAGTTAGGGGTTGTCAACAATTTACTTCTGATACGTTCATTTTTCAACCCACAACCAAAGCGGTCATGCAAAGCTCGGTCCTGAAAGTTTCCAAAATGACAGCGAATGGATAGCTTTTTTAAAGCTACAATGTACTTACTGATACCCTCGTCATTTAATTGATCGTGTGTTCCAAAACAATAATTTTCAGCAATTTCCAGGGGCTCAGGACTGTAGTGCTGTTCTAACTTGGTTAGGATCTCCTTCAGTGGAATGTCCTTCGGCTTGGTGGGAACAAGCACATTGTTCAGGATTTCATACACCTCGGGGCCTGCTTCAGTCACAAAAATAGTTTCATTTCTAAAACCACCTGGTTATGGTTTACATCATCGGGGACTTCGACAATACTATTTGCGGTGAAAAACATTTTAGCCACTCCACATACGCTCCGAAAGTTTCCGGTCGTGATGGAACTCACCCAAGCACCCTATTATTCCCATAGGTGCGGCCATCAGGACTCTGGCAATGCCGACAGTTCAGCCATGTGTGCTTGAAATTTACCTTGGATTTTTAATTTTTTCTGCAAAATGAAGAACCTCTAACAGTCCCTCCGTCAGTTGGCAGGATTATCCTCCAACAAAAATTTCAGCTAGGGAATCCGCAATCGCATCCCCATTGCCAATTCTGTGATAGCTTGAGACACAGCATATATATACAACAGCACAACATGGCTTCTGGTAAGAACTGTACTGCATATGGCTTTATTATTATATACATCAGTAGTCCACCAGGTGGCTCTATTACAGTGGAGCTGGAGATTACAGAGATAGGAAAGGGAGAGGTGATGGAGGGATTTGAAAACAAGGATGAGAATTTTTAAATTGAGGCATTGCTTAACTGGGAACCAATGTAGGTCAGCGAGCACAGGGGTGATGGGTGAATGGGATTTGGTGCGAGTTAGGACACAGGCAGCAGAGTTTTGGATGAACTCAAGTTTATGGAGGGTGGAACGTGGGTCGCCGGCCAGGAGTGCGTTAGAATAGTCAAGATGTTGAAACTTAGATTGAAGTTTAACTAAAGAATGTGTCGAACTTGCTAATAGCCTACTGACTGTGCAAAATTCTACATATGCTGTTAGATTGTAGTCATTGCTGCTATATAGGTTTATATTTTGTTTTTGCTTGTAGCACAAACAATGTTCCAATAAATTAACAGCCATTTTAACACCCAATTTCAATCTTTCCTGGTCTGTTGTGTTTAATTACACTGGTACATTGAAGAGTGTTGAACACCAGCTTAAGGTTACGTTATCTCAAAGAAGGAAATTAATTGGCCAGAAGTTTATAACAGCAACAACAACAACAACTTGCATTTATATAGCACCTTTAAAGTAGTAAAACGTCCCAAGGCGCTTCACAGGAGCGATTATCAAACAAAGTCTGACACCGAGCCACATAAGGAGATATTAGGGCAGGTGACCAAAAGATCAGTCAAACAGATAGGTTGTAAGGAGCGTCTTAAAGGAGGAGAGACAGGCGGAGAGGTTTAGGAAGGGAATTCGAGAGCTTAGGACCTAGGCAGCTGAAGGCACAGCTGTCAATGGTGGAGCGATTAAAATTGGGAATGAGCAAGAGGCCCGAATTGGAGGAGCGCAGAGATCTGGGAGGGTTGTAGGGCTGAAGGAGGTTATATTCTGGAAAGAGTAACGGTCAAAAGCAGAGCAAGGCCGGCCTGCGAGTGACGCAACAGTGGGGCCACCTACTCCTGCTCCTATTTCTTATGTTCTTATGTCAGTAATCAGTTAGTGATGGCCGAATGTGCTTCCTGTCTGGGAGCAAAGGTCAAGGAATGCGCTTCCTGTCTGGGAGCAAAGGTCAGTGAGGGTTTGGGCCGGGAAAAAAGTAACTCATGATTTCTATACCAAATCTCATGATTTTTAAGATTTTTTCTCTTGATTTGTGAGACGGTGGTGTTTGGCATTACTGCACACTATCACTGTTCGTGGGCTAATCTCACTTTATTGATCAGCAAATCATTGAACTTAGTTGGTGCTAAAACTTGGAAAAGGAATTCCCCTCCACTGACTCCCTCCCCAGATTACTGCAGAATCCTGACTTCCAACTAAACAGGATGCCAAAGAATTGACCTCTGACCTACCTAGGGATTGGCTGCGTGAGCTGCCATTTAAACCTGCTTGTCCTCTCCTTGGGGTGGACTGCATGCAGCTGCCCCTCCCCCTCTCATGCTGAGCACTGTGAGAAGAGGCCATTCTAATATTATGCCCAATTTCCTCTCTGTGAGTGTTAATGAACCTAAGGGGGTGATTTTGCCAGCCCTGGGGAGGTGGGTATGGAGGCGGGACTGCCGGGAAAATGGCAGAATTTGGGGGAGGGCCCAACCCGCCCCCATGCCATCTTGTCAGGAGGCTGGTAGCCGTCCTGCACCGGGTCCCATCTCGTTGGAGGCGGGAAGGGATTAAAGCCTATTAACTGATTATCCCCTTTTTGCCCTCACAAGTGTGGGCTTCCCGAAGGCTCCAAAACACGCCAGGCCAGCGAGGCAAGTACTGGGTCTGCGGGGGTCGGGGGGGGTGCAAAAGTGTGGTGTGAAGATAAGAGATGGATGCAAGAGTGTAGAGGTGAGTATCTGAGGTAAGTGCAAAGTGTTTTTCAAAGTGTACTTACCTTTGTTTCTTCCTGCAGGCTTCAGTCGGTTTGTATGCAGAGAGTCTTGGACCTCCGCGTTGGGATTGACAGGTGGCCGTTGCATTCACAGATGCAACAACCATCTCAATTCTGTTAACGAAAGAAGTTTGATGGGGTCTTGTATTCAAGACCTCATCAAGCTGCAGAGATTGTCACTGCTTGACAGCTTCATAGAGCTGTCAAACAATGGCAATTCATCTGTCAAAAATGTTTGACAGATGAAACGTCATATGTTGACGTGCTCTGCAACTGACTTTCCCTTGATTGGCCTGCTGAGCCCGCTGGGCGGGCTTAACAAGGTCAATCAAGGGAAAATAGCGTGGGTTGGCCACAAATTGATGGAGGCGGGACATCGACCCAACAAGCAGCAGTCGCGCCTCCAATGTGGCCCCAGTCACAAAATCGGCCCCTTATTGTCTGACACTGATGTAATATATGAGAAACACCATTCTGGATAGATACTTCAATTGGATCCAATATGCATGCCCAGAACATGTGTATTCTATGGATCTCATCTCCTGTGAGTTCAAGTTAACTTAATAACATAAGCTTAATGGCCCAGAACTTCGGGTCTCCACGGGTGAGTACGCACGGGGTACTCACCCGTGGGCCCGATGGAAGTGCCGGTTTCATGCATGCACTGCGCATGCACGGGAAACCGGCACTTCCGTTCCCCTGAAAGCAGGGGTTCAGAGGTCGAATGTGTGCGTGGGGGAGGCTGCGCGTGCGCATCGAATTTCATTTTTTTTTACAGGTTTTCCCGGGAGGGTAAGTCTGCAGAATTTAGAAATATAAAAAGCAGGCGTAAGGCCTGCTTTTTACAAGGTAAGTGGTGAATTAATTAAAATTAAAACATTTTTTCCACAGGTTTATTATTTTTAAATACTTTAAATTATTGTTTAAAATAGTTATTTAATGTAATTTATAGTTTATTTAAAAAATGTGATTTAAAAAAAAAATTATTTGAAGATTTAGTGCTATTTTGGGGCCGTAGTATTTATAAGTCTTGACAGCACTTCCTGTCAGACTTATGAATGGAGCATTCCCTGCTCCGATTGGCTGCCCATGGCCCACGTGATCCCAGGGGATGTATCGAACTAACTGCGCCCCTGGGATATGCAAGCACAGTGCGCCGGCAGCTGGAGCAGGCCCAGGATCGGAATCCCACGCGGGCCCACAGCTCAATGGCCGGCGTGCAAGGTAAGTGCAGATCGGGGGCTTACACCCGTGGGAAGCCCCTGACCCGAATTTCTGGGCCAGTCTGAAATCCCTCCTAGACCAAATAATCAAAAGTCTATCTAACAGTAAAGCTGTTCACGGGTTTGAGCCCCACTGTAGGACTTGAACATATCATGTAGGCTAACACTAATGGGTCAGTGCTGAGGGAGTGCTGCATTGGCAGAGCTGCCATCCTTCAGATGTAAACATTGAAACAAAGCCCTGTTTACCTGCTTCAGTGGTTCAATTGCATGTTACAGGTTCCACTTGAGGTTATCCGAAGTCCTGACCAACATTCCTTCCTCAACCAATACTACCAAAAATTGGATATATACTTGAATGGGAGAAAAATTGCAGGGATTTGGGGAAAGAGCAGAGGAGTGGGACTAATTGGAGAGTTCTTTCAAGGAACCGGCACAGGCTCAATAGGCTGAATGGCCTCCTAAGATTCTAAGATTCTATTCAAACAAAGTGCTTATTGAGGGTTGTGGATCCTTACTGTGGGCAAAATGGCTGACAAAATTAAGCAATTTTTTCTTACGATTTATTTTTTGGATTCTTTCTTGCACAGGGTTAACATTGTTTTCTGCAGGCTACATAAATATGCATTTCAGTCTGGGATAGAAACTGTTTGAAACAGGCACCATAGAGGTGCCCTAACTTCAGATGTAAGCAGGATGGGGCGTGTCGGCTTGTCCTTCCATGGGACCTCTGACATTGACCCTGGTCTTCCGACTATTGTCCCCAACCTATTCCCTACTACCAGGAACTATGTATTCCATTAATTATTACATTTAAACAGGCCTATGTAACCCGAGCTGTTCCCGTGTCCATTCGCGTTCGCACTTTGGCTGCCACTCCAGACCCAAGCCACTCCACTTTTTCCCCTATTTTCCTTTTCTCTCTATGCCTCCCTGACCGCACTCTCCTTTTGTCATGCCTCCTTTCATCTCTCCTCTCTCGGATACACTGCCCTCCCAAATCCCTACCCCAACCCTTCATTACTCTTCGACCTTCCTACTCTCCTGCTACCATCCCAGGCTTGACTCCCTCTTAGATAAGCCCACAGCTTCCCCCTGTGCCTCTCTTGGCATCCTACAAAGGGCCCATCGAGACACTCGTCGCGGCCGCCTTATGAGCAAAAACCCCAGCTGTCCCATCCTACTCTCTCACCGACTTTCCTGCCCAGCGCGCCCACTGGGGGAAAATCTTGCCAATCTCCTCCCCATCCAACTCATCCCCCCCACCAGCGCTGACTCTGTGGACGCTGGCAGTGGGGCAGCCATCATCGACCCTCTCCGCATCTCCCTCCAGAATGTCCGCTCACTTGCGAACAAGGCCTTTGCCATCCATGGGCTTATCGTGGATGACTGCATCGACATCATGGCCCTGACGGAAACTTGGCTGAGGGGTGAAGCCTCCCCACCTGGCTATACCTTCCACCACTTGCCTCGCTCAGACCGCCATGGTGGCGGTGTGGCTCTCATCACCAAATCACACCTTGGTCTGTCCCCCTACTCCTCCGGCACTTTCTCCTCCTTTGAGCATCTCACCTTATTCCACCCCTCTCACCTCTCATTTAAAATTCTTGTTCTCTACCGCCCACCCAAGTACCATAAAAATGTTATTACTGAGATATCTTCACTGTTCTCCTCCATTAGCCTCTGCACCGAACGACTTCTCATCCTCGGTGATTTCAACCTCCATCTCAGTTCATCGTGCTCTCTCTCCTCTGAGTTCACTAGCCTCCTATCCTCCCTTAATCTCTCCCTCTATGTAAACTCCCCAACCCATATTCACGTCCACCCTCTCGACCTTGCCATCTCTCGTGACCTCGCTACTCCCATCATATCAATTGCAGATAAGGCCATCTATGACCATTTCCTCGTATCGCTCTCCACCCACATCCCCCTTCCACCCGTCCTCCCCACCCCCCAACCCTACTTCCTTCTGTGTCCGCCCCTGGAAAAAAACTATCTCCCAACTTTCCTACAACTGCACTTATGAAATCCCAACTATCCAGCCTCTGGCCCTCCATTCACCATGACATTTCTGCAGCTACCGATCTGCTCAACCACACCCTCACCACTACCTTTGATGCCCTAGTCCCCACTAAAACAATTGCCCACTCTCACCCTGGCCATTCCCCCTAGTACGGCTCTCAACTTCGCTCCCTTAAGTCCAAGGGACGCAGACTCGAGCGTATATGGCGGACAACTGGTTTAGCCATTCACCGCCAGATCTGGTTGGACCACATAAAGCACTATCGGGCCCTCCTCTCGTCTGCCAAAATTGCTCACTATTCCAGAATCATTCTGGAATGCAAAGATAAACCTCGGCTCCTATTCTCTACTGCTAACCGTCTTCTTAAACCCCTCCCCCGTCTCCTCCACCCTCACCTCCGACAACAAGTGTGAGGAGCTCATGGACTTCTTTATCTCTAAGATTGAGACCATCCGTTCAGCTGCCTCTGCCACTTCCCTTCCTTCCCCTAGCCCACTGGGCCAAACTTCCTCTGAGGTTCTCCCCTGCCCTAGCCCTGAACTCACATCTTTCTCCAGTTTCTCTCCGATCTCCCCTCATGACCTCTCTGCGCTCATCTTGTCTATGAGACCCACCTCCTGCTCCCTCGACCCTATTCCCACCAAACTGCTGACCACCCAACTTTCTTTTCTGGCTCCCATATTAGCTGATATTGTTAATGGTTCTCGCTCTTCAGGTACTGTCCCCCTCTCCCTCAAATCTGCCATCATCACCCCTCTCCTCAAAAAAACAACCCTTGACACCACCGTCCTTGTAAACTACCTCCCCATGTCCTACCTCCCTTTCCTCTCCAAAGTCCTTGAATGTGTTGTTGCCTCCCAAATCTGTTCCCATTTTTCCCGCAATTCCATGTTTGAATCCCTCCAATCAGGTTTCCACCCTTGCCACAGTGCCGAAACGGCTCTCATCAAAGACATCCTTTGCGACTGTGACATTGGTAAACTATCCCTCCTCGTCTTTCTTGACTTGTCTGCAGCCTTTGACACAGTTGACCACTCCATCCTCCTCCAATGCCTCTCCACCGTCATCCAGCTGGGTGGAACTGCACTCGCCTAGTTCCATTCTTATCTATCTAATCGTAACCAGAGAATCACCTGCAACGGCTTCTCTTCCTGCTCCCGCATCGTTACCTCTGGTGTCTCCCAAGGATCTATCCTTGGCCTCCTCCTATTTCTCATCGACATGTTCCCCTTGGCGACATCATCCGAAAACACAGCGTCAGTTTCCACATGTACGCTGACGACACCCAGCTCTACCTCACTACTTCTTCTCTCGACCCCTCCACGATGTCTAACTTGTCAGACTGCTTGTCTGACATACAGTTCTGGATGAGCAAAAATTTTCCCCAATTAAATATTCGGAAAACCGAAGCCATTGTTTTTGGTCCCCGCCACAAACTCCATTCCCTAGCCACTGGCTCCATCCCTCTCCCTAACATCTGTCTGAGGCTGAACAACACTGTTCGCAACCCTGGTGTCATATTTGACCCTGAAATGAGCTTCCGACCACATATCTGCAGCATAACTTAGACCGCCTACTTCCACCTCCGTAACATCACCTGTCTCCACCCTTGCCTCAGCTCATCCGCTGCTGAAACTCTCATCCATGTCTTTGTTACTGCTAGACTTGACTATTCCAACGCACTCCTGGCTGGCCTCCCACATTCCACCCTACGTAAACTTGAGGTCATCCAAATCTCGGCTGCCCATGTCCTAACTCGCACCAAGTTCCGCTCGCCCATCACCCCTGTGCTCGCTGACCTACATTGGCTCCCGGTTAAGCAGCGCCTCGATTTCAAAATTCTCATCCTTGTTTTCAAATCCCTCCATGGCCTCGCCCCCTCCTATCTCTGTAATCTCCTTCAGGCCGCGCCCCCCCCTCCCCCGAGATATCCGCGCTCCTCTAATTCTGCCCTCTTGAGGAGCCCTGATTATAATCGCTCAACCTTTGGTGGCCGTGCCTTCTGTTGCCTTGGCCCTGAGCTCTGGAATTCCCTCCCTAAACCTCTCCGCCTCCCTACCTCTCTTTCCTCCTTTAAGATGTAGATGAGAAATAGGAGGGGCCAAGGATAGATCTTTGGGGGACACCAGAGGTAACGATGCGGGAGCGGGAAGAGAAGCTTTTGCAAGTTAATTCTTTGTCTACGATTAGATAGATAAGAATGGAACCAGGCGAGTGCAGACCCAGCTGGACGACGGTGGAGAGGCGTTGGAGAAGGATGGAGTGGTCAACCATGTCAAAGGCTGCAGACAAGTCAAGAAGGACAAGGAGGAATTGTTTACCTTTGTCACAGTCACAAAGGATATCATTTGTAACTTTGATGAGAGCTGTTTTGGTACTGTGGCAAGGGCGGAAACCTGATTGGAGGGATTCAAACATGAACTAAAGCAGCGGCCGTGGTGAGAGCATAAAGAGTGGCCTGAGAGCGGACCTGAATTAAAGCAGCGGCAGCGGCGAGAGGATTAAGAGAGGCTGGAGAGCGGCCCTGAATTAAAGCAGCGGCCGCAGCGAGGGGATAAATAGCGGCCCGAGAGTGGAGCTGAATTAAAGCAGCGGCATGGGGGAGAGAATAAAGAGCGGCCCTGGAGCGAACCTAAATTATATCAGCGGCAGTGGCGAGAGCTTAAAGAGCAGCCCGAGAGCGGACCTGAATTAAAGCAGTGGCAGCAGCGAGAGGATAAAAAGCGGCCCGAGAGCTGTCCTGAATTAAAGCAGCGACTGTAGCGAGAGGATAAAGTGCAGCCCGAGAGCGGACCTGAATTAAAGCAGTGGCAGCAGCGAGAGGATAAAAAGCGGCCCGAGAGCTGTCCTGAATTAAAGCGGTGACTGTAGCGAGAGGATAAAGTGCAGCCCGAGTGTGGACCTGAATTTAAGCAGCAGCAGCGGATAGAGGATAAATAGCGGCCCGAGAGTGGACCTGAATTAAAGCAGTGGCAGGGGTGAGATGTTAAATAGCGACCCGAGAGCTGACCTGAATTAAAGCAGCAGTGGCGAGAGGATAAATTGCTGCCCGAGAGCGGAACTGAATTAAAGCAGCGGCAGCAGCGAAAGGATAAAGTGCGGATGGAAATCAGTCCTGAATTAAAGCATCGGCAGCGGCAAGAGGATAAAGAGCGGCCCAAGAGCGGAGCTGAATAAAAGCAGCGGCAACAGCGAGAGGATAAAGAGCAGCCCAGGAGCGGATCTGAATTAAATCAGTGGCAGCGGCGAGAGGATAAAGAGCAGCCCGAGAACAGACCTGTATTAAAGCAGTGGCAGCGGCGAGAGGATAAAGAGCGGCCCGAGAACAGACCTGTATTAAAGCAGTGGCAGCGGCGAGAGGATAAAGAGTGGCCGAGAGCGGACCTGACTTAAAGCAGTGGCAGTGGTGAGAGGTTAAAGAGCGGCCTGAGTGGGGACATAAATTAAGGCAGCAGCAGCGGATAGAGGATAAGGTGTGGTGTGAGAGCAGACCTGAATTAAAGCAGCGGCAGGGGCGAGAGTATAAAGAGTGGCCCTGGATCGAACCAGAATTAAAGCAGCGGCAGCGGCGATAGGATGAAGAGCTGGCCCCACAGTTTTGGTCACCATGTAAGAGGTGAACAACCTGCTTCAAGAATCAATTTTATCTTGAAGGTGACCGCAGGAAAATGTTGTGGCATTTCGAGGAGGATCATGAAGTGTCAACTCATGTAATGCCTGTACTGAATACTGTTCATTTTATCTATTTAATGTTAAATAAAATTGTCTGCTGGTTTCTAGCCGGATCCTTGGTCTAATATAGTGTTGTCTAGTACATTGGCCACTAGCTACATGTGGCTAATTGGAAATCCAGATATGGCTAATTGCAATTTTGATTGGTAAATAAGTCATAGACACAGTCATTGGGCACTTTATCTCAATGCTCATTTGCACAATATATGCATGTGAACTTTAATCTTTTTGTGCATTTGTCAGTAAAATGTTAAGATGAAAAGCAGAGTGTACGAGTGTTTTTTGATCATTGTGTGCATTTTACTTCCTTGATTACTTGATCGGTTATCAGATAAAATAGGGTGCAACAAAGGTGAAAATGCTGGACTTCTGCATCATGGAAACATCAGCAACATTAAAAGGGGGGAGCTGTCATGGTGGGCAGCTGGACCAATCAGAATATAAGCTGCAGGTCAGCAGAAGAATGCAAACCAAACCCTAAATTAGTATCTCCAACAGGGCAAGGGTAAAGAGAAAGCAGCGTCCAACTGCATTCTGGATAGAGCGCGGGGGAGGGTCTGGATAGAGCGTGGGGGGTGGGTCTGGATAGAGCGTGGGGGAGGGTCTGGATAGAGCGTGGGGGAGGGTCTGGATAGAGCGTGGGGGTGGGTCTGGATAGAGCGCGGGGGAGGGTCTGGATAGAGCGTGGGGGTGGGGTCTGGATAGAGCGCGGGGGAGGGTCTGGATAGAGCGTGGGGGAGGGTCTGGATAGAGCGTGGGGGAGGGTCTGGATAGAGCGTGGGGGAGGGTCTGGATAGAGCGTGGGGGTGGGTCTGGATAGAGCGCGGGGGAGGGTCTGGATAGAGCGTGGGGGTGGGTCTGGATAGAGCGTGGGGGAGGGTCTGGATAGAGCATGGGGGGAGGGTCTGGATAGAGCGTGGGGGAGGGTCTGGATAGAGCGTGGGGGTGGGTCTGGATAGAGCGCGGGGGAGGGTCTGGATAGAGCGTGGGGGAGGGTCTGGATAGAGCGTGGGGGAGGGTCTGGATAGAGCGTGGGGGAGGGTCTGGATAGAGCGTGGGGGAGGGTCTGGATAGAGCGTGGGGGAGGGTCTGGATAGAGGCGCGGGGGAGGGTCTGGATAGAGCGTGGGGGTGGGTCTGGATAGAGCGTGGGGGAGGGTCTGGATAGAGCATGGGGGGAGGGTCTGGATAGAGCGTGGGGGAGGGTCTGGATAGAGCGTGGGGGAGGGTCTGATAGAGCGTGGGGGAGGGTCTGGATAGAGCGTGGGGGTGGGTCTGGATAGAGCGTGGGGGTGGGTCTGTTAGAGCGTGGGGGAGGGTCTGGATAGAGCGTGGGGGAGGGTCTGGATAGAGCGCGGGGGAGGGTCTGGATAGAGCGTGGGGGAGGGTCTGGATAGAGCGTGGGGGAGGGGTCTGGATAGAGCGTGGGGGTGGGTCTGGATAGAGCGCGGGGGAGGGTCTGGATAGAGCGTGGGGGAGGGTCTGGATAGAGCGTGGGGGAGGGTCTGGATAGAGCGTGGGGGGTGGGTCTGGATTAGAGCGTGGGGGTGGGTCTGGATAGAGCGCGGGGGAGGGTCTGGATAGAGCGTGGGGGAGGGTCTGGATAGAGCGTGGGGGAGGGTCTGGATAGAGCGTGGGGGAGGGTCTGGATAGAGCGTGGGGGAGGGTCTGGATAGAGCGTGGGGGAGGGTCTGTTAGAGCGTGGGGGAGGGTCTGGATAGAGCGTGGGGGGAGGGTCTGGATAGAGCGTGGGGGAGGGTCTGGATAGAGCGTGGGGGAGGGTCTGGATAGAGCGTGGGGGAGGGTCTGGATAGAGCGTGGGGGAGGGTCTGGATAGAGCGTGGGGGAGGGTCTGGATAGAGCGTGGGGGAGGGTCTGGATAGAGCGTGGGGGAGGGTCTGGATAGAGCGTGGGGGTGGGTCTGGATAGAGCGTGGGGGAGGGTCTGGATAGAGCGTGGGGGAGGGTCTGGATAGAGCGTGGGGGAGGGTCTGGATAGAGCGTGGGGGTGGGTCTGGATAGAGCGTGGGGGAGGGTCTGGATAGAGCGTGGGGGAGGGTCTGGATAGAGCGTGGGGGTGGGTCTGGATAGAGCGTGGGGGAGGGTCTGGATAGAGCGTGGGGGAGGGTCTGGATAGAGCGTGGGGGAGGGTCTGGATAGAGCGTGGGGGAGGGTCTGGATAGAGCGTGGGGGAGGGTCTGGATAGAGCGTGGGGGTGGGTCTGGATAGAGCGCGGGGGAGGGTCTGATAGAGCGCGGGGGTGGGTCTGGATAGAGCGTGGGGGAGGGTCTGGATAGAGCGTGGGGGAGGGTCTGGATAGAGCGTGGGGGAGGGGTCTGGATAGAGCGTGGGGGAGGGTCTGGATAGAGCGTGGGGGAGGGTCTGGATAGAGCGTGGGGGAGGGTCTGGATAGAACGTGGGGGAGGGTCTGGATAGAGCATGGGGGAGGGTCTGATAGAGCGTGGGGGAGGGTCTGGATAGAGCGTGGGGGAGGGTCTGGATAGAGCGTGGGGGAGGGTCTGGATAGAGCGTGGGGGAGGGTCTGGATAGAGCGTGGGGGAGGGTCTGGATAGAGCGTGGGGGAGGGTCTGGATAGAGCGTGGGGGAGGGTCTGGATAGAGCGTGGGGGAGGGTCTGGATAGAGCGTGGGGGAGGGTCTGATAGAGCGTGGGGGAGGGTCTGATAGAGCGTGGGGGAGGGTCTGGATAGAGCGTGGGCGAGGGTCTGGATAGAGCGTGGGGGAGGGTCTGGATAGAGCGTGGGGGAGGGTCTGATAGAGCGCGTGGGGGAGGGTCTGGATAGAGCGTGGGGGAGGGTCTGGATAGAGCGTGGGGGTGGGTCTGGATAGAGCGTGGGGGAGGGTCTGGATAGAGCGTGGGGGAGGGTCTGGATAGAGCGTGGGGGAGGGTCTGGATAGAGCGTGGGGGAGGGTCTGGATAGAGCGTGGGGGAGGGTCTGGATAGAGCGTGGGGGAGGGTCTGGATAGAGCGTGGGGAGAGTCTGGATAGAGCGTAGGGGAGGGTCTGGATAGAGCGTGGGGGAGGGTCTGGATAGAGCGTGGGGAAGGGTCTGGATAGAGCGTGGGGGAGGGTCTGGATAGAGCGTGGGGGAGGGTCTGGATAGAGCGTGGGGGAGGGTCTGGATAGAGCGTGGGGGAGGGTCTGGATAGAGCGTGGGGGAGGGTCTGGATAGAGCTGGGGGTGGGTCTGATAGAGCGTGGGGGAGGGTCTGGATAGAGCTGGGGGTGGGTCTGATAGAGCGTGGGGGAGGGTCTGGATAGAGCTGGGGGTGGGTCTGATAGAGCGTGGGGGAGGGTCTGGATAGAGCGTGGGGGAGGGTCTGGATAGAGCGTGGGGGTGGGTCTGATAGAGCGTGGGGGGAGGGTCTGGATAGAGCGTGGGGGAGGGTCTGGATAGAGCGTGGGGGAGGGTCTGGATAGAGCGTGGGGGAGGGTCTGGATAGAGCGTGGGGGAGGGTCTGGATAGAGCGTGGGGGTGGGTCTGGATAGAGCGTGGGGGAGGGTCTGGATAGAGCGTGGGGGAGGGTCTGGATAGAGCGTGGGGGAGGGTCTGGATAGAGCGTGGGGGAGGGTCTGGATAGAGCGTGGGGGAGGGTCTGGATAGAGCGTGGGGGTGGGTCTGGATAGAGCGTAGGGGAGGGTCTGGATAGAGCGTGGGGGAGGGTCTGGATAGAGCGTGGGGGAGGGTCTGGATAGAGCGTGGGGGAGGGTCTGATAGAGCGTGGGGGAGGGTCTGGATAGAGCGTGGGGGAGGGTCTGGATAGAGCGTGGGGGAGGGTCTGGATAGAGCGTGGGGGAGGGTCTGGATAGAGCGTGGGGGAGGGTCTGGATAGAGCGTGGGGGAGGGTCTGGATAGAGCGTGGGGGAGGGTCTGGATAGAGCGTGGGGGAGGGTCTGGATAGAGCTGGGGGGTGGGTCTGATAGAGCGTGGGGGAGGGTCTGGATAGAGCGTGGGGGAGGGTCTGGATAGAGCGTGGGGGAGGGTCTGGATAGAGCGTGGGGGACGGTCTGGATAGAGCGTGGGGGAGGGTCTGGATAGAGCGTGGGGGAGGGTCTGGATAGAGCGTGGGGGAGGGTCTGGATAGAGCGTGGGGGAGGGTCTGGATAGAGCGTGGGGGAGGGTCTGGATAGAGCGTGGGGGAGGGTCTGGATAGAGCGTGGGGGAGGGTCTGGATAGAGCGTGGGGGAGGGTCTGGATAGAGCGTGGGGGTGGGTCTGGATGAGAGAGTGGGGGAGGGTCTGGATAGAGCGTGGGGGGGGAGGGGGGGGTCTGGATAGAGCGTGGGGGAGGGTCTGGATAGAGCGTGGGGGAGGGTCTGGATAGAGCGTGGGGGAGGGTCTGGATAGAGCGTGGGGGAGGGGTCTGGATAGAGCGTGGGGGGAGGGGTCTGGATAGAGCGTGGGGGAGGGTCTGGATAGAGCGTGGGGGAGGGTCTGGATAGAGCGTGGGGGAGGGTCTGGATAGAGCGTGGGGGAGGGTCTGGATAGAGCGTGGGGGGAGGGTCTGGATAGAGCGTGGGGGAGGGTCTGGATAGAGCGTGGGGGAGGGTCTGGATAGAGCGTGGGGGAGGGTCTGGATAGAGCGTGGGGGAGGGTCTGGATAGAGCGTGGGGGAGGGTCTGGATAGAGCGTGGGGGAGGGTCTGGATAGAGCGTGGGGGAGGGTCTGGATAGAGCGTGGGGGAGGGTCTGGATAGAGCGTGGGGGAGGGTCTGGATAGAGCGTGGGGGAGGGTCTGGATAGAGCGTGGGGGAGGGTCTGGATAGAGCGTGGGGGAGGGTCTGGATAGAGCGTGGGGGAGGGTCTGGATAGAGCGTGGGGGAGGGTCTGGATAGAGCGTGGGGGAGGGTCTGGATAGAGCGTGGGGGAGGGTCTGGATAGAGCGTGGGGGAGGGTCTGGATAGAGCGTGGGGGAGGGTCTGGATAGAGCGTGGGGGAGGGTCTGGATAGAGCGTGGGGGAGGGTCTGGATAGAGCGTGGGGGAGGGTCTGGATAGAGCGTGGGGGAGGGTCTGGATAGAGCGTGGGGGAGGGTCTGGATAGAGCGTGGGGGAGGGTCTGGATAGAGCGTGGGGGAGGGTCTGGATAGAGCGTGGGGGAGGGTCTGGATAGAGCGTGGGGGAGGGTCTGGATAGAGCGTGGGGGAGGGTCTGGATAGAGCGTGGGGGAGGGTCTGGATAGAGCGTGGGGGAGGGTCTGGATAGAGCGTGGGGGAGGGTCTGGATAGAGCGCGGGGGTGGGTCTGGATAGAGCGCGGGGGTGGGTCTGGATAGAGCGTGGGGGAGGGTCTGGATAGAGCGTGGGGG